>NW_027361736.1:9542500-10127500 GCF_039654945.1 Dendrobates tinctorius | reverse complement strand
CATGCGCTTACAAGCGCGCAGGTATGCGCACCCATGTTAAATATAGGGGAAAAAACGCATGCGCAGGTTAGCGTTTTTTTCCAGCGCTAAAAAACGCAAATGTGAAACCAGCCTAAAAGCATGAGTTTGCAACTACTTTACTTTTGGAGAAAATTCAAAACATTCACTTTTCACTAGAGCCCAATAGCAAAAATCAGGTTTTGAATGAAGAATCACATTTCTTGGTAGAATCATGCTGCATTGAAATTTTTGATGGTTTTTTACTCCTCTCAAAAGCCCAAACAAGTTTCTAAAAGGATGAGTTTGCAACTACTTTACTTTTGGAGAAAATTCAAAACATTCATTATTCAATAGGGCCCAAACTATCAAAAACCAGCGGTTTCAATGAACACACATTTCTTGGTAGAATCATGCAGGACTGAAATTTTTGATGTTTTTCTACTCCTCTCATGAGCCCAAACAAGTCTCTAAAAGCATGAGTTTGCAACTACTTTACTTTTGGAGAAAATTCAAAACATTCATTATTCAATAGAGCCCAATAGCAAAAATCAGGTTTTGAATGAAGATTCACATTTCTTGGTAGAATCATGCAGGATTGAAATTTTTGATGGTTTTTTACTCCTCTCAACAGCCCAAACAAGTTTCTAAAAGGATAGTTTTGGCTTTCCATCATTTTTTCATGCTGGATCCGTTTTTTTCTCATAGACTTGTATTAGTGACGGATGGCCACACGTTTCATCTGTCGTCCAATGGATCCATCAGAAAATATCTGTCCGTCGGCCGGAGACAACGGACAGATGAACGTTTTTTGTGTACGTCGAAAAGTCGGATAGCGACGGATTCCGTCTTTTAAAACTGAGCATGCCCGGAATCATTTTTCTTCCTTTATTTTAACCCCCTGCGGCTGCTTTTTCTATTCTGGCACAAAATCCTTCTCTCTCTCTCTCACTCCAGAATTCTGTTTCTTTAATTCCTACAGCAAGGCTGCTACAACGGATCAGTCATAAAAACAGATCCAGTGCATTAGTTTTTTGCAATATACGCAGGATCCGTCCACTTGACGGATCTGAACACTTTGACGGATTGTGACTGATTGCAAAACACTGGAGTGTGAAAGGGGCCTTAAGAAGCGAGATGTGGATGAGAAAAGGCGGTGGATCCGTTGCCAACCGTTAATTGACGGAATCTGCCATCGGATCCTCCTTTTTATACTGAGCATGCCCGAATGAATGTCCTTTCATGATATTTAACCCCAAATCCCATTCTGGCAGCTAAATCTCTCTCTCTCTCGTGAAACAGGCCTTACTTTAAATTTCATGCACTAGCGTCTAAAGCGGATCCGTACAAAAAACGGATCCAGTTGCATCCGTTTGCCACAAAACGGAAACGGATCCGCTTTTGCACACTGGCGGATTTTGACTAACGCCAGAAAACTGAAGTGTGAAACAGGCCTAAGAGAAAGAAAAGACTCAATCTGAGAAGAGGTCACCTATAAGGTACCAGGATGTACATTTTTAGCTATTGGTACTGACTGCGTCTCATCAGTACTATGGTTCCTGTATAGTCCACAGTCTGATAAAGACTGATAACTCCCAGCATCTCCTTACCATTGTTAAGGACATACTGGGAGTTGTAGGTTCATGAGATACAAATGTATATGGGCCTGACTTAGAAGGATTCAGCTCATCAGTTATTAATCACATGATGTCATAGACCTAATGGAAAAGGGAAGAATTAGCTGGGTAGAAATGCAAAATGGGCGCCTTCGGCTTCATCTGCCTTGGGCACCCAAAATACTTTGTTTCGGCCCTGGTAACGGATAAAGCAAAATCCTACATGACCTATCAGTGTTCTACGATTTGGGTTGAGGACACTTATTGTATGTGGGCTGGTGAATTTTGTGTGCCAGGGCTGCTTTTTAGTCCAAACTCGGCCCTGAATCCCCTCGTGTATCTGAATGGGAGGAAGAGTGTGAACTTGTGCTAATTGTGCAGTCACACTTTGTCATCTCTGCTCCGTCCTGTCTTCCAGCGCAGGGTTAAATTGCTCTGACTTCATATCTGGCTTCATGGCTTGATCATAGATGCTGGATCCTGATCCCCAACAAAATTTCACCAACCGAAGATTGTGAAAGAAACACACAAAACACTTTTATTGGATGTTAAATTGACCGAATTTTATTCCAAATCTCATCATTATTATTTCTTTCAGTGTCTGAAATTTAGAATCAGCCAATTACTATGAAAGAGACACTGAAAATGGCAGAACCCCCGACTCACGAAGAATCGTCCTTCAGCACTCAGGAGAGGAAAAACCCCCTGTAGTGGAAACCTCTAGGGAACCATGGCTGCAGGACTGCCCTTCCCTTGGGCTTAGAAGGTTAGTGCCAACATGTAACAGCAAATTGTACCTGAATTTGTACATTGTGTCATATTTGTTTTGGAGAAGCCTAATGCGACCTCTCCAGGCCGTACACATAAAGTGAAGGTGGCGAGTACCGGACGTGAGGGAGATCTGGCTGCAACATCTGTCACCCCATTGATCTGGCTGGCTAGGCGGTATGGCTGATCTGGCTGGCTAGGCGCTATGGCTGATCTGGCTGGCTAGGCGGTGTCCCCTTCCTCCCATTGTGGAGTGATGAAGCTCCAGGTCTCCAGACACATCAAGTATGGCTCCGTCTACGGCTGAATGACTTGTGGTTTTGGAATCTTCTCCTGCATCATAGATGCATGTCTTTATGACATCAGCGCAGTTGCCATAGTTATCACAGGTGTTTTATACTGTGGTTTCATTGGCTAGAAAGTCCCTCTCAGTGTTCCAAAGATTTAACCCTTGAATGACTGGTATTGTGCCTTTCTCCAGAAGCCTGTAAAATAAACTTGTCACTAGACAGGACCATTATCATTATTATATTTTAGAGTTGCCCCAACCAAAGTCTAATAAGTGAGCGCATCTACAGAGTTGATGTGTAACAAGCGCAGTCATTCCATTAAGCCCTACTAAATGCATAAATGCACAATATGAGAACAGAGTAGTCTCATAGAAAATTAATGATACCAAGGTAAAAGCAGTTAGATATGGGATGCTATATAGGGGCTCATACTGTATATAGGAGCTATATGGGGACTCACACTGTATATAGGAGGCAATATGGTGGCAAACAATGTAGTCAGGAGGCTATATGTGAGTGCTCATACTGTATATAGGAGGCTATATGGGGACTCACACTGTATATAGGAGGCAAACACTGTATTCAGGAGGCTATATGTGGGCTCATACTGTATATAGGAAGCGATTTGCAGGCTCATACTGTTTATAGGAAGCGATGTGCAGGCTCATACTGTACATAGGAGGCTATGTGGATACTCATACTGTTTATAGGAAGCAATGCGCAGGCTCATACTGTACATAGGAGGCTATATGTGGATGTTCATACTGTATATAGGAAGTGATGTACAGGCTCATACTGTATATAGGAGGCTATGTGCAGGCTCATACTGTATATAGGAAGCAATGTGCAGGCTCATACTGTATATAGGAGGCAAAAACTGTATTCAGGAGGCTATATGTGGGTGCTCATACTGTATATAGGAGGCTATATGCGGCCTCATACTGTATATAGGAAGCGATGTGCAGGTTCATACCGTACATAGGAGGCTATATGTGGCCTCATACTGTATATAGGAAGCGATGTGCAGGCTCATACTGTATATAGGAGGCTATGTGGGCTCATATTGTATATAGGAAGCAATGTGCAGGCTCATACTGTATATAGGAGGCAAAAACTGTATTCAGGAGGCTATATGTGGGTGCTCATACTGTATATAGGAGGCTATATGCGGCCTCATACTGTATATATGAAGCGATGTGCAGGCTCATACCGTACATAGGAGGCTATATGTGGCCTCATACTGTATACAGGATGCGATGTGCAGGCTCATACTGTATATAGGAGGCTATGTGGGCTCATATTGTATATAGGAAGCAATGTGCAGGCTCATAGTGTATATAGGAGACTATATGCGGCCTCATCTAATATATAAAGCTCAAAGTGTGTATGTATGTATGTGTGTGTGTATGTTTGTATGTCCGGGATAGGCATCTGCACCGTCGCAGCTACAGCCACAAAATTTGGCACAGTCACACGTCTGCACCCCGAGAGCGTCCTAAGCTATGTTGTGAGGCGAAATTTTAACCCTGCGCATTCCAATTCACCAAACAATTTTGCCCCTATCTACATACTGGGGGAAAAAGTGTGTGCGCGTCAAGCCCCGCCCCTCATTGTGTTGTCACAATGCCCCTATTTGCATACTGGGGAAGCAGTGTGTGTGCATCAAGCCCCGCCCCTCATTATGATGTCACAATGTTTGCCATGGCGATGCTGATGTCATCAAAGGTTGCAAGCCCTGCCGCCGCTCATTATGATGTCATAATGGTTGATTATGGAATGGAGGATGTGTGATGAGTATATGGGCACTGGACTATAGGATGGTGGATATGTATGATGGGTATATGGGCACGGGACTATGGGATGGGGGATGTGTGATGGGTATATGGGCACTGGACTATGGGATGGAGGATATGTTTGATGGGTATATGGGCACGGGACTATGGGATGGTGGATATGTATATGGGCACAGGACTATGGGATGGAGGATGTGTGATGGGTATATGGGCACTGGACTATAGGATGGAGGATACAGTGGGGAAGAAAAGTATTTAGTCAGTCAGCAATAGTGCAAGTTCCACCACTTAAAAAGATGAGAGGTGTCTGTAATTTACATCATAGGTAGACCTCAACTATGGGAGACAAACTGAGAAAAAAAAATCCAGAAAATCACATTGTCTGTATGTATGACGGTATATGGGCATGGGACTATGAGATAGCGGATATGTATGATGGGTATATGGGCACGGGACTATGGGATGGAGGATATGTATGATGGGTATATGGGCATGGGACCATGGGATGGAGAATATGTATGATCGGTATATGGGCATGGGACTATGGGATGGAGAATATGTATGATGGGTATATGGGCATGGGACTATGGGATGGAGGATATGTGATGGGTATATGGGTACTCGACTATGGGATGGAGGATATGTATGATGGGTATATGGGCACGGGCCTATGGGATCGTGGATATGTATGATGGGTATATGGGCAGGGACTATGGGATGGAGGATAATTATAATTTTCTATAACTTACCACCGTTAGTTACTATGCCCGGGCAGCGCCGGGCTCTTCAACTAGTACTGTATATACACTGTGTTCCAAATTATTATGCAAATGCTATTTTTCTCTGATTTTCCTAAATAGTCGGTACAAATGACAGTCAGTCTAATAAAAGTCATCACCCGTTAGAGTATGCATCGAATTTTATTGAAGAAACCTCCCAATGATAACAGTATAATCTCCAAAATGAATAAAAACTCAAATTGCACTGTTCCAAATTAGTATGCACAGTAGAATTTCTAAACATTTGATATGTTTTAAAGAACTGCAAAAATGCTCATTTGTGGAATTTGCAGCATTAGGCTACTTTCACACATCAGGTTTTCGGCGTCAGGCGCGATCCGGCGTCGTGCCGGAACGCCGGATCCGGCAAATGTTTCGTAAAACCGGATGTGACGGATCCGGTTTTCTGCCGGATCCGTCTTTTTCTGGACAGACAAAACCGGATCCGTCTCATCCGGTTCATCCGTTTTTCTATCCGTTTTTCGACGGATTACGCCGGATCCGGTTTTTAAAATTGACCCTTGTGGCCTTCCAAATGGGATTGGCTACTGGAAAACTATATATAGCATGTTCCTACAGCCCTTCTTTGACAGGTTGTAGAGGAGAAAGTGCAGGTTGGAGAGAAGAGCAAGTTACTGGCGAAGATGGATGTTGTCATTGGAAATATTTTGAAGAATTTGGCGGATTTTACAGCGGAGGCAAATCGTTTGAGGGTGATTGTTCTGGAGAAGGAGAGAGCGAGACAGCAGCGCATCAGGCATCGTAGACGACGTTTGTGGATCCACCCCATCACAGCCAAGAGAATGACGCGTGGGGTCTATTCTACACTATGCATGGACCTTCGACTAAACCCGGATAAATTTTTTGGATATGTTAGGATGAAAATGGAGAATTTTGATTACTTGGTGGAGCGCATTGCACACCTCATAAGAAAAGCGGACACCTATTGCCGCTTCTCTGTTTCACCCGCAGAGCATCTGATGGTGACTTTAAGGTAAGCCACATTTATTGGATATGATCGCATCAGAGCACACTTTCACTGCAATCTTGTTGGTGGTAATTTGTATCTCCAAGTGTTATAGGTCAGTTTTGGTATGTAATGCTGTGATTTAAAACTAATTTATTGTTTTTTAATTCCCCACAGATTTCTTGCAACTGGAGAATCCCTTTCGTCACTGCATTTCCAGTACAGACTCGGGATTTCCACCATATCTGGAATTGTGAAGTACACATGCCGTGCACTGTGGGACTCCTTAGCTGAAGAGTTTTTACCAGAGCCCACAACAGAGAGGTGGATTGAAATTGCTGACAAGTTTCAACAGATATGTCAGTTTCCAAACTGCTTGGGCGCTGTGGACGGGAAACATATCCGCATTGTAAAGCCAGCTGGATCGGGATCGGAATATTTCAATTACAAGAAATATTTTTCCATTGTCCTCATGGCCATCGCTGACGCGGAATACAAATTTATTGCGGTTGATATTGGGGCCTATGGCCGCTCCAATGACTCTCAAGTTTTCAAACTGTCTGCCATGGGGCGTAAACTGTATGGAAACACCTTCCAGTTCCCACCACCTAGACCGCTGCCGCAAACATCTGGTCCACCTATGCCATTTGTCTGTGTAGGGGATGAAGCCTTCCAGCTGTCAGAACACCTTTTGAAACCGTACTCTAGCAGAGGATTGACAAGACCAAAACGCATTTTTAATTACCGCCTCACAAGAGCAAAAAGAATGGTTGAATGTACCTTTGGTATTCTGACAGCCAAATGGCGGGTCCTATTGACTGCGATCAACCTCAAGACAGAAACTGTGGACGAGGTGATCAAAGCGTGCGTGGTACTCCACAATTTTGTTATCTGCAAGGAACCCATTTCCATTGAGGACACCTCTGAAGAAACCACCTTGCAAGATTACCATGACATTACCACTAGAAGTTCTGTGACGGTTTCAGTAATGAGGGACAATTTTGCACTATACTTTATGTCACCTCAAGGCAGAGTACACTGGCAGGATGACAGAGTGTGAAAGATTTGTGCCCTAACCAAACTTGTGTACCTTCTGTACCAACAGTATATACCTTTGCCAACCAAAGTTGGCTATCTTGTCATGGTCTCTATTTTTAGCTTTAGGCCACAGGTGTGTACCTGGTTGTGTTTTATGCAAAGTATTTCACCTTTTAACAAAAGTTGTGTACATTGTTAGGAAATCACCAACAATAAACACAACTTTTTAGGTGAAATACTTTGCTTCAAACACAACCAGGAACACAACTGTGGCAAAAAGCTAAAATTTACCCACAGTTATATACCTAGTTTTGAATACCATTTCACCTTTTAAATACCCTGTATTTAACCTTTTTCGCCGCAGAAAGAAATGACAGACAACCAGTGTAAAATAATTTAACTTTTATTGAAAAATGTTTTTTTTAGTAAACTTTTTTAAAATTTTAATAAACTTGTTTAATAAAACTTTGAAACTATAAAACTGAAACCATAAAACTGGTCATTTTTATTTAAATACACACATCATAAATCTGTGTAGTGTGTGGTGGAAATACTGCTGTAGGGGCTGCGGGACACTTCGACACTGGGAGTGTGGAGAGAGGACTGGGATCGTGGTGGGGAAGGAACAGTTAGAGGTGAAGGTGTGGAAAAAACTACAGAATGGGTGGACATGTGGGAAGCAGAAGAGGTGGTGGGTGGTGGAGTGGAGGGTTGGGCAGGGACTGTAGGAGCAGATGATGTTGATGGCAAGTTGTATGGGGAAGGAGTTTGGTACGGGGCAGGTTGCTGGAAGTGGGGAGATGTCTGGTACGGGGCAGGTTGCTGGAAGTGGGGAGATGTCTGGTACGGGGCAGGTTGCTGGAAGTGGGGAGATGTCTGGTACGGGGCAGGTTGCTGTAAGTGGGGAGATGTCTGGTACGGGGCAGGTTGCTGGAAGTGGGGAGATGTCTGGTACTGGGGAGGTTGCTGGTACTGGGGAGTTTGCAGGTACTGTGGAGGTTGCTGGTACTGGGGAGGTTGCTGTTGCTGGGGAGGTTGCTGTTGCTGGGGAGGTGGATGGTGCTGGGGAGGTGGATGGTGCTGGGGAGGTGGATGGTGCTGGGGAGGTGGATGGTGCTGGGGAGGTGGATGGTGCTGGGGAGGTGGATGGTATGTAATAGGAGGGGGAGGATGGAAAGTGGCTGGAGGTGGATGGTATGTAATAGGAGGGGGAGGATGGAAAGTGGCTGGAGGGGGTGTAGATGTAATAGGAGGGGGAGGATGGAAAGTGGCTGGAGGGGGTGCAGGTGGAGGAACTACAGTGGTGGGAGGAGGAGGAGGTTGGGAGGTAACTTGCTGGAGAGCAGCGTGGCATGAATGCATTACATACATCTGCTGGGCAGGAGAGAGCGTTTCCATGCGCTCCACAACAGACCTGAAAAAGGTGTGGTTTGGCGAAGATCTTGCTTCTGAATGCATGGCTGGAATTGAGATCGGACACCATGTCGCGATTGGAAAACCCCTGATGTACCTAAACAGTGGAAACCCCCCCACAAATAACACCATTTTGGAAACTAGACCCCCTAAGGAACTTATCTAGATGTGAGGTGAGCACTTTGAACCCCCAAGGGCTTCACAGAAGTTTATAATGCCAGGGCATGAAAATAAAAAAATCTTTTTTTTCCACAAACATGATCAATTAGTCCCCAATTGTTTTATTTTCCCAAGGGTAACAGGAGAAATTGAACCCCAAAAGTTGTTGTCCAATTTGTCCTGAGTACGCTGACACCCCATATGTGGGAGAAAACTACTGTATGGACACACGTCAGGGCTCGGAAGGGAAGTAGTGACGTTTTGGAATGCAGACTTTGATGGAATGGTCTGCGGGTGTCATGTTGCCTTTGGAGAGCCCCTAATGTACCTAAACAGTGGAAACACCGACAAATGACCCCATTTTGGAAACGAGAACCCCTAAGGAACTTATCTAGACGTGTGCTGAGCACTTTGAACCCCCAAGTGCTTCACAGAAGTTTATAACGCTCGGACGTGAAAATAAAAAAATCATTTTTTTCCACAAAAATGATATTTTTGCCCCCAATTTTTTATTTTCCTAAGGGTAACAGGAGAAATTGGACCCCAAAAATTGTTTTGCAATTTGTCCTGAGTAGGCTGATACCCTACATGTGAGGGTAAAACACTGTTTGGGCGCATGGCAGAGCTTGGAAAGGAAGGAGCACCATATGACATTTTCAACTCAGAATTGGCCGGAATTGAGATCAGACGCAATGTTGCATTTGGAGAGCCCCTGATGTGCCCAAGCAGTGGAAACCCCCAATTCTAACTCCAACCCGAACCCCAACACACCCCTAACCCTAATCTCAGCCCTAACCCTAACCCTAACCCAAGCCCTAACCGAAAAATGGAAATAAATACATTTTTTTTATTTTATTATTTTTCCCTAACTAAGGGGGTGATAACGAGGGGTTTGATTTACTATTTATGGCGGTTTTTATATTTGGCAGCTGTCGCACGCTAAAAGACGCTTTTTATTGTAAAAATAGTTTTTGTATCACCACATATTGAGAGCTATAATTTTTCCGTATTTTGACCCACCGAGTCATGTGAGGTCTTATTTTTTGCGGGACGAGTTGACGTTTTTATCGGTACCATTTTCGGGCACGTGACATTTTTTGATCGCTTTTTATTCCGATTTTTGGGACGCAGAATGAACAAAAACCAGCGTTTCATGAATTTCTTTTGGGGGAGTGCGTTTACACCGTTCTGCGTGCAGTAAAATTGATAAAGCGGTTTTATTCTTCGGGTCAGTACGGTTACAGCGATACCTCATTTAGGTCGTTTTTTTAGGTTTTGTCGGTTTTATGCAATGAAAACTATTTTATATAAAAAATAATTATTTTTGCATCGCTTTATTCTGCGAGCTATAACTTTTTTATTTTTTCACTGATGATGCTGTGTGGCGGCTCTTTTTTGTGGGACAAGATGCCATTTTCAGCGGTACCATGGATATTTATATGCGTCTTTTTGATCGCGCGTTATTACACTTTTTGTTTGGCGGTATGATAAATCATTTTTTGCTTCGTTTTTTATTTTTATTTTTTAAGGGGTTCGCTAAAGGGGTTAACTAATGGGACAGTTTTATAGGGCGGGTCGTTACGGACGCGCCGATACCTAACATGTGTACTTTTATTTTATTTATTTTTTTCAAAAAATGAATTTATTGGGGAATATTTTATTTTTTTTTTTTTACTAATTTATTTGGCGATTTTTTTTAAATTATTTTTTACACTTTTTTAAAAAATTTTTTTACTTTATTACACAGTCCCAGGTGGGACATCACTGTCCTGTGACAGATCGCTGATCTGTCACATCACAGATCACTGTGACAGATCAGCGATCTGTCACAGGCATTGAAGCAGACTTCCTCTTGCCTGCGCTTTGCAGGCACTGAGGAAGCCAGCTTCCTGCAGGCCCCCGAAGGCCCCCGTCGCCATCTTGGATTCGGGGGCCTGGAGGAAAGGAGCCCCCCGCAGCAGCGCTGCACATTGCGCTGCTGTGGAGGGCTCAGGGAAGCACGGAGGGAGCCCCCTCCCTGCCGATGCTTCCCTTTAACTCCCGGTACACCGCGATCATGTTTGATCGCGGTGTGCAAGGGGTTAACGTGTCGGGGGCGGTCCGTGACCGTCCCTGACACATTGTGCCGGGTGTCAGCTGTGATAATCAGCTGACACCCGGCCGCGATCAGCGGTGCTCACCACATGGGCGCCGCTGATCGCTGAGACGTACTATCCCGTCCATGGGCATAGGGGCCCAGGTCCCATGGACGGGATAGTACGTCGGATGGCAGGAAGGGGTTAAATATTTGATAGACTCGAAAAAAAACAAGAAGTGGGAGAAAAGGTAGTCACTTATTAATGAGACAAATAGAAGAATATTTACCGTATACACTCGTGTATAAGCCGAGTTTTTCAGCACTTTTTTTGTGCTGAAAACACCCCCCTTGGCTTATACACGAGTCACGGTCCCAGAAAGCCGGCAGAGGAGGGGAGCAGCAGGTCACAGAGGCCACCAGCTTCCATCACACCATACTCACATGCCTGCATGCCTCTCCGCTCCCTTAGGCGTGGAGCGCATATTCATTACCTTAATGAGCAGTACCACATGATCACTCGACAGGAAGAGCTGCAGGCTCCGGCTGTAACGTCTGTCTGCGGTCTGGGCTGCAGCCAGACAACACCCCGAGAAACACTGATACCCTTTACCCCTATACAGGGATCTGGATTTATAGCAGAGCCCAGGAGGTGCTGTCTGAATAGGAGCAGTGGCCAGAGCAGGACGGTCGCCAGAGAGGGAGTTCCAATACAGGACAAAAACGTGGTAGTATCTGGGTCTAAACCAGTCGGGCAGCAGGGTACAAAAACGTTAGGCAGAAGCAGAGTCAGAAGTCCAGGCCAAGGTCAGAGTTATTCAACTATAGCAATTCACACAGTAACACGCAGGGGAACCAAGAATATATCCGGCGGCTTGCAAGACCAGTCCCAAGGTATTTGAGGGATCAGGTCACCCCTCACAGGTTCCCGGACTGCTGATGTCATCAGTACCGCCCCCAGGACCAGGCCAGATGATGATGCAGTAACTTTCTGATGACTGACAGAGGGGCGGAGCCTGCGCCCACCAGATGCCTGCACAGGTGCCCTTACTCTGTCAGCACCATAACTCACGGGCGAGTGACCGCGCCCAGAACAGCAGACCCCGAATTAAAAGGCAACGTGACAGACCGGCGCCTCCTAGAGGCTAAAGCCGGGACAGTAGGCCCTGAGTCTGATGCGACGGAACCACGGCCCCTCCCAGTGGCCGAGGCATTAACAGCCGTCCCTGAGTCTAACGACGAAGTGGCAGTCCGGCGCCTCCTAGTGGCCGCGACCGGAACAGCAGGCCTCAAGTCTGGCGGCGACGTGACAGTACCCCCCCTTCCAAGAGGGGCCTCCGGACCCTCAAAACCCGGTTTGTCCTGGTGAAGGAGGTGAAACCTTCTAATTAATGCCTTGGCATGGATGTTCCTTGCGGGGACCCAGGACCTCTCCTCCGGGCCGTAGCCCTTCCAGTGTACAAGATACTGTATGGAGCCTCTCACCAGGCGGGAGTCAAGGATACCCTGGACT
Organism: Dendrobates tinctorius; assembly: GCF_039654945.1. Classification (NCBI taxonomy): domain Eukaryota; kingdom Metazoa; phylum Chordata; class Amphibia; order Anura; family Dendrobatidae; genus Dendrobates; species Dendrobates tinctorius. The sequence goes on along the minus strand of NW_027361736.1, from coordinate 10,115,093 downwards.
TCATACTCTAAAGCTCCCCCGACCGAAACAGGAGGAGGGGGGGACTGGACAGGGTGAATGGGAGAACGATAAGGCTTGCGGAGAGACCTGTGGAATACGTTAGGTAATTTGAATGTGGAAACTGTGGAAGTTTTAAGCGGAAGGCTACTGGGTTAACCACCTCGATAATTTCATATGGGCCGATGAACCTGGGACCCAGTTTGGCAGATGGTACCTTAAGCTTGATATTTTTTGTAGAGAGCCAAACCTTATCGCCACCTCCCAGGTGCGGCCCCTTAGATCGTCGTCTATTTGAGGCCGAAGCCTGTCTAACCTGAGCCCCTTACAAATTTGAATTAACCTCAGACCAAATCGTTTTCAGCCGATGTATATTTTGCTCAACCCCAGGGAGCTCCGACATCCTGGCCGAAAACGACTCAAAGCGCGGATGTAGTCCAAGGTTACAGAAAAAGGGGGTAGTTTTAATGGAGTCCTGATATCGATTATTGAGAGCGAACTCAGCCAATGGCAGATGTTCCACCCAATCGGACTGATGTCCTGACACATAACAGCGGAGGTATTGTTCCAGAGCTTGGTTAGTACGCTCAGTTTGACCATTGGTCTCGGGATGGTATGCCGAGGAGAAGGACAACTCCACACCGATGCGTCTACAGAACGTCCTCCAGAACTTCGAGACAAACTGGGTACCCCTGTCGGACACAATATTTGTCGGAACGCCGTATGTGCAGAATGAACAGCTTACTTAAAGTTTCAGAGTTAGGCAAGCCAGACAGGGGAATAACATGACACTGCTTGCTGAACCTGTCTACCACCACCCAGATACAAGTTTTCCCATCTGAGGGTGGCAAATCTGTAATGAAGTCCATGGAGATGTGGGTCCATGGACTCTCAGGGGTGGGCAAGGACTGAAGCCAGCCGGCAGGGCGGCTATGGAGGGATTTGGCACGGGCACAGACTTCACACGCAGAAACATAGTCTTTACAGTCCTCGGCCACCGTCGGCCACCAAAAGTTCCTGGTTACCAGCCTGGTGGTATTATTGAGACCGGGATGGCCTGCCAGGACAGAGTCGTGTGATTCTTTTAGAACCTGCAGACGAAGGTTAGCTGGAACAAACAATTTTTTGGGGGGCGTAGCGTCAGGGGCTTGCTCTGAAGACCTACGGATCTCCTCCAGAAGGTCCAAAGACACTGCCGACACGACGATTCCATTAGCCAATATCGGTACTGGTTCACAGTCCTCGGTCTGTGTGGGGCAAAAACTGCGAGAGAGGGCATCTGCCCTCACATTTTTAGTACCGGGGCGAAAAGTAATTAAAAAATCAAACCTGGAGAAAAACAAGGCCCACCTGGCCTGCCTGGGATTTAGTCTCTTAGCTGACTCTAGGTAGGTTAAGTTTTTGTGGTCTGTAATAACAGTGACCTTGTGTTTGGCACCTTCGAGGAAGTGGCGCCATTCCTCGAAGGCCCATTTGATCGCCAATAATTCTCAATTACCAATGTCATAGTTTCTCTCCGTGGTAGAGAATTTGTGGGAGAAAAACGCACACAGGCGAAGCTGAGTGAGGGATGCATTGCCTTGCGATAGCACTGCTCCCACTCCGACCTCGGAGGCATCCACTTCCACAACAAATGGGCGGTCTAAGTCCGGTTGCACCAAAACCGGGTTGGCCACGAAGCACTCTTTCAGTGTGGAAAATGCCTGAATAGCCTCAGGATTCCAATTGGTCACGTCCGCCCCTTTTCGGGTAAGGTCCGTGAGTGGCTTGGCAATCTCCGAGAAACCCCTGATAAACTTGCGGTAGTAATTCGCGAATCCCAAAAACTGCTGCAGCGTCTTCAGCGATTTGGGTTGCACCCAAGCCTTAATAGGTTCAATCTTGGCAGGATCCATGCGAAACCCCTTGCCTGAGACCATGTATCCTAAAAACTGTACCTCTTCGGCAAAGAAAACACATTTTTCCAGTTTCGCAAACAAAGAGTGTTCTCGCAGTCTCTGCTGCACCGACCTGACGTGTTGAGTATGTGTCACAGGGTCAGCAGAGTAAATCAAAATGTCATCAAGATACACGACGACATACACCCCACAAATGTCTCTGAAAACATCATTGACGAAGTGTTGAAATACTGCAGGCGCGTTACTGAGTCCGAACGGCATTACCAGGTATTCAAAGTGACCAAGAGGTGTATTAAAGGCCGTTTTCCATTCGTCACCGTTTCTTATGCGGACCAGATTATATGCCCCCCGGAGGTCAAGTTTAGTAAACCAGTGGGCTCCCAGTAGCTGATTAAACAGATCAGGAATGAGTGGAAGCGGATACTGGTTTTTTACAGTAATAGCGTTAAGCTCACGACAATCTATACATGGTCTGAGTCCACCATCTTTTTTTCCTACAAAGAAAAACCCAGCCACTACAGGTGAAGTGGAGGGTCTAATAAAACCTTTTCGCAGGCTGTCTGCTATGTAGTCATTCATGGCTACACGCTCAGGACCAGAGAGGTTAAATATTCTCCCCTTAGGGAGGCGGGCACCTGGGACCAAGTCGATAGGACAGTGATACTCTCTATGAGGAGGTAGTTTCTCAGACTCCACTATGGAGAAGACATCTTCATAATCTCTGAGCGCATATGGAATAGAGGGGTTTTTAATTTTAACTTGGTTCACTGACAGTGACATACAGTTACTCTGACACCATGGACTCCAGCGCACGATATCACCTAAGCGCCAGTCAATAACCGGATTATGCTGGTGCAACCATGGCATGCCTAACATAACCGGATTAGATAAATTATGTAGAACAAAAAATGATATCTGTTCGTTGTGTAATGCCCCCACTGACATAGTAATGTCTGCAGTAACAAACTCCACTCCACCCTGGATAATGGATGTACCATTGATCGCAGTGGTCTGAATAGGGGCATTAAGTCTTAGCAGTGGTACACCGAGATTCCTTGCGAGCAAAAAATCCATGAAATAGCCCGCAGAACCACAATCCACATAAGCCTTCACATACAGGGATTTATTAGAAAATGAGTGTGAGACGGGTAACAAAAGTTTAGCCGCATTTGCGGGCAATACCTGAGCCTCTGGGCCAGCACGACCAGAGCTGCCCAGGGGCCGACGTCCCAGGAATGTGGATCTCTGACGCTCAGCATTTCCCAGGCCTCCAGCATGCTGGTGTAGGAAGATGGGAGTGTTCCTTCAGGCTGTGCTCTGGAGCAGGTGTTAGGCCAGGAAATCAGCTCAGACAGAAGAAAAAAAAAAATTCAGGAGACTGCTTTTATATATGGTGAACATATACACAAAAAGCAAGTTTTTTTTCCTTGTATTATTTTGGGCCGGATATAATGTAACGTCCGTCTGCGGTCTGGGCTGCAGCCAAACAACACCACGAGAAACACTGATACCCTTTACCCCTATACAGGGATCTGGATTTATAGCAGAGCCCAGGAGGTGCTGTCTGAATAGGAGCAGTGTCCAGAGCAGGACGGTCGCCAGAGAGGGAGTTCCAATACAGGACAAAAACGTGGTAGTATCCGGGTCTAAACCAGTCGGGCAGCAGGGTACAAAAACGTTAGGCAGAAGCAGAGTCAGAAGTCCAGGCCAAGGTCTGAGTCATAACCAGGAGGGCAGCAGAGATACAGAATCGTTAGGCAAAAGCAGAGTCAGAAGTCCAGGCCAAGGTCATAGTTATTCAACTATAGCAAGTAACACACAGGGGAACCAAGAATATATCCGGCGGCTTGCAAGACCATTCCCAAGGTATTTGAGGGATCAGGTCACCCCTCACAGGTTCCCGGACTGCTGATGTCATCAGTACCGCCCCATGACCGCATATGGCGACTTCAGTTTTACCTTCTCCTCGATATCTCGCCGCCTCCTATCATCCCCCTCTTTCCCTTCTCCTGAGAATAAGACAAGGTACAATTTAAATTCTTTGGATAATTTTGGCCACAGCGGCCAATTTTATTAACAAACATTAACAATAAACATTAAATAATTCAAAATTATGAGGGGAGGGTTCTTGGAGCTAGAAAGATCTGGCTATAAACTTATTTCCACCATGTTACCCCCAGCCGTCCAGCCCAGCTCGAGGGCACCGTAACTCCCCTTCTCGGAGACCAACCACCATAGCTCCCGAGGTAAAACCCCGTCCAGAGCCCATACCCAAAAGCCAGATCCCCCATACCATTTTAAACTGTCGGGAATGTTACTTCCGAATCCTTCCCCGACCAATCACCGTCAACTCCAAGAACCCCACCCCCCGCCCCACAGCCACTGTGACAACAGCAACAACAACGCCTCATACAGACCCTGACAAGAATCTATATACCGATCACCTTTTTTTTTTTTTATAAAACGTACATCCCCTAGCAGCCCCCAACGTGCTACCCAAAAACAGGGAGGGTGGGTGGGACTTCTCTCCTCTGCTCCTGGCTGGTGAGTGCGGTTTTTCCCGCACTTTTTCCCTAATACAGGCTGCCCCCACCTTAAACCCCTCCCCCGGCCCCCGTCCCGGCCAACCATTTCAAACTGGCACAACACCAGTTCTAAAACTTCCCGCCCATGGCAGTCATGGGGGGCTTCCCCTAGGCTGTGCCCTTCCCCAGCCCCCTTCTTGACCGCATATGGCGACTTCAGTTTTACCTTCTCCTCGATACCTCGCCGCCTCCTATCATCCCCCTCTTTCCCTTCTCCTGAGAATAAGACAAGGTACAATTTAAATTCTTTGGATAATTTTGGCCACAGCGGCCAATTTTATTAACAAACATTAACAATAAACATTAAATAATTCAAAATTATGAGGGGAGGGTTCTTGGAGCTAGAAAGATCTGGCTATAAACTTATTTCCACCATGTTACCCCCAGCCGTCCAGCCCAGCTCGAGGGCACCGTAACTCCCCTTCTGGGAGACCAACCACCATAGCTCCCGATGTAAAACCCCGTCCAGAGCCCATACCCAAAAGCCAGATCCCCCATACCATTTTAAACTGTCGGGAATGTTACTTCCGAATCCTTCCCCGACCAATCACCGTCAACTCCAAGAACCCCACCCCCCGCCAACCACGAACAGCCCTGACCACCTCAGGCTCGTGAGTGCCCCAAAACCACCAAGGCCCTCTCGATCCCCTCCTGTATTGACAGTGCCCATAAATCAATACCAATAGAATTTAAATGAACCCCATCGGCCAACCAAAAATTACCGGCACCTGTCTCCAATTCAAAGTGACGAACACTAATGCCCCCATTCCTGGACATAAATGCCGACACCGCACGATTCAATTTTACCCTTGCCCTGTTAATCCCTTTCAACGATCTCGCTTGCCTCCACCTCTGTCTGGGTACTACATCCGACCATACCGTCACCACGTTCGGGAACGATGTCCACAACCTCAAAAAATCGGAACGTATGTCCCTAATTAATTCTCTCGCCGGCCTGACCCCTAAATCATTGCCCCCCACATGGAAAACAATAATGTCGGGGGTTCTATCCAAGCGAGCGGATTTGGTTAACTCCAGGAGCACCCTGCTCCATACCATTCCTCGGAAACCCAACCAACGGACCAGCACCTGCTCCCTCCCAAAGCCCAATTGCCTACCATCTGGCCTCGCGTCGGCTCGTAGCGCACCCCAATAAACGTAAGAGTGTCCGAATATCCAGGCAAGAAAGGGGTCGCCACCTGAAAAAACACAACAGAATATAGAAAAAACACATCCCAGGACATGCAAACCACACAGCTAACGCCGAACATACAGTAAATACCGATCCGACTGCCACCTGCCAATTCTCCTAATCGCATCAGCCCCCAACCCAAGGCTGTCCGCTTCGGTCGCAGCACCGATCCTAAATGAATGAGACCCATACATGTCCTGGGGAAGGCCCAACTCTACCAATCCCTTCTTCAAAACCGCAATGAACTGGAACCGAGACAAATAGGTGCCGTCCGCATGGCACAAGAGAGGACCCGTCCTACCCGCCCATACGCCCCAATACGTTTCCAAACAGCCACGTGGGCACATTAACGCCCCTTCAACTCGCCCCAAAACTACCCGTCTGCCCCTACCCTGTTGATCAGTTTTTGAACGCCGAATCCAAAAAACAATGCCCCCTGCCCAAAATTCCACATCTTCTGCCAACACCCCTCCCGCCGAAACCCTGCTGCCTGACACCACCTCGCCAATGCGCATTGCCCCAAAAAAGGCCAAAGAAAAAGCCAGCCGAAACAGGGCCAACTCAAAAACTGACGTGCAAATACCCCCAAGGACTCTGCCTAAGCCTTCCAACGTACTAAACGAAATAGGCCTTCGTTTGTCGCCGGCTTTTTTACCCCTACGAAACCCTTTTAACGCCTGACTCACTAAGAAGCTCTTCGTAATGTCCCCCACCCCTTGCAACTTGAAACCGAAAGCTAAACCCGCTACAAACTTGTTTACCTTAGCAGCAGACCAACCGCTGTCAGCTGCCTTCCCAATTAAAAACAATACCGCCAACATCCTATCCTCATCACTTTCGACCCCACCCCACTCTGCCAACCAACTCTGCCATACTCGCCACGAAGAATCGTAGGCTGACCATGTCTGCTGCGATAAGGATTCCCGAATCAGTCTTCCTGCTCTTCCGTAATCACCTTCCACAGAAAGGAAGGGCATTCCACGCCCGTGGCATCCGCTCCTGCCGCCAATTCTCTAAAACGCCCCCACTGAAAACGAGACAAAGAGTCTGCTATTGAATTCGTAACCCCGGGCACATGCACTGCAGAAATCCCTGCGTTCAAATCCAGACATCGAAGAACCAAAACCCTAACCAATCTAACTACGGGGGGAGAGGAGGCCGACAAACTGTTAATGACCGCTACAACACTCACGTTGTCGCAATGAAAGCGCACTCTCCTATTTTCGAACATGGGACCCCACACCAAAACAGCTACCATGATAGGAAACAGCTCCAATAGTGCCAAGTTTTTGGTAAGGCCCAACAACTTCCACGCCTGAGGCCACCACCCCACACTCCACCTTCCCTTACAGTAGGCGCCGTAACCAGAGCTGCCTGCTGCATCCGTAAATATTTCAAAATCAAAATTGCTCAATGTCTCCTCCTGCATCAGCGACCGCCCATTGTAATTCCGCAAAAACCGCTGCCAAACCATCAAATCATCCCTATGCTCCTTCGTCAAGCGAACATAATGGTGCGGAGCCTTCACTCCTGCTGTCGCGCTAGCCAAACGACGAGAAAAAATTCGACCCATAGGCATGATCCTGCAGGCAAAGTTCAATCTCCCCAATAGGGATTGTAATTCCTTGAGGGTCACTTTGCGCAACTTCGAAATCCTGTCCACCTCCTGTTTCAACAATGCCAACTTGTCCTCTGGTAACTGACACTCCATCCTTTCCGAATCGACAACTATGCCCAAAAAACTTATAACGGCCTTAGGGCCTTCCGTCTTCTCAGATGCCAGCGGCACCCCAAAATGCTCCGCCACCCAAACCATGCCTGCCAACGCGTTCCTACACAACGGCGAATCCGGGGGGCCAATAAAAAGAAAATCATCCAGATAATGAATGATCGACTGCATTCCTGTAACATCCCTTACCACCCACTCCAGGAAAGTGCTAAACGTCTCAAACAATGAACAAGAAATTGCGCAACCCATCGGCAAACACCTATCGAGGTAGAAATTCCCCTTCCAAAAACATCCCAGCAGCGGGATACTATCTGCATGAACCGGTAGTAACCAAAAAGCGGACTCAATGTCTGTCTTTGCCAACAAAGCCCCTGACCCATAACGTCGCACCCACTTAACCGCCGTATCAAAAGAGGTATACTCCACAGAACACAACTCCCTATCGATACCGTCATTAACTGACAAGCCTTTTGGATAAGACAAATGCTGAATCAAACGAAACTTATTCGGCTCCTTCTTAGGCACAACCCCCAACGGGGAAACAATCACGCCCGCAACAGGAGCCGTGGGGAACGGACCGGCCATCCTGCCCAAATCCACTTCCTTTTTTAACTTCTCATCTACTACCTCCGCATGCGTTATTGCCGTCCGCAAATTTTTAACAGAAAAAGGAACCACATGGCCAGGAAGTGGAATCCTGAAACCGTCAACAAAACCATTCAAAAGCACGCTGGCCTCTGCCCGAGCCGGATACCTACTTAGAAAGGGGGCCATCTCTTGAACCCTCACCGGGCTCTCCCCCTTGACCGGCACCCACATTTGGCTTTCCTTTCCCTTTCTTAAAACATTTGGAAGCGCCGTGTGAGCTACCGTTGCAGTGGGAGCACACGTGCTTGAACTTGCAGCCCGCCCCGTACTTACACTGCCCGTCATTAAATTGCCAGCACGCCCCCGACTTCTCTCTTCCTCCCTGGGTTGCCTGACCACTGCTCCCCTGACCTGCTTGCTGACTGCCGCTGCCCCCGCTCCCGTGAAAGGACTGCCCATACCTCACTGGGGCCATCACCTTCAGCCACAGCCCGATATCCTTTTGATCCCACTTTATCTCTGGCCTTACCGCCTTCCTCTGCCTAAACTGCTCGTCGTATCGCAGCCACGCCTGGCCCCCATAAATACGATGCGCCTCCCCGATAGCATCTAAATAACAAAAAAGGCCAGAACAATTATCCGGAGACTTCTCCCCTATGACACTAGCCAAAATAGCGAATGCCTGCATCCAATTCACAAAAGTCTGCGGGATCAGACGCCACCTCCTCTTTTCTTCCTCCTCTTTTTTACTATCGTCCTTCTTCCCCTTATCCAGGTTAAACTTTTCCAACGGCAGCAATGAAAATATCTCCACATACTCGTCCCGCCAAATCTTTTCCTTCACTTCTTTCTTTAAATGGGCCCCCAGCGGCCCCTCAAAGCACACATAAACCTCTCCCTTAGCCCTATCGTCCAGTTTTATCCTATCCCCCTTATCCGTCTCCGTCTGCACTGAAACAGACACTCCTGCCGCAGCTCCTTCATCGGATTCTACCGCACGTAACACGTCACCACCCGACTCTGTGCCCGAACCGCGACCCACTAACCATGCCCCCGCTGGGGACGGAGCTGCCTCCCCAATTACCCCCCCCTCCAGTCTCCTCAATATTTGCGACATGTTCGCCAAAATGTCCCATAGCCCCGGCACCTCAGCCCCGCTACGCCCCATCCGCTCCCTACCATCTCCCTGCCTGCCCCCATCATCCTGCAATACAGCCCCTGCGGGCGACAAACACGACATGGAGCCATACTCACATAGCTGCGCGGGTGCTGTGTCCCCGCCAGCTGGAAATCCGGAATCCTGACGTCCTCGATGATCCTGATGCAGGCTCCGCTGCTCCAGGCCCGCACCCCTGGCCTCCTCGTCACCAGGGGGGACCCGAGCATGCGATACCCGCCGCTCCCGAGAACTCCCGCTTCAACGGGACCTGTGACAGTCCCTGGACCCGTGCCCGACTGGCCGGTCCGTAGCACCCTCCGGGCGACTCCCGGATAAATGCCCCCAGGTGCCTGGTGCCCCGTCTGCTGTATAGGGGCCAGGCAGGGCGACCACGCTAAGTCGCCTCCCGCCCGCCGACCGTTCCGGGCTCCATGCGTTGCTAGGACCGGGCAGGGCGTCCCCGCTGAGCCCCCTCCCGTCCGCCGATCGGTCGGGGCTCCACATGCTGCTGGGACCAGGCAGGGCGTCCTCGTGCTGCCCCCTCCCGACCGCAGCTCTCTCGCTATGGACTGCGATGGGGCATGCAGGGCGGCAGCAACTGGCACCCTCCTGCCCGCCTCACCTCCGGTCCTTCTGATGACGGTGGGGCCAGGCAGGGCGCTGCCGCAACGCCCCCTCCTGCCCGCCGCGCCACGTCTGGCACCCTGGCTGGCAGACACCCCCGAGCGGTCCTCATCCCCGGGGGCGCCCTCGATCCTGCCTCCCGCCGCTGTGTTGGCCGGCGCCGGCCGCCGCCGGCCTCGCCGCTGTGAGGGCCTGCCGCGGCCTTCACTCTCCTCCCTGCTGCGCGCGACGACACTTCCGGTCCGGCCTGCTGTTCCTGTCCGGCTCCCACACGCTTGCCGCCCGTGCTGACCGGCCGGCTGGGCGGATTCCTGCCGGGACGGGCGCAGGGAGGGGATGCAGCCCCATCTGTTGCGCCGCCCGCAGGGTCCCTGGAGGGGCTCCGCAGCCGCCGCCTGCTGCGGGCTGACACCTCCGGTGACAGCCTTTCGGGGGGGACGGGTCCTCCTTCCACGCCGGCTGGATCCCTGCTCCGCAGCGCTGAGGAGGGAGGAAAGTTGGGTCTGTAGCCATCCTCCCCTCCTGGACCTGGCCACATCCTGCAGCCTGGCGAAAAGTTGCTGCTCGTCGTCCATTGATTCAGGTGGGACTTCTCTCCTCTGCTCCTGGCTGGTGAGTGCGGTTTTTCCCGTACTTTTTCCCTAATACAGTCTGCCCCCACCTTAAACCCCTCCCCCGGCCCCCGTCCCGGCCAACCATTTCAAACTGGCACAACACCAGTTCTAAAACTTCCCGCCCATGGCAGTCATGGGGGGCTTCCCCTAGGCTGTGCCCTTCCCCAGCCCCCTTCTGGACCAGGCCAGATGATGATGCAGTAACCTTCTGATGACTGACAGAGGGGTGGAGCCTGCGCCCACCAGATGCCTGCACAGGTGCCCTTACTCTGTCAGCACCATAACTCACGGGCAAGTCACGGCGCCTCCTAGTGACCGCGCCCAGAGCAGCAGACCCCGAATTAAAAGGCAACGTGACAGACCGGCGCCTCCTAGAGGCTAAAGCCGGGACAGTAGGCCCTGAGTCTGATGCGACGGAACCACGGCCCCTCCCAGTGGCCGAGGCAGGAACAGCCGTCCCTGAGTCTGACGACGAAGTGGCTGTCCGGCGCCTCCTAGTGGCCGTGATCGGAACAGCAGGCCCCAAGTCTGGCGGCGACGTGACACCGGCAGCCAGAACGAGCTGCAAAGCCACCAGGGAGGTAAAAAGGATGGTTTTACCAGTTATAGGGCGTGCTGGGTCTGCTGGACAATTGTTTCTCCAAGGATCATTGTGGATACAGGGACCTCATTGCTTACTGATCAGGCACCAGGAAGCCCTGGATGAGATCTGGAGTTTCCGCTGTAGAGTCTCTGATACTTGCCTGGAGTTCATCCTGAGCCATCTGATTCATGAATACAATGCCAGTCCTCTAGTGAACATTGGCACCGATGTATAATGAAGCTCTGCAGATTCCCGAGGGCTGGTTAACTCTTCAGCCACTGCACAGGTCTCTGCTGATGTCAGGGGGTGGTCTCACGGGCCCCCTGACTATTGTGCTCAGTGTTATAATTGTGTCCCCTTTATGTTGAGGGCTGGTCCTGGCCTATGAATGGCTGATAACAGGGACCCATAGCTGCAGCACTGGAGTAGCGTGGGGGAGGGCGGTCCGCCCCAGGCGGCACGTGTGTGGGGGCGGCGCAGCAGCATGACAGCTCCTCGGCTGCTTTTAGGAAAGGCCCCAGCAGCCGTGTTGCTATGGTAACACTGTAGGACTACATTACCCGTCATGCCTCGGGCGTGCGTTCCTGGTATGACCCCGCTGCAGCGCTGTAGATTGGCAGTCACATGACCGTGGGATCTGCCGAGGCTTCGGCTGTCACATGCCCAAACAACGAGCGGAGCGGCCGCACAGCATGGAGCATGGCCAATGTGGCCAACAGGGTGTCGTGGTCCGGCCGGGAGCAGCTGGAGGAGGCCGGGGAGAGCACGCCGCTGCTGAACGGAGCCGGCAACCAGCAGGTGAGGGCGGGAGGAGGGATACTGGGAATTGGGGGGCTGTGCAGATAGGTGACCATGGCGAGGCTGTGCAGGGGAGGACATGGGGGGGCTCTGTAGGGGGAGGACGTGGGGGGCTGTGCAGGGGAGGACATGGGGGGCTCTGTAGGGAGAGGACATGGGGGGCTCTGTAGGGAGAGGACATGGGGGGGCTCTGTAGGGAGAGGACATGGGGGGGCTCTGTAGGGAGAGGACATGGGGGGGCTGTGCAGGGGGAGGACATGGGGGGGCTGTGCAGGGAAGGACATGGGGGGGCTCTGTAGAGGGAGGACATGGGGGGCTCTGTAGGGGAGGACATGGGGGGCTCTGTAGGGGAGGACATGGGCTGTGCAGGGGAGGACATGGGGGGCTGTGCAGGGGAGGACATGGGGGGCTGTGCAGGGGGGTAAACGGGGGGCTGTGCAAGGGAGAACATGAGGGCTCTGTAGGGAGTGTACTGTGGTTCTGTGCAGGGGGAGGACACATGGGTCTCCTTACACTGTTTTATGGTGCGGCTCTATGAAGGGCAGTGGTGGCGGTTCAGTAGGGTCATCAAGCTAATACATACATACAGTCATGGCCAAAAGTATTGACACCCCTGCAATTCTGTCAGATAATACTCAGTTTCTTCCTGAAAATGATTGCAAACACAAATTCTTTGGTATTATTATCTTCATTTAATTTGTCTTAAATGAAAAAAACACAAAAAGAATTGTCCTAAAGCCAAATTGGATATAATTCCACACCAAACATAACAAAGAGGGTGGACAAAAGTATTGGCACTGTTCGAAAAATCATGTGATGCTTCTCTAATTTGTGTAATTAACAGCACCTATAACTTACCTGTGGCACCTAACAGGTGTTGGCAATAACTAAATCACACTTGCAGCCAGTTGACATGGATTAAAGTTGACTCAACCTCTGTCCGGTGTCCTTGTGTGTACCACATTGAGCATGGAGAAAAGAAACAAGACCAAAGAACTGTCTGAGGACTTGAGAAACCAAATTGTGAGGAAGCATGAGCAATCTCAAGGCTGCAAGTCCATCTCCAAAGACCTGAATGTTCCTGTGTCTACCGTGCGCAGTGTCATCAAGAAGTTTAAAGCCCATCGCACTGTGGCTAACCTCCCTAGATGTGGCCGGAAAAGAAAAATTGACAAGAGATTTCAACGCAAGATTGTGCGGATGTTGGATAAAGAACCTCCACTAACATCCAAACAAGTTCAAGCTGCCCTGCAGTCCGAGGGTGCAACGGTGTCAACCCGTACTATCCGTCGGCATCTGAATGAAAAGGGACTGTATGGTAGGAGACCCAGGAAGACTCCACTTCTTACCCCGAGACATAAAAAAGCCAGGCTGGAGTTTGCCAAAACTTACCTGAAAAAGCCTAAAACATTTTGGAAGAATGTTCTTTGGTCAGATGAGACAAAAGTAGAGCTTTTAGGGCAAAAGCATCAACATAGAGTTTACAGGAGAAAAAAGAGGCATTCAAAGAAAAGTACATGGTCCCTACAGTCAAACATGGTGGAGGTTCCCTGATGTTTTGGGGTTGCTTTGCTGCCTCTGGCACAGGACTGCTTGACCGTGTGCATGGCATTATGAAGTCAGAAGACTACCAACAAATTTTGCAGCATAATTTAGGGCCCAGTGTGAGAAAGCTGGGTCTACCTCAGAGGTCATGGGTCTTCCAGCAGGACAATAACCCAAAACACACTTCAAAAAGCACTAGAAAATGGTTTGAGAGAAAGGGTGACTTCTAAGGTGGCCAGCAATGAGTCCAGACCTGAATCCCATAGAACACCTGTGGAGAGATCTAAAAATGGCAGTTTGGAGAAGGCACCCTTCAAATATTAGGGACCTGGAGTAGTTTGCCAAAGAAGAATGGTCTACAATTCCAGCAGAGCATTGTAAGAAACTCATTGATGGTTACCAGAAGCGGTTGGTCGCAGTTATTTTGGCTAAAGGTTGTGCAACCAAGTATTAGGCTGAGGGTGCCAATACTTTTGTCCGGCCCATTTTTGGAGTTTTGTGTGAAATGATCAATGTTTTGCTTTTTGCTTCATTCTCTTTTGCGTTTTTTCATTTAAGACAAATTAAATGAAGATAATAATACCAAAGAATTTGTGTTTGCAATCATTTTCAGGAAGAAACTGAATATTATCTGACAGAATTGCAGGGGTGTCAATACTTTTGGCCATGACTGTATATATATAGAAAACTGCAAGAAGATGAAAGTCTAGAAATTTAGAAATAATAACAGCAGAGTTAGTAGTAGACTAAAAATTAGATCTTTGAGTGTAGTGTGGGCTCTTCGGATGCTTCCGAAATATCAACGACCAAAGGGGCGGCAAATTTTTCGACCGCCCCGGGCGCCACAAACAGTTGCTAAGCCACTGAGCTGCAGGAATGTATAATGTGTATAATGTGCACAGTAATGAATGTTCTAAATATTCACTGTCATTACCAAGAATTATCCGTGTTATATGGCCGGAACAAGATGCAGTGCCACCGACGGCGCGCAGGCAGGTAAATAGGATGTTTTTTTTCTTAACAGGAATCATACCTACAAAGATAGGGGATAAGGAGCCATGCATACAATGACAGGGACGGGGGAACCATGCATACCACGGTAGGGATGAGTGGTCAATGCACACCCGGCTTATACTCAAGTCAATAAGTTTACCCAGTTTTTCGTGGCAAAAGTTGGTGCCTCGGCTTGTACTCGGGTCGGCTTATACTCGAGTATATACGGTAATAGGTAAAACCTGACAAGAATAAACAATAATTTGCAGTTAGCCCAATCGTGGGGATAAATAGCTGAGAAATAAATAGTGATTAGTATATCTTAATAAATATATTGCAATTCGCCCAGTACAAAGCTGTGAAAAAAAATGGTAGTTACTATTTCCATTAAGTATTGCACTCAAACAGTTGATTAACCAAGAGAGATGGCATGTACCCGAATAGAATTCTCCTAGAGGCTGCAAATAAGAGCGGCAGGAAGTAAAGGGTTAATAGGTACATAGAACACACAATTGGGTGAAAATATTAAATGGTCATGAGCAATATGTCCTGGCATAAAGAGTGTGATTATATCCTTAGTCCATAGTTAATGCTTGGTATAAACCTGCATTCATAAAATATTCCAATGTCTATAGCCGTGGGGAGAGCTGCCCCGGCCGATGACGGATACACCAAGTACTTTCTCCAATGAGTGAAGGGCTCGTGCCCTGTGAAATAGCGCGCTGAACAGTACATGGTGATTTCACCATATATAGTTGTATGTGAGTGTTGCTACTCACAATACCTCCGATGGTCTGCGTAGAATCCGGTGACTGCGTTCTGGCTGGTGCAGTAAAGGTCGGACCTGGGAGATGCGGCGATATGCCGAGGTGTAGTGTGAGACCAGCGCTCCTGCGCTCCAGCAGTCGGCAGGGATCCGGTCACTCTGGTCGATAGCTGCGTCCCGGCAGATGTGCAGTAGGAGCAGGACCTGTGTGACGCGGTGGATCATGTGGTGCCGTGTAACTGCTGCTAGATGGAGGTACGGGTGGCAAAAAGGGCCGAAACCAACGCGTTTCGGAAAACTCAGCTTCTTTCTTCAGGTCCGGGACATATTGCTTATGACCATTTAATATTTTCACCCAATTGTGTTCTATATACATATTAACCCTTTACTTCTAGGAGAATTCTATTCGGGTACATGCCATCTCTCCTTGGTTAATCAACTGTTTGAGTGCAATACTTTCTATTTCCATTAACTACCATTTTTTTCACAGCTTTGTACTGGGCGAGTTGCAATATATTCATTAAGATATACTAATCACTATTTATTTCTCAGCTATTTATCCCCACGATTGGGCTAACTGCAGTTTATTGTTTATTCTTGTCAGGTTTTACCTATTAAATATTCTTCTATTTGTCTCATTAATAAGTGACTAGCTTTTCTCCCACATCTTGGTTTTTTCAGCGCGAGTCTATCACAAATATTTATAATCCTTTCGATTTCCTTGTGGTTGGTATCTAGAGTCGCAGCAGTTACACAGTTACCTTTTACACAGGCGCCACTTTATCGCTCTCCTTCATTTTTTGATTTTAACACTTTTTCCCTGGATCTGTAGATGGATATTTCCTGCTTTTGAATTGCCTCCTATATACAGTGTGAGCCTCCACATTGCTTCCTATATACAGTATGAGGCCGCATATAGCCTCCTATATACAGTAGGAGCCTGCACAGCGCTTCCTATATACAGTATGAGGCCGCATATAGCCTCCTATATACAGTATGAGCCTGCACAGCGCTTCCTATATACAGTATGAGTCTGCACATAGTCTCCTATATACAGTATGAGCCTGCACATCGCTTCCTATATACAGTATGAGACCGCATATAGCCTCCTATATACAGTATGAGGCCGCATATAGCCTCCTACATACAGTATGAGCCTGCACAGCGCTTCCTATATACAGTATGAGCCTGCACATCGCTTCCCATATACAGTATGAGGCCGCATATAGCCTCCTACATACAGTATGAGGCCACATATAGCCTCCTATATACAGTATGAGCCTGCACATCGCTTCCTATATACAATATGAGCCTGCACATTGCTTCCTATATACAGTATGAGCCTGCACATTGCTTCCTATATACAGTATGAGTCTGCACATAGTCTCCTATATACAGTATGAGCCTGCACATCGCTTCCTATATACAGTATGAGGCCGCATATAGCCTCCTACATACAGTATGAGGCTGCATATAGCCTCCTATATACAGTATGACCCTGCACATCGCTTCCCATGTACAGTATGAGACCACATATAGCCTCCTGAATACAGTATTTGCCTCCTATATACAGTATGAGGCTGCATATAGCCTTCTATATACAGTATGAGCCTGCACATCGTTTCCTATATACAGTATGAGGCCGCATATAGCCTCCTATATACAGTATGAGCCTGTACTTCGCTTCCTATATACAGTATGAGGCCGCATATAGCCTCCTATATACAGTATGAGCACCAACATATAGCCTCCTGAATGCAGTGTTTACCTCCTATATACAGTATGAGCCTGCACATTGCTTCCTATATACAGTAGCAAAAAAATAAAAATGATTGAATGAGAGTAATGGTTTTGGGTCCTTTCTGTAAAAATCGTATGGGTATCTTTTTAGTCTTGGTTTTAGTTTTCTGTTTTTAATTATTTTTTCCTGTGCTTATACTCCAGTTCTCTATCTTCGCATTGCAGTATATGATCTGGCATGGAATTCATTGTTGAGGGCATTTCAAGATTTTATGAAGAAACACTCCTCTCACAAGAAATCTACGGCTCTTTTCGTACCCATTGGGTCTTCAATATTTCATATTATTTGTTCACATTTTTATTCATTTTTTCTTTTTTTATTTGTTTATTTCATTTACATTTTTATTTGTTTTATTTTTATATATTTTTTTTCACTCATTTTTTATTTTTTTCACAATTTTCTTTGTGTATTTTTGCTATGTATTATGCATTATACATAATTGTGTGTATAATTACTTTATGATATATGACATTTGATGTATGTATTGAATGCCATGTGTTATTTTTATGTTCATTTGTTTTTTAACAGAGACATGGTATATAGTTGTTATAGTTATATGATGCACATACACTTTCATATAGCCTGCATACACATTATGCTAATTGTTAAAAAAAATTTTTATTGCTTGCATAGTGTGCTTATAATTGACACATATGTGTGTGCCTTTGCACTCTATGTCAGGCATATTCACTTTAATGGTTCATACACACCGCTATAATTATTTCAGCATCATTATGTTTTATCCCCTCACTTTCAACACTTGCTATCACTTTAAATAGTGACTATTATTCTTCATAATTATTTTATTTTCTTGTCCTCACTTGAGCGCATGCCCAGTTCTGTCCTCCCTAGGAGCCTTCTGACGTGCTCAGTCTGGTATGTGGCTGTCTCTGGCTGTTTTGCAGCTTGAGCCACTTTCATGCTGATCATAGACTCCCTGTTCATAGTGGGGACTCAACAGCGCATGCGCCGATAATGCTGTGGACGTTTAGAACTGGATACTATTGACGTCATTGTGGACACTACAGCTCAGGTCCTGAATTTTACAAGCTTTATTAGGGAAAGCGGTTTATTGGTTGACCGCACTATATAAACTAGAAACGGGGCACTTGTAAACCACGCCTCCTGAGGAAGCTGCGGCGTAACGCGCGTAGGGGCGGCAGGTTTTACAGCGACATACACTACACATGTAAGTTGTTACTTTCTAATGCAGTCCTTGTATCTTACTCTGGAATTTGTATAGACAGTTTTTACTCTGTGTACACTTAACGCCTACCAGGCTTATTTGATACAAGGCACTTGTGCACTTTATATTCAGCAGTTTACTCTGGGCACTTATTGTATGCAAAACCGTATCTGGGCATACATATTATGTAAATGGGGAGTTTGCTGTTTACTATGCATTCTATTTGTGAAAGGAAAGCAAAGAAACTACATGTTTTATACAGATAAAAACTTTATTAACTGTCAAGGTGCTGGTTTAATTATATTGTGTTTATGTCTGCTGTAACTTGCATTTAGCATTTATGCTCTGTTAATTATTCTAAATAAATTATTTAGCTTGAAAAACTCCAATTTTGATCTCGTGTGATGCTTAATAGCTCATTTATGAGATTTTTTTTGCTATTATATTTCCAGTGAGTTGAGCCTTTGAAGAATTTTTTTCCAGTATTTGGGATATATTTGTACTTTATCCTATATACAGTATGAGCCTGTACATCGCTTCCTATATACAGTATGAGGCTGCATATAGCCTCCTATACACAGTATGAGCCCACATAGCCTCCTGTATACAGTATGAGGCCGCATATAGCCTTCTACACTGCGTTCCAAATTATTATGCAAATTGGATTTAAGTGTCATAAAGATGTAATTTTTTGTTTTTCAAATAAACTCAGATGGTATTGTGTATCAGGGCTCTTTGGATCACTGAAATCAATCTCAAACGCCTGTGATAATTAGTTTACCAGGTGAGCCCAATTAAAGGAAAACTACTTAAGAATGATGTTCCACATTATTAAGCAGGGCACAGGTTTCAAGGAATTTAGGAAAGAAAACGGATCTCTCTGCTGCTGAAAAGCATCAAATAGTGCAATGCCTTGGTCATGAGATGAAAACATTAGATATTTCCCAAAAATTTAAACGTGATCATCGTACTTTTAAGAGATTTGTGGTTGATTCTGAGAACAGACATGTTTGTGCTGATAAAGGCAGAATGAGGAAGGTTTCTGCTAGGCAAGTTCATCGGATTAAGAGAGCAGCTGCTAAAAAGCCATTACAAACCAGCAAACAGATATTTAAAGCTGCTGGTGCCTCTGGAGTCCCTCGAACCTCAAGGTGTAGGATCCTTCAAAGGCATGCTGTGGTGCATAAACCTACTATTCGGCCACTCCTAAACAGTGTTCACAAGCAGAAATGGTTGCAGTGGGCCCAGACATACATGAAAACTAATTTTCAAACAGTCTTGTTTACTGATGAGTGTCGAGCAACCCTGGATGGTCCAGATGGATGGAGTAGTGGATGGTTGGTGGAAGGCCACTATGCCCCAACAAGGCTGCGACGTCAGCAAGGAGGTGGAGGAGTCATGTTTTGGGCCGGAATCATGGGGAAACAGCTGGTAGGGCTCTTTAAGGTTCCTGATGGTGTGAACATGACCTCTGCAAAGTATATAGAGTTTCTGACTGACAGCTGTCTTCCATGGTATAAAAAGCAGAAATGTGCCTTCAGGAGCAAAATCCTCTTCATGCATGAAACTGCACCATGTCATGCTGCAAAGAATACCTCTGAGTCATTGACTGCTATGGGCATAAAAGGAGATAACTCATGGTGTGGCCACCATCTTTCCCTGACCTCAACCCTATGGAGAACCTTTGGAGTATCATCAAGCGAAAGATCTATGAGGGTGGGAGGCAGTTCACATCAAAACAGCAGCTCTGGGAGGCTATTCTGACTTCATGCAAAGAAATACAAGCAGAAACTCTCCAAAAAATTCACAAGTTCAATGGATGCAAGAATTGTGAAGGTGATATCAAAGAAGGGTTCCTATGTTAACATGTAACTTGGCCTGTTAAGCTATTTAACTCCAAAATATCCTTTTTGTTCAGTGAATGTGACCTCCTAAGGCCTCTTTCACACATCAGGTTTTCGCCGTCAGGCGCGATCCGGCGCTTTTGACAAAAACCGGATCCGGCGAAATGCAATGCCGGATCCGGTTTCCCCCCCATTGACTTGCATTTGCGCCGGATCGCGCCGGATGGCCATGCGTTTCATCCGGTTTTCGCCGGATCCGGCAATGTGTCGCGATCCGGCGTCTGGAAAAAACGTCTACTGTAACGTTTTTTGTCTCCGGCGGAAAAGCCGGACACGCCGGATCCGGCGCATCCGGCTTTTTCACACAATGAAAGCCTATGAGCGCCGCAATGCGGATCCGGCGCCCGGATCCGGTTTTTTGGTCTGAGCATGCTCAGTAGCTCTGCCCACAAGACATATATAAAAGCAAGACAGTGGGACCCACAGCCACACCCAACATGCCACCCAAGAAAGCAACCAAGAGAAGCAGGAGAAGGCAGGAGACCACTGCAGCACCATCAGCACCACCACCACCCCAAATGGAGCAGCAAATAGAACATGCTGAGGAGGGGAGGCCAGCAGCAGATGAGAGACGGTAATTATCAAATAACCCATTCCTCCAAACTAGGGCTATTGAATATCAAGATATTCATTGGCCCTTTGTTTCTCTTTATTCAACAGCCGCCCAATAGATGCAGCAGCAGCAGCAGCAATGGCAGCAGCTGGAACACCACCCACAGGCATGGAGTGTGGCCACCAGGAAGACAGCACATCATCTTCTGGGAGCCCTCCCTCGCATCGTCAGCGTTTGACGGTAAGTTTTTATTTCCAAAATCCATCTTCTCTGTAATATATGTCTATTCATGGCCTTTTATTTCAAAACAGGAATCACAAGATGAAGAGGAGCTCCCAGAAGAAGAAGGAAGGGGTGGACAGACACCTGGAGTGGGCTCACAATTGGTAAGTTTTTTGCATCAAACGCAGAAACACAACATCACACTACACACAACACATAGAAAACAATGTTCTGCAGACCACACACAGCAAACAAATGCCTACATCCAAAGACATAACTTTTTTTGTTTTCTTCTCTAGTCTTCCCAATCTGGTGCTTGGCCAAGAGGTGATCGCAGTGCCTCCCAGGGTCGTCGGCGACAGCAACGCGGCGGTCACCAGCGTGTAAGTATAAATATTTTTGCTTTGTTTTTTTGCACTTTTTATTTCATTTCTTTTGTGGAGGCTAATTATGTTATTTTTGTCTTTTTCTTCAACAGCCTTCACAGCGTGCTCCCGACTCTGACGGTGAGGATGGAGGGATTGATGTGGACCGCCTCATCGATCTCGTCAGAGAAAGGGAGCCGCTCTGGAATATGGCTGACCGACGCCACGCTGACCTGATCGTTACCCGACGACTCTGGGGGGAAATATGTTCGCTCCTTGTGGGCCGCTGGGAGGACCTCGAAGCTCGGGCCCAGATTAAAGAGCATAAGTATATACAGTACCGGTTGCTTGATGTAAACCAGTGTTTCCCGAACTCCAGTCCTCGTGGTCCCCACGGATCATGTGTTCAGGATTTCTATTTACTATGGAAATCCTGAAAACATGACCCCTGGGGACCATGAGGACTGGAGTTTGGGAAACACTGATGTTGTATACTAACCACTCCTTTCTCGTTTCAGGGAACAGAATTGTGAATCGGTGGCGGTCTGTCAGAGATCGTTTCAAGAAGGAGTTCAATAAAGAGATGCGAACCCCGAGTGGATCTGGAGGACGCAGGAGCAAGTACAAGTACGCAGAAGCCCTGTCGTTCCTCCGGGAAACAATGGTCACCAGAAGGTAAATATTACACACCACATGTGAAAAAAAATGTTATATGTAAATTTTTTTTTCAGCCAGGGCCATACCATGTCAGTATTTTAATGTTTTTTTTTTCTCTTTATTCCACAGCACGGTGAGCAGCACTCGGGAGCCTGCACGATTGGACCCTTCTGAGGCGATCCCTGAGGAGACCGGCACCGAGGGACACTTCGACCGCCCCGGTACATCTGCACCTTCCCAGCCTTCCCACACATTCGACCCATCTGTCCCATCCACCAGCACAGGAGCATCGTGGCCGCCTACATTACATGAAGCTGCTGGTGAGGAGATCGCTTTCCCTTTACCCCACCCTTCTGCCCCTGCCACCTCTAGTACACCTGCGGGTACTGGGCGGCAGCGGCAGAGGGGTCAGGAAAAGACTTATGCGCCAGAGTTCTTGCATCTGAATGCATCTTTCCAGAACTGTCTAAAAGTCTTGTCAGAGCAAATCTCCGCAGGCTATCAGCAGATCAACTCCAGCATTCTGGAGGTGAAGACACTTCTGCAAACCATGCATTCAGAAGCAAGATCTTCGCCAAACCACACCTTTTTCAGGTCTGTTGTGGAGCGCATGGAAACGCTCTCTCCTGCCCAGCAGATGTATGTAATGCATTCATGCCATGCTGCTCTCCAGCAAGTTACCTCCCAACCTCCTCCTCCTCCCACCACTGTAGTTCCTCCACCTGCATCCCCTCCAGCCACTTTCCATCCTTCCCCTCCTATTACATCTACACCCCCTCCAGCCACTTTCCATCCTCCCCCTCCTATTACATACCATCCACCTCCAGCCACTTTCCATCCTCCCCCTCCTATTACATACCATACACCTCCCCAGCACCATCCACCTCCCCAGCACCATCCACCTCCCCAGCACCATCCACCTACCCAGCACCAGCAACCTCACCAGCAACAGCAACCTCCCCAGTACCAGCAACCTCCACAGTACCTGCAAACTCCCCAGTACCAGCAACCTCCCCAGTACCAGACATCTCCCCACTTCCAGCAACCTGCCCCGTACCAGACATCTCCCCACTTCCAGCAACCTGCCCCGTACCAGACATCTCCCCACTTCCAGCAACCTGCCCCGTACCAAACTCCTTCCCCAAAGAACTTGCCATCAACATCATCTGCTCCTACAGTCCCTGCCCAACCCTCCACTCCACCACCCACCACCTCTTCTGCTTCCCACATGTCCACCCATTCTGTAGTTTTTTCCACACCTTCACCTCTAACTGTTCCTTCCCCACCACGATCCCAGTCCTCTCTCCACACTCCCAGTGTCGAAGTGTCCCGCAGCCCCTACAGCAGTATTTCCACCACACACTACACAGATTTATGATGTGTGTATTTAAATAAAAATGACCAGTTTTATGGTTTCAGTTTTATAGTTTCAAAGTTTTATTAAACAAGTTTATTAAAATTTTAAAAAAGTTTACTAAAAAAAACATTTTTCAATAAAAGTTAAATTATTTTACACTGGTTGTCTGTCATTTCTTTCTGCGGCGAAAAAGGTTAAATACAGGGTATTTAAAAGGTGAAATGGTATTCAAAACTAGGTATATAACTGTGGGTAAATTTTAGCTTTTTGCCACAGTTGTGTTCCTGGTTGTGTTTGAAGCAAAGTATTTCACCTAAAAAGTTGTGTTTATTGTTGGTGATTTCCTAACAATGTACACAACTTTTGTTAAAAGGTGAAATACTTTGCATAAAACACAACCAGGTACACACCTGTGGCCTAAAGCTAAAAATAGAGACCATGACAAGATAGCCAACTTTGGTTGGCAAAGGTATATACTGTTGGTACAGAAGGTACTCAAGTTTGGTTAGGGCACAAATCTTTCACACTCTGTCATCCTGCCAGTGTACTCTGCCTTGAGGTGACATAAAGTATAGTGCAAAATTGTCCCTCATTACTGAAACCGTCACAGAACTTCTAGTGGTAATGTCATGGTAATCTTGCAAGGTGGTTTCTTCAGAGTGTCCTCAATGGAAATGGGTTCCTTGCAGATAACAAAATTGTGGAGTACCACGCACGCTTTGATCACCTCGTCCACAGTTTCTGTCTTGAGGTTGATCGCAGTCAATAGGACCCGCCATTTGGCTGTCAGAATACCAAAGGTACATTCAACCATTCTTCTTGCTCTTGTGAGGCGGTAATTAAAAATGCGTTTTGGTCTTGTCAATCCTCTGCTAGAGTACGGTTTCAAAAGGTGTTCTGACAGCTGGAAGGCTTCATCCCCTACACAGACAAATGGCATAGGTGGACCAGATGTTTGCGGCAGCGGTCTAGGTGGTGGGAACTGGAAGGTGTTTCCATACAGTTTACGCCCCATGGCAGACAGTTTGAAAACTTGAGAGTCATTGGAGCGGCCATAGGCCCCAATATCAACCGCAATAAATTTGTATTCCGCGTCAGCGATGGCCATGAGGACAATGGAAAAATATTTCTTGTAATTGAAATATTCCGATCCCGATCCAGCTGGCTTTACAATGCGGATATGTTTCCCGTCCACAGCGCCCAAGCAGTTTGGAAACTGACATATCTGTTGAAACTTGTCAGCAATTTCAATCCACCTCTCTGTTGTGGGCTCTGGTAAAAACTCTTCAGCTAAGGAGTCCCACAGTGCACGGCATGTGTACTTCACAATTCCAGATATGGTGGAAATCATGAGTCTGTACTGGAAATGCAGTTACGAAAGGGATTCTCCAGTTGCAAGAAATCTGTGGGGAATTAAAAAACAATAAATTAGTTTTAAATCACAGCATTACATACCAAAACTGACCTATAACACTTGGAGATACAAATTACCACCAACAAGATTGCAGTGAAAGTGTGCTCTGATGCGATCATATCCAATAAATGTGGCTTACCTTAAAGTCACCATCAGACGCTCTGCGGGTGAAACAGAGAAGCGGCAATAGGTGTCCGCTTTTCTTATGAGGTGTGCAATGCGCTCCACCAAGTAATCAAAATTCTCCATTTTCATCCTAACATATCCAAAAAATTTATCCGGGTTTCGTCGAAGGTCCATGCATAGTGTAGAATAGACACCACGCGTCATTCTCTTGGCTGTGATGGGGTGGATCCACAAACGTCGTCTACGATGCCTGATGCGCTGCTGTCTCGCTCTCTCCTTCTCCAGAACAATCACCCTCAAACGATTTGCCTCCGCTGTAAAATCCGCCAAATTCTTCAAAATATTTCCAATGACAACATCCATCTTCGCCAGTAACTTGCTCTTCTCTCCAACCTGCACTTTCTCCTCTACAACCTGTCAAAGAAGGGCTGTAGGAACATGCTATATATAGTTTTCCAGTAGCCAATCCCATTTGGAAGGCCACAAGGGTCAATTTTAAAAACCGGATCCGGCGTAATCCGTCGAAAAACGGATAGAAAAACGGATGAACCGGATGAGACGGATCCGGTTTTGTCTGTCCAGAAAAAGATGGATCCGGCAGAAAACCGGATCCGTCACATCCGGTTTTACGAAACATTTGCCGGATCCGGCGTTCCGGCACGACGCCGGATCGCGCCTGACGCCGAAAACCTGATGTGTGAAAGTAGCCTAATGCTGCAAATTCCACAAATGAGCATTTTTGCAGTTCTTTAAAACATATCAAATGTTTAGAAATTCTACTGTGCATACTAATTTGGAACAGTGCAATTTGAGTTTTTATTCATTTTGGAGATTATACTGTTATCATTGGGAGGTTTCTTCAATAAAATTCGATGCATACTCTAACGGGTGATGACTTTTATTAGACTGACTGTCATTTGTACCGACTATTTAGGAAAATCAGAGAAAAATAGCATTTGCATAATAATTTGGAACACAGTGTATATACAGTACTAGCTGAAGAGCCCGGCGCTGCCCGGGCATAGTAACTAACTGTGGTAAGTTATAGAAAATTATAATTATCCTCCATCCCATAGTCCCTGCCCATATACCCATCATACATATCCACGATCCCATAGGCCCGTGCCCATATACCCATCATACATATCCTCCATCCCATAGTCGAGTACCCATATACCCATCACATATCCTCCATCCCATAGTCCCATGCCCATATACCCATCATACATATTCTCCATCCCATAGTCCCATGCCCATATACCGATCATACATATTCTCCATCCCATGGTCCCATGCCCATATACCCATCATACATATCCTCCATCCCATAGTCCCGTGCCCATATACCCATCATACATATCCGCTATCTCATAGTCCCGTGCCCATATACCGTCATACATACAGACAATGTGATTTTCTGGATTTTTTTTTCTCAGTTTGTCTCCCATAGTTGAGGTCTACCTATGATGTAAATTACAGACACCTCTCATCTTTTTAAGTGGTGGAACTTGCACTATTGCTGACTGACTAAATACTTTTTTTCCCCACTGTATCCTCCATCCTATAGTCCAGTGCCCATATACCCATCACACATCCTCCATCCCATAGTCCTGTGCCCATATACATATCCACCATCCCATAGTCCCGTGCCCATATACCCATCAAACATATCCTCCATCCCATAGTCCAGTGCCCATATACCCATCACACATCCCCCATCCCATAGTCCCGTGCCCATATACCCATCATACATATCCACCATCCTATAGTCCAGTGCCCATATACTCATCACACATCCTCCATTCCATAATCAACCATTATGACATCATAATGAGCGGCGGCAGGGCTTGCAACCTTTGATGACATCAGCATCGCCATGGCAAACATTGTGACATCATAATGAGGGGCGGGGCTTGATGCACACACACTGCTTCCCCAGTATGCAAATAGGGGCATTGTGACAACACAATGAGGGGCGGGGCTTGACGCGCACACACTTTTTCCCCCAGTATGTAGATAGGGGCAAAATTGTTTGGTGAATTGGAACGCGCAGGGTTAAAATTTCGCCTCACAACATAGCTTAGGACGCTCTCGGGGTGCAGACTTGTGACTGTGCCAAATTTTGTGGCTGTAGCTGCGACGGTGCAGATGCCTATCCCGTACATACAAACATACACACACACATACATACATACACACTTTGAGCTTTATATATTAGATGAGGCCGCATATAGTCTCCTATATACAGTATGAGCCTGCACATTGCTTCCTATATACAATATGAGCCCACATAGCCTCCTATATACAGTATGAGCCTGCACATCGCATCCTGTATACAGTATGAGGCCACATATAGCCTCCTATGTACGGTATGAGCCTGCACATCGCTTCATATATACAGTATGAGGCCGCATATAGCCTCCTATATACAGTATGAGCACCCACATATAGCCTCCTGAATACAGTTTTTGCCTCCTATATACAGTATGAGCCTGCACATTGCTTCCTATATACAATATGAGCCCACATAGCCTCCTATATACAGTATGAGCCTGCACATCGCTTCCTATATACAGTATGAGGCCACATATAGCCTCCTATGTACGGTATGAACCTGCACATCGCTTCCTATATACAGTATGAGGCCGCATATAGCCTCCTATATACAGTATGAGCACCCACATATAGCCTCCTGAATACAGTTTTTGCCTCCTATATACAGTATGAGCCTGCACATTGCTTCCTATATACAGTATGAGCCTGCACATAGCCTCCTATATACAGTATGAGCCTGTACATCACTTCCTATATACAGTATGAGCATCCACATATAGCCTCCTATGTACAGTATGAGCCTGCACATCGCTTCCTATAAACAGTATGAGCCTGCAAATCGCTTCCTATATATAGTATGAGCCCACATATAGCCTCCTGAATACAGTGTTTGCCTCCTATATACAGTGTGAGTCCCCATATAGCCTCCTATATACAGTATGAGCACTCACATATAGCCTCCTGACTACATTGTTTGCCACCATATTGCCTCCTATATACAGTGTGAGTCCCCATATAGCTCCTATATACAGTATGAGCCCCTATATAGCATCCCATATCTAACTGCTTTTACCTTGGTATCATTAATTTTCTATGAGACTACTCTGTTCTCATATTGTGCATTTATGCATTTAGTAGGGCTTAATGGAATGACTGCGCTTGTTACACATCAACTCTGTAGATGCGCTCACTTATTAGACTTTGGTTGGGGCAACTCTAAAATATAATAATGATAATGGTCCTGTCTAGTGACAAGTTTATTTTACAGGCTTCTGGAGAAAGGCACAATACCAGTCATTCAAGGGTTAAATCTTTGGAACACTGAGAGGGACTTTCTAGCCAATGAAACCACAGTATAAAACACCTGTGATAACTATGGCAACTGCGCTCATGTCATAAAGACATGCATCTATGATGCAGGAGAAGATTCCAAAACCACAAGTCATTCAGCCGTAGACGGAGCCATACTTGATGTGTCTGGAGACCTGGAGCTTCATCACTCCACAATGGGAGGAAGGGGACACCGCCTAGCCAGCCAGATCAGCCATACCGCCTAGCCAGCCAGATCAATGGGGTGACAGATGTTGCAGCCAGATCTCCCTCACGTCCGGTACTCGCCACCTTCACTTTATGTGTACGGCCTGGAGAGGTCGCATTAGGCTTCTCCAAAACAAATATGACACAATGTACAAATTCAGGTACAATTTGCTGTTACATGTTGGCACTAACCTTCTAAGCCCAAGGGAAGGGCAGTCCTGCAGCCATGGTTCCCTAGAGGTTTCCACTACAGGGGGTTTTTCCTCTCCTGAGTGCTGAAGGACGATTCTTCGTGAGTCGGGGGTTCTGCCATTTTCAGTGTCTCTTTCATAGTAATTGGCTGATTCTAAATTTCAGACACTGAAAGAAATAATAATGATGAGATTTGGAATAAAATTCGGTCAATTTAACATCCAATAAAAGTGTTTTGTGTGTTTCTTTCACAATCTTCGGTTGGTGAAATTTTGTTGGGGATCAGGATCCAGCATCTATGATCAAGCCATGAAGCCAGATATGAAGTCAGAGCAATTTAACCCTGCGCTGGAAGACAGGACGGAGCAGAGATGACAAAGTGTGACTGCACAATTAGCACAAGTTCACACTCTTCCTCCCATTCAGATACACGAGGGGATTCAGGGCCGAGTTGGGACTAAAAAGCAGCCCTGGCACACAAAATTCACCAGCCCACATACAATAAGTGTCCTCAACCCAAATCGTAGAACACTGATAGGTCATGTAGGATTTTGCTTTATCCGTTACCAGGGCCGAAACAAAGTATTTTGGGTGCCCAAGGCAGATGAAGCCGAAGGCGCCCATTTTGCATTTCTACCCAGCTAATTCTTCCCTTTTCCATTAGGTCTATGACATCATGTGATTATAACTGATGAGCTGAATCCTTCTAAGTCAGGCCCATATACATTTGTATCTCATGAACCTACAACTCCCAGTATGTCCTTAACAATGGTAAGGAGATGCTGGGAGTTACCAGTCTTTATCAGACTGTGGACTATACAGGAACCATAGTACTGATGAGACGCAGTCAGTACCAATAACTAAAAATGTACATCCTGGTACCTTATAGGTGACCTCTTCTCAGATTGAGTCTTTTCTTTCTCTTAGGCCTGTTTCACACTTCAGTAGCAGCAGGTCACAGAGGCCACCAGCTTACAGCACACCATACTCACATGCCTGCTTGCCTCTCCGCTCCCTTAGGCGTGGAGCGCATATTCATTACCTTAATGAGCAGTACCACGTGATCACTCGACAGGAAGAGCTGCAGGCTCCGGCTGCCAGAACGAGCTGCAAAGCCACCAGGGAGGTAAAAAGGATGGTTTTACCAGTTATAGGGCGTGCTGGGTCTGCTGGACAATTGTTTCTCCAAGGATCATTGTGGATACAGGGACCTCATTGCCTACTGATCAGGCACCAGGAAGCCCTGGATGAGATCTGGAGTTTCCGCTGTGGAGTCTCTGATACTTGCCTGGAGTTCATCCTGAGCCCTATATACAGTATGGGAGAGGACATGGGGGGACTCTGTAGGGGAGGACATGGGGGGACTCTGTAGGGGAGGACATAGGGGGACTCTGTAGGGGAGGACATAGGGGGACTCTGTAGGGGAGGACATGGGGGGACTCTGTAGGGGAGGACATGGGGGGACTCTGTAGGGGAGGACATGGGGGGGACTCTGTAGGGGAGGACATGGGGGGACTCTGTAGGGGAGGACATGGGGGGACTCTGTAGGGGAGGACATGGGGGACTCTGTAGGGGAGGACGTGGGGGGACTCTGTAGGGGAGGACGTGGGGGGACTCTGTAGGGGAGGACGTGGGGGGGCTGTGCAGGGGGGGTAAATGAGGAGGCTGTGTAGGGGAGGACATGGGAGACTGTGCTGGGGGGGTACATGGGGAGGCTGTGTAGGGGAGGACATGGGGGGCTGTGCAGGGGGGTACACGGGGGGGCTGTGCAAGGGGAGAACATGAGGGCTCTGTAGGGAGTGTACTGTGGGTCTGTGCAGGGGGAGGACACGTGGGTCTCCTTACACTGTTTTATGGTGCAGCTCTATGCAGGGCAGTGGTGGAGGTTCAGTAGGGTCATCAAGCTAATACATACATATATATAGAGAACTGCAAGAAGATTAGAAAATTAGAAATAATAACAGCAGAGTTAGTAGTAGACTAAAAATTAGATCTTTGAGTGTAGTGTGGGCTCTTCGGATGCTTCCGTAATATCAACGACTAGAGTTGAGCGAAACGGGTCGAAAAAATTCAAAAGTCGCCGACTTTTGGCAAAGTCGGGTTTCATGAAACGAAACCCGAACCTAGGATGAGGTCGGCCACGAGGTCGGCGACTTACGCGCCAAAGTCGCGTTTCAAAAGTTTGTTTTGCACTCTTTTTCAGCCAATCAGGATCCACGGACACTGTGGGCAACGTGATGACATAGGCACGGGTCACCACCATCTTTCAGAAGGGCATGCAAGTGATTGGCTTGCCTTGGGGGGCGTCACAGGGGGTATAAAAGGGCGTGCACGCCGACCGCCATGTTACTCATGCTGATCTCAGAATATGGAGAGCTGCTGCTGCTGCTGATTTTGTAGGGAGAGCGTTAGGCAGGGAAGAAGACACCAAAAACTGCTTCTGCTGCTAGCGATTTTGCCTGTACAACACACCAGTCACTGTGCAGTGCAAGGGGAGGCTATATAGTGGTGTATCAGTGGTGTTGGTTGTTGGGCTGCCTTCTAAGGCTTCCTGACATTCCTGCATTGCTGTTTACCCACTGCTCCGCAAACTGCTTTTTTAAAAGCAATCACAATTTTTTTTTTTGTCCTGCTGAGAAGAAGAAAAAAAAACTGCTTCTGCTGCTAGCGATTTTGCCTGTACAACACACCAGTCACTGTGCAGTGCAAGGGGAGGCTATATAGTGGTGTATCAGTGGTGTTGGTTGTTGGGCTGCCTTCTAAGGCTTCCTGACATTCCTGCATTGCTGTTTACCCACTGCTCCGCAAACTGCTTTTTTAAAAGCAATCACAATTTTTTTTTTTGTCCTGCTGAGAAGAAGAAAAAAAACCTGCTTCTGCTGCTAGCGATTTTGCCTGTACAACACACCAGTCACTGTGCAGTGCAAGGGGAGGCTATATAGTGGTGTATCAGTGGTGTTGGTTGTTGGGCTGCCTTCTAAGGCTTCCTGACATTCCTGCATTGCTGTTTACCCACTGCTCCGCAAACTGCTTTTTTAAAAGCAATCACAATTTTTTTTTTGCCCTGCTGAGGTACTGAGCGTGCATTTTTTCACACCATACAGCGGTGTACGCTCCTCACACAGTACCGTGTAACGGCTGTTATCACAGCCACAGTGAAGCTATCAGTGAGTCACTCTGTGAGAATAAGTCGAGGACATGTTCCGTTCTTACAGACCTGCACTCTAGGGAGATTCCAATTCTGCCCAATTCTACATACACCTTGTAGTTTGTGATACACTAGCCAATTTCTGCCTGTGACATAGCGCTCAGATATTCAGTGGGCCTCACACAATCCATAAGTGTCCAGTGTCCACAAGTGTGTGCAGAAATTCAAAATCTCCTTTATCCTCTAGTCACTTTGGTCACAGCTCTGCCATCGAGCCTGTGACAGAGCGCTCAGATACTCAGTGGGCCTCACACAATCCATAAGTGTCCAGTGTCCACAAGTGTGTGCAGAAATTCAAAATCTCCCTTATCCTCTAGTCACTTTGGTCACAGCTCTGCCATCGAGCCTGTGACAGAGCGCTCAGATACTAGTCAGTGGGCCTCACACAATCCATAAGTGTCCACAAGTGTGTGCAGAAATTCAAAATCTCCCTTATCCTCTAGTCACTTTGGTCACAGCTCTGCCATCGAGCCTGTGACAGAGCGCTCAGATACTAGTCAGTGGGCCTCACACAATCCATAAGTGTCCACAAGTGTGTGCAGAAATTCAAAATCTCCCTTATCCTCTAGTCACTTTGGTCACAGCTCTGCCATCGAGCCTGTGACAGAGCGCTCAGATACTAGTCAGTGGGCCTCACACAATCCATAAGTGTCCACAAGTGTGTGCAGAAATTCAAAATCTCCCTTATCCTCTAGTCACTTTGGTCACAGCTCTGCCATCGAGCCTGTGACAGAGCGCTCAGATACTAGTCAGTGGGCCTCACACAATCCATAAGTGTCCACAAGTGTGTGCAGAAATTCAAAATCTCCCTTATCCTCTAGTCACTTTGGTCACAGCTCTGCCATCGAGCCTGTGACAGAGCGCTCAGATACTAGTCAGTGGGCCTCACACAATCCATAAGTGTCCACAAGTGTGTGCAGAAATTCAAAATCTCCCTTATCCTCTAGTCACTTTGGTCACAGCTCTGCCATAGAGCCTGTGACAGAGCGCTCAGATACTAGTCAGTGGGCCTCACACAATCCATAAGTGTCCACAAGTGTGTGCAGAAATTCAAAATCTCCCTTATCCTCTAGTCACTTTGGTCACAGCTCTGCCATCGAGCCTGTGACAGAGCGCTCAGATACTAGTCAGTGGGCCTCACACAATCCATAAGTGTCCACAAGTGTGTGCAGAAATTCAAAATCTCCCTTATCCTCTAGTCACTTTGGTCACAGCTCTGCCATCGAGCCTGTGACAGAGCGCTCAGATACTAGTCAGTGGGCCTCACACAATCCATAAGTGTCCACAAGTGTGTGCAGAAATTCAAAATCTCCCTTATCCTCTAGTCACTTTGGTCACAGCTCTGCCATCGAGCCTGTGACAGAGCGCTCAGATACTAGTCAGTGGGCCTCACACAATCCATAAGTGTCCACAAGTGTGTGCAGAAATTCAAAATCTCCCTTATCCTCTAGTCACTTTGGTCACAGCTCTGCCATCGAGCCTGTGACAGAGCGCTCAGATACTAGTCAGTGGGCCTCACACAATCCATAAGTGTCCACAAGTGTGTGCAGAAATTCAAAATCTCCCTTATCCTCTAGTCACTTTGGTCACAGCTCTGCCATCGAGCCTGTGACAGAGCGCTCAGATATTAGTCAGTGGGCCTCACACAATCCATAAGTGTCCACAAGTGTGTGCAGAAATTCAAAATCTCCCTTATCCTCTAGTCACTTTGGTCACAGCTCTGCCATCGAGCCTGTGACAGAGTGCTCAGATACTAGTCAGTGGGCCTCACACAATCCATAAGTGTCCACAAGTGTGTGCAGAAATTCAAAATCTCCCTTATCCTCTAGTCACTTTGGTCACAGCTCTGCCATCGAGCCTGTGACAGAGCGCTCAGATACTAGTCAGTGGGCCTCACACAATCCATAAGTGTCCACAAGTGTGTGCAGAAATTCAAAATCTCCCTTATCCTCTAGTCACTTTGGTCACAGCTCTGCCATCGAGCCTGTGACAGAGCGCTCAGATACTAGTCAGTTGGCCTCACACAATCCAAAAGTGTCCAGTGTCCACAAGTGTCTGCAGAAATTCAAAATCTCCCCTGTCCTATAGACACCTTGTACCTTGTTTTACATTACTATATAGTTTGTTGGATTTTGTCTACATTTCTACCAAAAATGAGGAAGGCTGGTGGAAGAGGCCGTGGAATTGGGCGGGGGTTGGCAGCTGGTAATGATGGTGTTGGCGGTGGATCTGATGGTAGTGGCAAGAGCAAAATAGGACCGAATGCAGGAGGTGTTGAGCCTGCGTCATCGTCTGGCTACATAAGGCCTCGAACGCTTAGTTTTCTAGGAGTTGGCAAACCGCTT
This sequence comes from Dendrobates tinctorius, assembly GCF_039654945.1. Classification (NCBI taxonomy): domain Eukaryota; kingdom Metazoa; phylum Chordata; class Amphibia; order Anura; family Dendrobatidae; genus Dendrobates; species Dendrobates tinctorius. The sequence goes on along the minus strand of NW_027361736.1, from coordinate 10,081,101 downwards.
TTAAAGCCAGAGCATCAGGAAAAAGTTTTGTCTTACATTGCTGACTCAGCCTCCAGCTCTATCACCTCCTCTTCTTCAGTTGTAAAAAGTAAAAGCACTGAGTCGTCATTGGAGGCTCATGTTCATGAACCACACCTTTCCTTGTGTCCTTCACCCCAACCAAGATTGAAGGATGACGCAGGCCATACTACTGATTACTCCATGGAGCTGTTTTCACATACCATGCCTGGATTATCAAGTGAAATGGTGAATTACCCAGGCCAAGATGAATCTGACATCGAGTGCACTGATGCACAGCCGCTGATGGATGATTCTGCTGGTACATTTACTCAGAGCACTACATTGTCCTCGCAGTGTACAGAGCCAGATTCTGACCCTGATGAGACTCAGGTGCCCCTTCCCGCACACTATACCACCATACACGGTGACACAGAGGAAGGTGCACATGACATAGAAGAGGAGGTGATGGATGACCCAGTTGTTGACCCAGATTGGCATCCATTGGGGGAAGAGGGTGCTGCTTCCAATAGCTCAGATAAGGAGCATCCACAGCAGACATCGACATCGCAACAGCTGTTATCTGGCAGGCCCGGAGCACTCCAAAGACAGGTTCCAAACATCAAAAGAGTTGCTGGACAGCTTGTCCAGAGGGTCAAAAGATCACAGCGTGCTAGGCCGCAAAATGTCTGCCAAAGTAGGAAGAGTGCAGTGTGGCACTTTTTTGAACAAAATCCTCATGATCAGGCCAAGGTTATCTGTAAGAAGTGCGCAAAGACCTTTAGCCGAGGGAAAAATCTGAAAAATTTGAATACCAGTCGCATGCTTAGACATTTAACCAGCATGCACTTGCAAGCGTGGACACAACACCAAACCTCAAGTGCCACATGTGCAACTGATCACAACGAAGGTAGTCAGCAACGCTACATTGTTTCCCCCACTGTAAGCCCACCGGTTAGCACAGCAGCAAATGTTGAGGTGTCGTTGCAATGCCACAGCAGTCAGGGAATCCCACTGTTATATCAACGAAAGACTGATTCTAGGCCATCAGAAAGAACAACAACTCCATCACCATCATCAACCCTCTCTCAGTCCGCCCTGTCCACCGCTACTTCCACCATATGCAGCTCTCAAGTCCAGCTCACCCTCCCAGACACTATGAGTAGGTCAAGAAAGTACTCAGTCTCTCATCCGCGTACACTGGGTTTGAACGCCCACATTGCCAAACTAATCTCGTTTGAGATGATGCCCTTTCGGTTGGTGGAAAGCGCAGCTTTCCGCGAACTCATGGCCTATGCAGTACCACGCTATGACCTACCCAGTCGCCACTTCTTCTCTCGCAAAGCCATCCCAGCCCTCCACCATCATGTGAAAGACCGCATTGTCCATGCACTCAAGCAGTCAGTGAGCGGAAAGGTGCACCTCACAACTGATGCATGGTCCAGTCGGCATGGCCAGGGCCGTTACGTGTCCATCACTGCGCACTGGGTTAATGTGGTGGATGCAGGGTCCACAGGGGACAGCGGTGGTGGGACAGTGCTGCCTAGCCCACGGTATAGGAAACAGTTGGCTGTAGGCGTTCGACCCTCCTCCTCCTCCTCCTCCTCCAGAAGCGAAAGCTCGTCCACAGAGCGCAGTCGTACGAGCACTCCATCTGCAGCTGCCACTGTTGCACACGATGTGTCCCCCTATCGAGCAGCTAGTGGAAAGCGTCAGCAGGCTGTGTTGCAGATGATGTGTTTGGGCGACAGACACACCGCCGAGGTACTGGCCGAGTACTTGAAGCGACAAACTGAGTCATGGCTGGGCAGTGTACATCTTGAGGCAGGCAAGGTAGTTAGTGATAACGGCCGTAATTTTGTGGCAGCCATAGCCCTTTCAAAACTCAGCCACATACCTTGCTTGGCTCACACCTTGAACCTGGTGGTGCAGTGCTTCCTCAAAAATTATCCGGCGTTAACAGCCCTGCTCCAGAAGGTGCGAAGACTGTGCGCGCACATCCGCCGGTCGCCTGTACACTCCGTTCGTATGCAGAAGCTGCAGCGATTGCTCCACCTTCCCAACCACCGCCTCATTATCGACATTGCAACAAGGTGGAACTCCACCCTGCACATGGTGGAGCGGCTGTGCGAGCAGAGGCAGGCCATAATGCATTTGTGGGAGGATACACGGCCAGGCACTTTGAGAGCAGACATGGAGTTGACAGGTGTGCAGTGGTCGAAGCTGAAAGACCTCTGTAAAGTCCTTCAGTGTTTTGAGGAATGCACACGGCTGGTAAGCGCAGAAGACGCCATCCTAAGCATGAGCATCCCACTTATGCGTCTGCTCATGCAAACTTTGACGCACCTTAAGGAGCAGGCGTCTGCAGCCAATGTTGATGAGGAGGAAGAGGAGGAGGGAATCCTTGATGACATTCAGCCATTGTCTGCTCAGGGACCTCTCCTGGACGAGGTGGAGGAAGAAGAGGAGGAGGAGGATGATGATGGGGATGATTACTTAGGGGAGGAGGATGCATCTCGTGGGGCAAGTGAAAATGTTGGCGTGGCAAGGTCTGGTACAGGGTTTGTGCGTGACTGGAGGGATGTGGATTTGCCAGAAAGTGCTCCTCCAACCAGCACTCGCAGTGCATCATTGACACCGGGAACATTGGCCCACATGTCAGATTATGCCTTGCGGATCCTAAAAAGGGACCCCCGCATTGCCAAAATGATGAACGATGACGACTACTGGTTGGCCAGCATCCTGGATCCACGCTATAAAGGCAAATTACAAAACATCATGCCACAGGAGAACCTTGACCTAATATTGGCTAATAAACAAGCAACTCTTGTAAATCGGTTGCTTGAGGCATTCCCAGCACACAGCAGCGGTGATGGTTCTCACACGAGCCGTACGGGCCGGGGGCAGCTTGGCAGAGGTGTTCGTGGTGCACACAGCAGAAGTGGCGTTGGAGACAGGGGTTTCATGACAATGTTGTGGACTGATTTTTCAAATACCGCTCACACAACTGGTAATACTGCATCGATGGAAAGTGACAGGAGACAGCAGTTGTCAACTATGGTTACAAACTACTTTTCCTCCCATATCGATGTTCTCCCACACAGGTCATTCCCCTTTGACTATTGGGCCGCTAAACTGGACACCTGGCCTGAATTGGCCCAATATGCCTTACAGGAGCTCGCTTGCCCAGCTGCAAGTGTGCTATCGGAAAGAGTCTTCAGTGCAGCTGGATCAATCCTGACAGAAAAAAGGACCGTCTGTCAACCCAAAATGTGGATGATCTAACCTTCATTAAAATGAACCATGCATGGGTTTCCAAGGATTTTGTCCCACCTTCCCCTGATGACACATAGGGTGACAGAAAAATGGCTTGCTTTGGTCCACCTCTTCCTGGGACTTCACCTATTTCGCCTTTTGCATCAGCTGAATGTCCAACATCAACATATGCCACTTTCTAAAACTCCCTAACTGTGCTGCCTCCCCCCCCATGGCCGGGGTCACCACCTAGCGCACGACACCGTGCGAGAGCCGTTGCCCTGGACAGGTGGGTAGGCCGACTCTTGGGCGCGGGCACTGGCACAGGGTCCCTCATAGTGCAATCAAGTGTCTCTGACGGTGGTGGTGCACACCCGCCGTCAGACACACCGCCGTACTATGAGGGGCCCAGTGCCAGTACCGACGCCCACGAGTGGGCCCCCTTGCTTGGGCAGGGCCCCAGCATTTGCAATCTTTACCTCTCCCTGCTCCTCCGCTGTGTAATCTGGGCCGTCAAATCCATACTGTGCCTGACACCGTCTGAGCCTGCCTCCTGATATATAGACATATATATATTTTGAATGTGTACGCTATCCATACATGTTATCTGGGGATACGGTACCCTTTCTAACCTTTGTGCAATCACGTGCAATCCATACTGGGCCTAACACCGTCTGAGTAGAAATGCAAAATGGGCGCCTTCGGCTTCATCTGCCTTGGTCACCCAAAATACTTTGTTTCGGCCCTGGTAACGGATAAAGCAAAATCCTACATGACCTATCAGTGTTCTACGATTTGGGTTGAGGACACTTATTGTATGTGGGCTGGTGAATTTTGTGTGCCAGGGCTGCTTTTTATTCCCAACTCGGCCCTGAATCCCCTCGTGTATCTGAATGGGAGGAAGAGTGTGAACGTGTGCTAATTGTGCAGTCACACTTTGTCATCTCTGCTCCGTCCTGTCTTCCAGTGCAGGGTTAAATTGCTCTGACTTCATATCTGGCTTCATGGCTTGATCATAGATGCTGGATCCTGATCCCCCAACAAAATCTCACCAACCGAAGATTGTGAAAGAAACACACAAAACAATTTTATTGGATGTTAAATTGACCGAATTTTATTCCAAATCTCATCATTATTATTTCTTTCAGTGTCTGAAATTTAGAATCAGCCAATTACTATGAAAGAGACACTGAAAATGGCAGAACCCCCAACTCACGAAGAATCGTCCTTCAGCACTCAGGAGAGGAAAAACCCCCTGTGGTGGAAACCTCTAGGGAACCATGGCTGCAGGACTGCCCTTCCCTTGGGCTTAGAAGGTTAGTGCCAACATGTAACAGCAAATTGTACCTGAATTTGTACATTGTGTCATATTTGTTTTGGAGAAGCCTAATGCGACCTCTCCAGGCCGTACACAAAGTGAAGGCGGCGAGTACCGGACGTGAGGGAGATCTGGCTGCAACATCTATCACCCCATTGATCTGGCTGGCTAGGCGGTATGGCTGATCTGGCTGGCTAGGCGCTATGGCTGATCTGGCTGGCTAGGCGGTGTCCCCTTCCTCCCATTGTGGAGTGATGAAGCTCCAGGTCTCCAGACACATCAAGTATGGCTCCGTCTACGGCTGAATGACTTGTGGTTCTGGAATCTTCTCCTGCATCATAGATGCATGTGTTTATGACATCAGAGCAGTTGCCATAATTATCACAGGTGTTTTATACTGTGGTTTCATTGGCTAGAAAGTCCCTCTCAGTGTTCCAAAGAATTAACCCTTGAATGACTGGTATTGTGCCTTTCTCCAGAAGCCTGTAAAATAAACTTGTCACTAGACAGGACCATTATCATTATTATATTTTAAAGTTGCCCCAACCAAAGTCTAATAAGTGAGCGCATCTAGAGTTGATGTGTAACAAGCGCAATCATTCCATTAAGCCCTACTAAATGCATAAATGCACAATATGAGAACAGAGCAGTCTCATAGAAAATTAATGATACCAAGGTAAATGCAGTTAGATATGGGATGCTATATAGGGGCTCATACTGTATATAGGAGGCTATATGGGGACTCACACTGTATATAGGAGGCAAACACTGTATTCAGGAGGCTATATGTGGGCTCATACTGTATATAGGAAGCGATTTGCAGGCTCATACTGTTTATAGGAAGCGATGTGCAGGCTCATACTGTACATAGGAGGCTGTGTGGATGCTCATACTGTTTATAGGAAGCAATGCGCAGGTTCATACTGTACATAGGAGGCTATATGTGGATGCTCATACTGTATATAGGAGGCTATATGCGGCCTCATACTGTATATAGGAAGCGAAGTACAGGCTCATACGGTATATAGGAGGCTATATGCGGCCTCATACTGTATATAGGAAGTGATGTACAGGCTCATACTGTATATAGGAGGCTATGTGCAGGCTCATACTGTATATAGGAAGCAATGTGCAGGCTCATACTGTAAATAGGAGGCAAAAACTGTATTCAGGAGGCTATATGTGGGTGCTCATACTGTATATAGGAGGCTATATGCAGCCTCATACTGTATATAGGAAGCGATGTGCAGGCTCATACCGTACATAGGAGGCTATATGTGGCCTCATACTGTATATAGGAAGCGATGTGCAGGCTCATACTGTATATAGGAGGCTATGTGGGCTCATATTGTATATAGGAAGCAATGTGCAGGCTCATACTGTATATAGGAGACTATATGCGGCCTCATACTGTATATAGAAGGCTATATGCGGCCTTATACTGTATACAGGAGGCTATGTGGGCTCATACTGTATATAGGAGGCTATATGCAGCCTCATACTGTATATAGGAAGCAATGTGCAGGCTCATACTGTATATAGGAGGCTATGTGCAGGCTCATACTGTATATAGGAGGTAAACACTGCATTCAGGTGGCTATATGTGGGTGCTCATACTGTATATAGGAGGCTATATGCGGCCTCATACTGTATATAGGAAGCAAAGTACAGGCTGATACTGTATATAGGAGGCTATATGCGGCCTCATACTGTATATAGGAGGCTATATGCAGCATCATATTGTATACAGGAGGCTATATGTGGGTGCTCATACTGTATATAAGAGGCTATATGTGGCCTCATACTGTATATAGGAAGCGATGTGCAGGCTCATACTGTATATAGAAGGCTATATGGGGACTCACACTGTATATAGGAGGCAAATACTGTATTCAGGAGGCTGTATGTGGGCTCATACTGTATATAGAAAGCGATTTGCAGGCTCATACTGTTTATAGGAAGCAATGTGCAGGCTCATACTGTTTATAGGATGCGATGTGCAGGCTCATACTGTACATAGGAGGCTATGTGGATGCTCATACTGTTTATAGGAAGCAATGCGCAGGCTCATACTGTACATAGGAGGCTATATGTGGGTGCTCATACTGTATATAGGAAGCTATATGCGGCCTCATACTGTATATAGGAAGTGATGTACAGGCTCATACTGTATATAGGAGGCTATGTACAGGCTCATACTGTATATAGGAAGCAATGTGCAGGCTCATACTGTATATAGGAGGCAAAAACTGTATTCAGGAGGCTATATGTGGGTGCTCATACTGTATATAGGAGACTATATGCAGCCTCATACTGTATATAGGAAGCGATGTGCAGGCTCATACCGTACATAGGAGGCTATATGTGGCCTCATACTGTATATATGAAGCGATGTGCAGGCTCTTACTGTATATAAGAGGCTATGTGGGATCATATTGTATATAGAAGCAATATGCAGGCTCATACTGTATATAGGAGACTATATGCGGCCTCATACTGTATATAGATGGCTATATGCGGCCTCATACTGTATATAGGAATCGATGTACAGGCTCATTCTGTATATAGGAGGCTATGTGGGCTCATATTGTATATAGAAGCAATATGCAGGCTCATACTGTATACAGGAGGCTATGTGGGCTCATACTGTATATAGGAGGCTATATGCAGCCTCATACTGTATATAGGAATCGATGTACAGGCTCATACTGTACATAGGATAAAGTACAAATATATCCCAAATACTGGAAAAAATTCTTCAAAGGCTCAACTCACTGGAAATATAATAGCAAAAAAAATCTCATAAATGAGCTATTAAGCATCACAAGAGATCAAAATTGGAGTTTTTCAAGCTAAATAATTTATTTAGAATAATTAACAGAGCATAAATGCTAAATGCAAGTTACAGCAGACATAAACACAATATAATTAAACCAGCACCTTGACAGTTAATAAAGTTTTTATCTGTATAAAACATGTAGTTTCTTTGCTTTCCTTTCACAAATAGAATGCATAGTAAACAGCAAACTCCCCATTTACATAATATGTATGCCCAGATAAGGTTTTGCATACAATAAGTGCCCAGAGTAAACTGCTGAATATAAAGTGCACAAGTGCCTTGTATCAAATAAGCCTGGTAGGCGTTAAGTGTACACAGAGTAAAAACTGTCTATACAAATTCCGGAGTAAGATACAAGGACTGCATTAGAAAGTAACAACTTACATGTGTAGTGTATGTCGCTGTAAAACCTGCCGCCCCTACGCGCGTTACGCCGCAGCTTCCTCAGGAGGCGTGGTTTACAAGTGCCCCGGATCTAGTTTATATAGTGCGGTCAACCAATAAACCGCTTTCCCTAATAAAGCTTGTAAAATTCAGGACCTGAGCTGTAGTGTCCACAATGACGTCAATAGTATCCAGTTCTAAACATCCACAGCATTATCGGCGCATGCGCTGTTGAGTCCCCACTATGAACAGGGAGTCTATGATCAGCGCTCATCAGCATGAAAGCGGCTCAAGCTGCAAAACAGTCAGAGACCGCCACATACCAGACTGAGCACGTCAGACGGCTCCTAGGGAGGACAGAACTGGGCATGCACTCAAGTGAGGACAAGAAAATAAAATAATTATGAAGAATAATAATCACTACTTAAAGTGATAGCAAGTGTTGAAAGTGAGGGGATAAAACATAATGATGCTGAAATAATTATAGCGGTGTGTATGAACCATTAAAGTGAATATGCCTGACAGAGTGCAAAGGCACACACATATGTGTCAATTATAAGCACACTATGCAAGCAATAAAATTTTTTTTTAACAATTAGCATAATGTGTATGCAGGCTATATGAAAGTGTATGTGCATCATATAACTATAACAACTATATATCATGTCTCTGTTAAAAAACAAATGTACATAAAAATAACACATGGCATTCAATACATACATCAAATGTCATATATCATAAAGTAATTATACACACAATTATGTATAATGCATAATACATAGCAAAAATACACAAAGAAAATTGTGAAAAAAATAAAAAATGAGTGAAAAAAATATATATAAAAATAAAACAAATAAAAATGTAAATGAAATAAAGAAATAAAAAAAGAAAAAATGAATAAAAATGTGAACAAATAATATGAAATATTGAAGACCCAATGGGTACGAAAAGAGCTGTAGATTTCTTGTGAAAGGAGTGTTTCCTCATAAAATCTTGAAATGCCCTCAACAATGAATTTCATGCCAGATCTTATATATTGCGATGCGAAGATAGAGAACTGGAGTATAAGCACAGGAAAAAATAATTAAAAACAGAAAACTAAAACCAAGACTAAAAAGATACCCATACGATTTTTACAGAAATGACCCAAAACCATTACTCTCATTCAATCATTTTTTTTTTCCTACTGTATATAGGAGGCTATGTGCAGGCTCATACTGTATATAGGAAGCAATGTGCAGGCTCATACTGTATATAGGAGGTAAACACTGCATTCAGGAGGCTATATGTGGGTGCTCATACTGTATATAGGAGGCTATATGCGGCCTCATACTGTATATAGGAAGCGAAGTACAGGCTCATACTGTATATAGGAGGCTATATGCGGCCTCATACTGTATATAGGAAGCGATGTGTAGGCTTATACTGTATATAGGAGACTATGTGCAGACTCATACTGTATATAGGAAGCGCTGTGCCGGCTCATACTGTATATAGGAGGCTATATGCGGCCTCATACTGTATATAGGAAGCAATGTGCAGGCTCATACTGTATATAGGAGACTATGTGCAGACTCATACTGTATATAGGAAGCAATGTGCAGGCTCATACTGTATATAGGAGGCAATTCAAAAGCAGGAAATATCCAGCTACAGATCCAGGGAAAAATTGTTAAAAACAAAAAATGAAGGATAGCGATAAAGTGACGCCTGTGTAAAAGGTTTTGTAACTGCTGCGACTCTAGATACCAACCACAAGGAAATCGAAAGGATTATAAATATTTGTGATAGACTCGCGCTGAAAAAACCAAGATGTGGGAGAAAAGCTAGTCACTTATTAATGAGACAAATAGAAGAATGTTTAATAGGTAAAACCTGACAAGAATAAACAATAAACTGCAGTTAGCCCAATTGTGGGGATAAATAGCTGAGAAATAAATAGTGATTAGTATATCTTAATGAATATATTGCAGTCACCGGATTCTACGCAGACCATCGGAGGTATTGTGAGTAGCAACACTCACATACAACTATATATGGTGAAATCACCTTGTACTGTTCAGCGCGCTATTTCACAGGGCACGAGCCCTCCACTCATTGGAGAAAGTACTTGGTGTATCCGTCATCGGCCGGGGCAGCTCTCCCCACGGCTATAGACATTGGACTATTTTATGAATGCAGGTTTATACCAAGCATTAACTATGGACTAAGGATATAATCACACTCTTTATGCCGGGACATATTGCTCATGACCATTTAATATTTTCACCCATTTGTGTGTTCTATGTACCAATTAACCCTTTACTTCCTGCCGCTCTTATTTGCAGCCTCTAGGAGAATTCTATTCGGGTACATGCCATCACTCTTGGTTAATCAACTGGTTGAGTGCAAAACTTAATGGAAATAGTAACTACCATTTTTTTTTCACAGCTTTGTACTGGGCGAATTGCAATATATTTATTAAGATATACTAATCACTATTTATTTCTCAGCTATTTATCCCCACGATTGGGCTAACTGCAAATTATTGTTTATTCTTGTCAGGTTTTACCTCTTACCGTATATACTCGAGTATAAGCCGACCCGAGTATAAGCCGAGGCACCAACTTTTGCCACGAAAAACTGGGTAAACTTATTGACTTGAGTATAAGCCGGGTGTGCATTGACCACTCATCCCTACCGTGGTATGCATGTTTCCCCCGTCCCTGTCATTGTATGCATGGCTCCTTATCCCCTATCTTTGTATGTATGATTCCTGTTAAGAAAAAAACCATCCTATTTACCTGCCTGTGCGCCGTCGGTGGCACTGCATCTTGTACCGGCCATATAACACGGATAATTCTTGGTAATGACAGTGAATATTTAGAACATTCATTACTGTGCACTTTATACACATTATACATTCCTGCAGCTCAGTGGCATAGCAACTGTTTGTGGCGCCCGGGGCGGTCGAAAAATTTCTTTAGTCGTTGATAGAGTTGAGCGACTTTTGGTTTTTTAGGGTCGAGTTTCGTTTCGTGAAACCCGACTTTTCCAAAAGTCGGGTCGAGCAAGATCGTCCGATTATAGGGAAAAGTCGGGGTCGTCCCGAAACACGAAACCCAATGTAAGTCAATGGGGAATAAAAGTCGGCAGTGAGAGGAGGACAGGAAACACACCTACAGTGCCCATTTGAATGCCAAAAGCATCAATCCTTCTTACTTAAGCTGTCAACCTTAATTAACTTCATAATACAAGTTACGCTCTGAAAAATGGGGGTTATTTGGCTAAAGTTGTGGGGGGGGGCTGGCTCCAGGTTTTTATGTGACCTGGGCGAAAGAGCGCCCCTTTAACACATACCAAAACTCATCATGCTCCGATACGGCAGAGAAATAGCGGTATAGTACAATGAAAAATACTTCACTTTTTACATCTCATGACGAGGCCCATCTATTTCTCCATACAGAATCATTGGTCCCATATAATGTTTGAAACAGTATATGATGAGCTCCACATAATGCTACAGTATATGTTGGTCCCCATGGATGAAGCTCCACTGTCTTATGGGCCCAAATAATGCTCCAAACATAATGGGCCCCATTTCTAATGCTCTAGTGTATAATGGGCCCTGTAAATGCTGCTCCAGTGTCTGATGTCCACCTTTGGAATGTTCCAGTGTATGGTGGGCCCCATCTATCATTCTCCAGAGTATAGTGCTCCCCAAAAATTGCTGTCCCAACATTGCAAACAATCAAATAAGTCTCCTCGCTAGGGAATCCCTGTACTAGTCTGGACTCCTCGTCGTCCCCATCTTCCATCTCACTGCACAGTATTTCAACCTTGCAAGTGCTGTGATCCTGAGCAAGCAGGGGGGGCCCACTCGTTGGCGACGGCACTGGCACAGGGCCCCTGATAGTACGGTGGTGTGTCTGATGGCGGGTGGGCCGAACCTGCACTTTCATCTGCAGCTTCCTCTTTGTCACCGTGTAAGATGGAACTGTATATGGGAAGGGTAACCTGAGTTTCATCAGGGTCAGATTCAGGCCGTGTAGCGTGCGAGGGGAATGTAGTGGTCTGGGTCAATGTACCAGCAGATTCATCGAGCAGTGGCTGGGCATCAGTGCACTTGTGTCGCCCCCAGGAGTACGGTCGCTACAGTGGCATTACCTTCCTCCTAGGGAGTGTGATGTCATGCTTGGGAGCAACGAAGGATCTCTCTAGTAGGTTAACTGATTGGGCGGCGTTATTCCCACGAGTCATGACCCTCCAAACAGCGTTCATGAAGGCAAAGTGTTTGTTTTACGTGGGCAGTATGGTTGCAAAGCTGAACCTTAAAGGAATGTCCAGAAGGGCACCAGCAGGAGTGGAGCCTACGGTTAAATTCGACTCCACCTGGGAAACCTCAACCATGCCAGCTACAGAACAGATGCACACATTGCAAGCTTAATTCCGTTAACGAACGAGACTCCGTCATGCCCCGCGGTCCGAGTCCGGCTTACTAGAGGGACACGTGAGGCTCTGGCACATGAGATTGGCCAATAACTGGTGTGTCATGCCCTTACATGTCCGTGGCTGCATGTGCGCTACACTGAAAAGGCCAGCGTTTGTCGCTTACAGGTGCAGATAACCCGCTGAACAACGTTAGTGATGGGGATCACTGATTACAATTATTACCCGCGAACGATGATTTCCCAGTAAGTGCAGGTCAACCGCAGTTCCGGAATTAGGCCTAACCGTCATTCCTGAAAAAATTAAAAACTTATGTGTGCAAACCACAGGTGCTGTAGCTTGCTTAACAGCTCGCCAGCCGTTCTCACGCCCAGTATGGATTACACGTGATTGCCCAAAGGTGAGAAAGGGTACAGTATCCCCAGATAACATGTATGGATAGCGTACACATTCAAAATATATGTCTATACATCAGGAGGCAGGCTCAGACGGTGTTAGGCCCAGTATGGATTGCACGTGATTGCACAAAGGTTAGAAAGGGTACCGTATCCCCGGATAACATGTATGGATAGCGTACACATTCAAAATATATGTCTATACATCAGGAGGCAGGCTCTCTGGAGCTAGAGCCCGGACAGCAGGACAGGGCATAGCTACATCTTAACCATCATCTTTCAGTTCAATCAATTTGTAGTGGCAGTCCCAGTGAAGGATTTGACAGACCAGACTACACAGCGGAGGAGCAGGGAGAGGTAAACATTGCAATTGCTGGGGCCCTGCCCAAGCAAGTGGGGCACACTCGTGGGCGTCGGTACTGGCCCTGGGCCCCTCATAGTATGGCGGTGTGTCTGACGGCGGGTGTGCACCACCACCGTCAGAGACACTTGATTGCACTATGAGGGACCCTGTGCCAGTGCCCACGCCCAAGAGTCGGCCCACCCACCTGTCCAGGGCAACGGCACTTGCACGGTTTCAGGTGCTAGGTGGTGACCCCGGCCATTGGGGGGGGCAGCCCAGTTAGGGAGGTTTACAAAGTGGCATATGTTGATGTGGGACATTCAGCTGCTGCAAAAGGCGAAATAGATCAAGTTCGCGGAATAGGAGGATAACCAAAGCAAGCCATTTTTCTGGCAACCTATGTGTCATCAAGGGAAGGTGGGACAAAATCCTTGGAAACCCATGCATGGTTCATTTTAATGAAGGTTAGATCATCCACATTTTGGGTTGACAGACGGGTCCTTTTTTCTGTCAGGATTGATCCAGCTGCACTGAAGACTCTTTCCGATAGCACACTTGCAGCTGGGCAAGCGAGCTCCTGTAAGGCATATTGTGCCAATTCAGCCAGGTGTCCAGTTTAGCGGCCCAATAGTCAAAGGGGAATGACCTGTGTGGGAGAACATCGATATGGGAGGAAAAGTAGTTTGTAACCATAGTTGACAACTGCTGTCTCCTGTCACTTTCCATCGATGCAGTATTACCAGTTGTGTGAGTGGTACTTGAAAAATCAGTCCACAACATTGTCATGAAACCCCTGTCTCCAACGCCACTTCTGCTGTGTGCACCACGAACACCTCTGCCAAGCTGCCCCCGGCCCGTACGGCTCGTGTGAGAAGCATCACCACTGCTGTGTGCTGGGAATGCCTCAAGCAACCGATTTACCAGAGTTGCTTGTTTATTAGCCAATATTAGGTCAAGGTTCTCCTGTGGCATGATGTTTTGTAATTTGCCTTTATAGCGTGGATCCAGGATGCTGGCCAACCAGTAGTCGTCATCGTTCATCATTTTGGCAATGCGGGGGTCCCTTTTTAGGATCTGCAAGGCATAATCTGACATGTGGGCCAATGTTCCCGGTGTCAATGATGCACTGCGAGTGCTGGTTGGAGGAGCACTTTCTGGCAAATCCACATCCCTCCAGTCACGCACAAACCCTGTACCAGACCTTACCACGCCAACATTTTCACTTGCCCCACGAGATGCATCCTCCTCCCCTAAGTAATCATCCCCATCATCATCCTCCTCCTCCTCTTCTTCCTCCACCTCGTCCAGGAGAGGTCCCTGAGCAGACAATGGCTGAATGTCATCAAGGATTCCCTCCTCGTCAACATTGGCTGCAGACGCCTGCTCCTTAAGGTGCATCAAAGTTTGCATGAGCAGACGCATAAGTGGGATGCTCATGCTTAGGATGGCGTCGTCTGCGCTTACCAGCCGTGTGCATTCCTCAAAACACTGAAGGACTTTACAGAGGTCTTTTAGCTTCGACCACTGCACACCTGTCAACTCCATGTCTGCTCTCAAAGTGCCTGGCCGTGTATCCTCCCACAAATGCATTATGGCCTGCCTCTGCTCGCACAGCCGCTCAACCATGTGCAGGGTGGAGTTCCACCTTGTTGCAATGTCGATAATGAGGCGGTGGTTGGGAAGGTGGAGCAATCACTGCAGCTTCTGCATACGAATGGAGTGTACAGGCGACCGGCGGATGTGCGCGCACAGTCTTCGCACCTTCTGGAGCAGGGCTGTTAACTCCGGATAATTATTGAGGAAGCACTGCACCACCAGGTTCAAGGTGTGAGCCAAGCAAGGTATGTGGCTGAGTATTGAAAGGGCTATGGCTGCCACAAAATTACGGCCGTTATCACTAACTACCTTGCCTGCCTCAAGATGTACACTGCCCAGCCATGACTCAGTTTGTCGCTGGAAGTACTCGGCGAGCACCTCGGCGGTGTGTCTGTCGCCCAAACACATCATCTGTAACACAGCCTGCTGACGCTTTCCACTAGCTGCTCGATAGGGGGGACACCTCGTGTGCAACAGTGGCAGCTGCAGATGGAGTGCTCGTACGACTGCGCTTTGTGGACGAGCTTTCGCTTCTGGAGGAGGAGGAGGAGGATCGAATGCCTACAGCCAACTGTTTCCTATACCGTGGGCTAGGCAGCACTGTCCAACCACCGCTGTCCCCTGTGGACCCTGCATCCACCACATTAACCCAGTGCGCAGTGATGGACACGTAACGGCCCTGCCCATGCCGACTGGACCATGCATCAGTTGTGAGGTGCACCTTGCCACTCACTGACTGCTTGAGTGCATGGACAATGCGGTCTTTCACATGATGGTGGAGGGCTGGGATGGCTTTGCGAGAGAAGTGGTGACTGGGTAGGTCATAGCGTGGTACTGCATAGGCCATGAGTTCGCGGAAAGCTGCGCTTTCCACCAACCGATAGGGCATCATCTCAAATGAGATTAGTTTGGCAATGTGGGCGTTCAAACCCAGTGTACGCGGATGAGAGACTGAGTACTTTCTTGACCTACTCATAGTGTCTGGGAGGGTGAGCTGGACTTGAGAGCTGCATATGGTGGAAGTAGCGGTGGACAGGGCGGACTGAGAGAGGGTTGATGATGGTGATGGAGTTGGTGTTCTTTCTGATGGCCTAGATTCAGTCTTTCGTTGATATAACAGTGGGATTCCCTGACTGCTGTGGCCTTGCAACAACACCTCAACATTTGCTGCTGTGCTAACCGGTGGGCTTACAGTGGGGGAAACAATGTAGCATTGCTGACTACCTTCTTTGTGATCAGTTGCACATGTGGTACTTGAGGTTTGGTGTTGTGTCCACGCTTGCAAGTGCATGGTGGTTGAATGTCTAAGCATGCAACTAGTATTCAAATTTTTCAGATTTTTCACTCGGCTAAAGGTCTTTGCGCACTTCTTACAGATAACCTTGGCCTGATCATGAGGATTTTGTTCAAAAAAGTGCCACACTGCACTCTTCCTACTTTGGCAGACATTTTGCGGCCTAGCACGCTGTGATATTTTGACCCTCTGGACAAGCTGTCCAGCAACTCTTTTGATTTTTGGAACCTGTCTTTGGAGTGCTCCGTGCCTGCCAGATAACAGCTGTTGCGATGTCGATGTCTGCTGTGGATGCTCCTCATCTGAGCTATTGGAAGCAGCACCCTCTTCCCCCAATGGATGCCAATCTGGGTCAACAACTGGATCATCCATCACCTCCTCTTCAATGTCATGTGCACCTTCCTCTGTGTCACCGTGTATGGTGGTATAGTGTGCGGGAAGGGGCACCTGAGTCTCATCAGGGTCAGAATCTGGCTCCGTACACTGCGAGGACAATGTAGTGCTCTGAGTGAATGTACCAGCAGAATCATCTATCAGTGGCTGTGCATCAGGGCACTCGATGTCAGATTCATCTTGGCCTGGGTAATTCACCATTTCACTTGATAATCCAGGCATGGTATGTGAAAACAGCTCCATGGAGTAATCAGTAGTATGGCCTGCGTCATCCTTCAATCTTGGTTGGGGTGAAGGACACAAGGAAATTTGTGGTTCATGAACATGAGCCTCCAATGACGACTCAGTGCTTTTATTTTTTACAACTTCAGAAGAGGAGGCGATAGAGCTGGAGGCTGAGTCAGCAATGTAAGCCAAAACTTTTTCCTGAAGCTCTGGCTTTAAAAGCGGTTTGCCAACTCCTAGAAAAGTAAGCCTTCGAGGCCTTGTGGAGCCAGATGATGACACAGGCTCAACACCTCCTGCATTCGGTCCTATTTTGCTTTTGCCACTACCATCAGATCCACCACCAACACCATCATTACCAGCTGCCAACCCCCGCCCAATTCCACAGCCTCTTCCACCAGCCTTCCTCATTTTTGGTGGAAATGTAGACAAAATCCAACAAACTATATAGTAATGTAAAACAAGGTACAAGGTGTCTATAGGACAGGGGAGATTTTGAATTTCTGCACACATTTGTGGACACTGTACACTTTTGGATTGTGTGAGGCCCACTGAATATCACAGCGCTATGTCACAGGCTCGATGGCACAGGTGTGAAAAAAGTGACTACAGGATAAGGGAGATTTTGAATTTCTGCACACACTTGTGGACACTGGACACTTATGGATTGTGTGAGGCCCACTGAATATCACAGCGCTATGTCACAGGCAGAAATTGGCTAGTGTATCACAAACTACAAGGTGTATATAGAATTGGGCAGAATAGGAATCTCCCTAGAGTCTGTAAGAACAGAACAAGTCCTCCACTTATCCTTCCAGAGTGACACACAGATAGCTTCACTGTGGCCGTGATAACAGCCGTTACACGGTACTGAGAGGAGCGTGCACATACATGGCTGTCCGGTGTACGTAAAATTGTCAAGGTCCGTGTTTTTTAAGTATACGGACTGACACACGCTGTCTCTCTATAGTTCTGAATGTGATCACACAGCAAATATATTTAACTGTTTGAAAGCTAGACAAAACTAGAAGGTGCAGGTCTGTAAGAACGGAACATGTCCTCAACTTATTCTTACAGAGTGACACACAGATAGCTTCACTGTGGCCGTGATAACAGCCGTTACACGGTACTGAGAGGAGCGTGCACGTACACGGCTGTCCGGTGTACGTAAAATTGTCAAACTCCGTGTTTTTTAAGTATACGGACTGACACACGCTGTCTCTCTATAGTTTTGAATGTGATCAAACAGCAAATATATTTAACTGTTTGAAAGCTAGACAAAACTAGAAGGTGCAGGTCTGTAAGAACGGAACATGTCCTCAACTTATTCTTACAGAGTGACACACAGATAGCTTCACTGTGGCCGTGATAACAGCCGTTACACAGTACTGAGAGGAGCGTGCACGTACACGGCTGTCCGGTGTACGTAAAATTGTCAAACTCCGTGTTTTTTAAGTATACGGACTGACACACGCTGTCTCTTTATAGTTTTGAATGTGATCAAACAGCAAATATATTTAACTGTTTGCAAGCTAGACAAAACTAGAAGGTGCAGGTCTGTAAGAACGGAACATGTCCTCGACTTATTCTTACAGAGTGACACACAGATAGCTTCACTGTGGCTGTGATAACAGCCGTTACACGGTACTGTGTGAGGAGTGTGCACCGCTGTATGGTGTGAAAAAATGCACGCTCAGTACCTCAGCAGGACAAAAAAAAAATTGGGATTGCTTTTAAAAAAGCAGTTTGCAGAGCAGTGGGTAAACAGCAATGCAGCCGTCAGGAAGCCTTAGAAGGCAGCCTAACAACCAACACCGTTGATCCAGCAAAATATAGCCTCCCCTTGCACTGCACACACAGTGACTGGTGTGTTGTACAGGCAAAATCGCTAGCAGCAGAAGCAGTTTTTGGTGTCTTTTTCCCTGCCTAACGCTCTCCCTACAGAATCAGCAGCAGCTCTCCCTCTTCTGAGATCAGCATGAGGAACATGGCGGTCGGCGTGCACGCCCTTTTATACCCCCTGTGACGCCCACCAAAGCAAGCCAATCACTTGCATGCCCTTCTGAAAGATGGTGGTGACCCCTGCCTATGTCATCACGTTGCCCACAGTGTCCGTGGATCCTGATTGGCTGAAAAAGAGCGCAAAACAAACTTTTGAAACGCGGACTTTGGCACGTAAGTCGCCGACCTCGTGGCCGACCTCATCCTAGGGTCGGGTTTCGTTTCATGAAACCCGACTTTGCCAAAAGTCGGCGACTTTTGAAATTTTTCGATCCGTTTCGCTCAACTCTAATTTTGGCTTTCCATCATTTTTTCATGCTGGATCCGTTTTTTTCTCATAGACTTGTATTAGTGACAGATTGTGACGGATGGCCACATGTTTCATCTGTCGTCCAACGGATCCGTCAGAAAATCTCTGTCCGTTGGCCAGAGACAACGGACAGATGAACATTTTTTGTGTACGTCGAAAAGTCGGATAGCGACGGATTCCATCTTTTAAAACTGAGCATGCCCGGAATCATTTTTCTTCCTTTATTTTAACCCCTGCGGCTGCTTTTTCTATTCTGGCACAAAATCCTTCTCTCTCTCGCTCCAGAATTCTGTTTCTTTAATTCCTACAGCAAGGCTGCTACAACGGATCAGTCATAAAAACAGATCCAGTGCATCAGTTTTTTGCAATATACGCAGGATCCGTCCACTTGACGGATCTGAACACTTTGACGGATTGTGACTGATTGCAAAAGACTGGAGTGTGAAAGGGGCCTTAAGAAGCGAGATGTGGATGAGAAAAGGCGGTGGATCCGTTGCCAACCGTCAATTGACGGAATCTGCCATCGGATCCTCCTTTTTATACTGAGCATGCCCGAATGAATGTCCTTTCATGATATTTAACCCCAAATCCCATTCTGTGGCAGCCAAATCTCTCTCGCTCGTGAAACAGGCCTTACTTTAAATTTCATGCACTAGCGTCTAAAGCGGATCCGTACAAAAAACGGATCCAGTTGCATCCGTTTGCCACAAAACGGAAACGGATCCGTTTTTGCACACTGGCGGATTTTGACTAACGCCAGAAAACTGAAGTGTGAAACAGGCCTAAGAGAAAGAAAAGACTCAATCAGAGAAGAGGTCACCTATAAGGTACCAGGATGTACATTTTTAGCTATTGGTACTGACTGCGTCTCATCAGTACTATGGTTCCTGTATAGTCCACAGTCTGATAAAGACTGATAACTCCCAGCATCTCCTTACCATTGTTAAGGACATACTGGGAGTTGTAGGTTCATGAGATACAAATGTATATGGGCCTGACTTAGAAGGATTCAGCTCATCAGTTATTAATCACACGATGTCATAGACCTAATGGAAAAGGGAAGAATTAGCTGGGTAGAAATGCAAAATGGGCGCCTTCGGCTTCATCTGCCTTGGGCACCCAAAATACTTTGTTTCGGCCCTGGTAACGGATAAAGCAAAATCCTACATGACCTATCAGTGTTCTACGATTTGGGTTGAGGACACTTATTGTATGTGGGCTGGTGAATTTTGTGTGCCAGGGCTGCTTTTTAGTCCCAACTCGGCCCTGAATCCCCTCGTGTATCTGAATGGGAGGAAGAGTGTGAACTTGTGCTAATTGTGCAGTCACACTTTGTCATCTCTGCTCCGTCCTGTCTTCCAGCGCAGGGTTAAATTGCTCTGACTTCATATCTGGCTTCATGGCTTGATCATAGATGCTGGATCCTGATCCCCAACAAAATATCACCAACCGAAGATTGTGAAAGAAACACACAAAACACTTTTATTGGATGTTAAATTGACCGAATTTTATTCCAAATCTCATCATTATTATTTCTTTCAGTGTCTGAAATTTAGAATCAGCCAATTACTATGAAAGAGACTGAAAATGGCAGAACCCCCGACTCACGAAGAATCGTCCTTCAGCACTCAGGAGAGGAAAAAACCCCTGTGGTGGAAACCTCTAGGGAACCATGGCTGCAGGACTGCCCTTCCCTTGGGCTTAGAAGGTTAGTGCCAACATGTAACAGCAAATTGTACCTGAATTTGTACATTGTGTCATAATTGTTTTGGAGAAGCCTAATGCGACCTCTCCAGGCCATACACATAAAGTGAAGGCGGCGAGTACCGGACGTGAGGAAGATCTGGCTGCAACATCTGTCACCCCATTGATCTGGCTGGCTAGGCGTTATGGCTGATCTGGCTGGCTAGGCGCTATGGCTGATCTGGCTGGCTAGGCGGTGTCCCCTTCCTCAAATTGTGGAGTGATGAAGCTCCAGGTCTCCAGACACATCAAGTATGGCTTCCGTCTACGGCTGAATGACTTATGGTTCTGGAATCTTCTCCTGCATCATAGATGCATGTGTTTATGACATCAGCGCAGTTGCCATAGTTATCACAGGTGTTTTATACTGTGGTTTCATTGGCTAGAAAGTCCCTCTCAGTGTTCCAAAGAATTAACCCTTGAATGACTGGTATTGTGCCTTTCTCCAGAAGCCTGTAAATATAAACTTGTCACTAGACAGGACCATTATCATTATTATATTTTAAAGTTGCCCCAACCAAAGTCTAATAAGTGAGCGCATCTAGAGTTGATGTGTAACAAGCGCAATCATTCCATTAAGCCCTACTAAATGCACAATATGAGAACAGAGCAGTCTCATAGAAAATTAATGATACCAAGGTAAATGCAGTTAGATATGGGATGCTATATAGGGGCTCATACTGTATATAGGAGCTATATGGGGACTCACACTGTATATAGGAGGCAATATGGTGGCAAACAATGTATTCAGGAGGCTATATGTGAGTGCTCATACTGTATATAGGAGGCTAAATGGGGACTCACACTGTATATAGGAGGCAAACACTATTCAAGAGGCTATATGTGGGCTCATACTGTAGATAGGAAGCAATTTGCAGACTCATACTGTTTATAGGAAGCGATGTGCAGGCTCATACTGGACATAGGTTATATGTGGATGCTCATACTGTATAGCTATATGAGGCTATATGCGGCCTCATACTGTATATATGAAGTGAAGTACAGGCTCATACTGTATATAGGAGGCACAAACTGTATTCAGGAGGCTATATGTGGGTGATCATACTGTATATACTGTAGGAGGCTATGTGGGCTCATATTGTATATATGAAGCAATGTGCAGGCTCATACTGTATATAGGAGACTATATGCGGCCTCATACTGTATACAGGAGGCTATGTGGGCTCATACTGTATATAGGAGGCTATATGCAGCCTCATACTGTATATAAGAGGCTATGTGCAGGCTCATACTGTATATAGAAAGCAATGTGCAGGCTCATACTGTATATAGGAGGTAAACACTGCATTCTGGAGGCTATATGTGGGTGCTCATACTGTATATAGGAGGCTATATGCGGCCTCATACTGTATATAGGAAGCGAAGTACAGGCTCATACTGTATATAGGAGGCTATATGCGGCCTCATACTGTATATAGGAGGCTATATGCAGCATCATACTGTATACAGGAGGCTATATGTGGGTGCTCATACTGTATATAGGAGGCTATATGTGGCCTCATACTGTATATAGGAATCGATGTGCAGGCTCATACTGTATATAGAAGGCTATATGGGGACTCACACTGTATATAGGAGGCAAATACTGTATTCAGGAGGCTATATGTGGGCTCATACTGTATATAGGAAGCGATTTGCAGGCTCATACTGTTTTTAGGAAGCGATGTGCAGGCTCATACTGTTTAGGAAGCGATGTGCAGGCTCATACTGTACATAGGAGGCTATGTGGATGCTCATACTGTTTATAGGAAGCAATGCGCAGGCTCATACTGTACATAGGAGGCTATATGTGTGTGCTCATACTGTATATAGGAGGCTATATGCGGCCTCATACTGTATATAGGAAGTGATGTACAGGCTCATACTGTATATAGGAGGCTATTTGCAGGCTCATACTGTATATAGGAAGCAATCTGCAGGCTCATACTGTATATAGGAGGTAAACACTGCATTCAGTATGCTATATGTGGGTGCTCATACTGTATATAGGAGGCTATATGCGGCCTCATACTGTATATAGGAAGCGAAGTACATGCTCATACTGTATATAGGAGGCTATATGCGGCCTCATACTGTATATAGGAGGCTATATGCAGCATCATACTGTATACAGGAGGCTATATGTGGGTGCTCATACTGTATATAGAAGGCTATATGTGGCCTCATACTCTATATAGGAAGCGATGTGCAGGCTCATACTGTATATAGAAGGCTATATGGGGACTCACACTGTATATAGGAGGCAAATACTGTATTCAGGAGGCTATATGTGGGCTCATACTGTATATAGGAGGCTAAATGGGGACTCACACTGTATATAGGAGGCAAACACTATTCAAGAGGCTATATGTGGGCTCATACTGTAGATAGGAAGCAATTTGCAGACTCATACTGTTTATAGGAAGCGATGTGCAGGCTCATACTGGACATAGGTTATATGTGGATGCTCATACTGTATAGCTATATGAGGCTATATGCGGCCTCATACTGTATATATGAAGTGAAGTACAGGCTCATACTGTATATAGGAGGCACAAACTGTATTCAGGAGGCTATATGTGGGTGATCATACTGTATATACTGTAGGAGGCTATGTGGGCTCATATTGTATATATGAAGCAATGTGCAGGCTCATACTGTATATAGGAGACTATATGCGGCCTCATACTGTATACAGGAGGCTATGTGGGCTCATACTGTATATAGGAGGCTATATGCAGCCTCATACTGTATATAAGAGGCTATGTGCAGGCTCATACTGTATATAGAAAGCAATGTGCAGGCTCATACTGTATATAGAAGGTAAACACTGCATTCTGGAGGCTATATGTGGGTGCTCATACTGTATATAGGAGGCTATATGCGGCCTCATACTGTATATAGGAAGCGAAGTACAGGCTCATACTGTATATAGGAGGCTATATGCGGCCTCATACTGTATATAGGAAGTGATGTACAGGCTCATACTGTATATAGGAGGCTATTTGCAGGCTCATACTGTATATAGGAAGCAATCTGCAGGCTCATACTGTATATAGGAGGTAAACACTGCATTCAGTATGCTATATGTGGGTGCTCATACTGTATATAGGAGGCTATATGCGGCCTCATACTGTATATAGGAAGCGAAGTACAGGCTCATACTGTATATAGGAGGCTATATGCGGCCTCATACTGTATATAGGAGGCTATATGCAGCATCATACTGTATACAGGAGGCTATATGTGGCCTCATACTCTATATAGGAAGCGATGTGCAGGCTCATACTGTATATAGAAGGCTATATGGGGACTCACACTGTATATAGGAGGCAAATACTGTATTCAGGAGGCTATATGTGGGCTCATACTGTTTATAGGAAGCGATGTGCAGGCTCATACTGTTTATAGGAAGCGATTTGCAGGCTCATACTGTACATAGGAGGCTATGTGGATGCTCATACTGTTTATAGGAAGCAATGCGCAGGCTCATACTGTACAAATGAGGCTATATTTGGGTGCTCATACTGTATATAGGAGGCTATATGCGGCCTCATACTGTATAGAGGAAATGATGTACAGGCTCATACTGTTTATAGGAGGCTATGTGCAGGCTCATACTGTATATAGGAAGCAATGTGCTGGCTCATGCTGTATATAGGAGGCAAAAACTGTATTCAGGAGGCTATATGTGGGTGCTCATACTGTATATAGGAAGCGATGTGCAGGCTCATACCGTACATAGGAGGCTATATGTGGCCTCATACTCTATATAGGAAGCGATGTGCAGCCTCATACTGTATATAGGAGGCTATGTGGGCTCATATTGTATATAGGAAGTAATGTGCAGGCTCATACTGTATATAGGAGACTATATGCGGCCTCATACTGTATAGAGGAAATGATGTACAGGCTCATACTGTTTATAGGAGGCTATGTGCAGGCTCATACTGTATATAGGAAGCAATGTGCTGGCTCATGCTGTATATAGGAGGCAAATACTATATTCAGGAGGCTATATGCGGCCTCATACTGTATATAGGAAGCGATGTGCAGGCTCATACC
The DNA here is from genome assembly GCF_039654945.1 of Dendrobates tinctorius. NCBI lineage: Eukaryota > Metazoa > Chordata > Amphibia > Anura > Dendrobatidae > Dendrobates > Dendrobates tinctorius. Next base: position 10,056,515 of record NW_027361736.1, on the reverse strand, counting down.
GTACATAGGAGGCTATATGTGGCCTCATACTGTATATAGGAAGCGATGTGCAGCCTCATACTGTATATAGGAGGCTATGTGGGCTCATATTGTATATAGGAAGTAATGTGCAGGCTCATACTGTATATAGGAGACTATATGCGGCCTCATACTGTATATAGAAGGCTATATGCGGCCTCATACTGTATACAGGAGGCTATGTGGGCTCATACTGTATATAGGAGGCAATATGCAGCCTCATACTGTATATAGGAAGCGATGTACAGGCTCATACTGTATGTAGTATAAAGTGCAAATATATCCCAAATACTGGAAAAAATTCTTCAAAGGCTCAACTCACTGGAAATATAATAGCAAAAAAAATATCATAAATGAGCTATTAAGCATCACAAGAGATCAAAATTGGAGTTTTTCAAGCTAAATAATTTATTTAGAATAATTAACAGAGCATAAATGCTAAATGCAAGTTACAGCAGACATAAACACAATATAATTAAACCAGCACCTTATCATTTTCACTTTTAACAGCCAATCAGAGCGATTGTAGACATGTGGGGGTGAAGCCACCCCACCTGTGGAGAAGTACAAAGCCCCCTGTGTGTGTGGGTCGGGTGGGGTCACTGAAAGGTCAGTCACCCGACCCGCAGGAGGGCAATTAATTCATGACGCCACATAGGCGTCACTGGTCAGATTGGCACAGCTTTTCATGATGCCTATGTGGAGTCATTGGTCGGGAAGGGGTTAAAGGAGCATACACGCCTTTGCACAGTGGGGGTATTAATATTTTCTATGGGACACTAATTTTTGGGGGAGGGAGTAATCATAGGCCGGTTTCACATTAGCGCATTTTATGCGCACGCACGGCCGGGGGTAGCTCCGCCCCCGATCCGGCTCTCTGCCCGGCGTGCCCGCCCCTTGCCTGTAGTGCCGCCTCCTAGCGGACGGCGGCGCCTGCGATCGGCGCACCCTATCTTTAGCATAGGGTGCGCCGATCGTGCGCAGGTCGTGCGCTAGTTGCGCTTTGACCTGCGATGCGCACTTATGACGGTGCGCCGTGCGCGCCAAAATCCGAAAAGTTCGATTTTGGCGCGCACGGCGCACCGTCAAAAGTGCGCAGCGCAGGTCAAAGCGCAACTAGCGCACGGCCTGCGCACGATCGGCGCACCCTATGCTAAAGATAGGGTGCGCCGATCGCAGGCGCCGCTGTCCGCTAGGAGGCGGCGCTACAAGGAAGGGGCGGGCACGCCGGGCAGAGAGCCGGCTCGGGGGCGGAGCTTACCCCGGCCGTGCGTGCGCATAAAATGCGCTAATGTGAAACCGGCCATAGTAATGGCACAGTTTTTTAAAATATTGGGGTCAGTATCCTATGCCTCAGGTAAGCAGAGTGGGGAGTTTTTGTAGGTTGGGAATAAATGAGACATCAGTAGAAATGTGAGATGTCAAATGTGTTTTTGTTGTAATCTGTGCAGATGAGTTGTGGCTGGAGAAGTGGTAATGGAGGTCTGGGCCTGATGAAAAAGACAGGAAAAGTGAGCGACCCAAATCAGAAAGATTGTCAGCTGTAAGGTTCTATATATAACTACTGTACTCACGTGTATGTTCTGTGGGACTAGTATCTACCAATATACGATAACAGTAAGATGGTAATATTGCTCTTTTTAGTAGACTATTTTTTTATTTAGTGACCGCTAAATTTGTTTCAGTCTATGTAGTAGTAGGTGTATGGTGGTGTCATTGGTCTCTGTATAGTGTTTTGTTATGTAAAGGTAATGGTTATATTATATTATGTATTTGCTGAGTAGTGGTGATGGTGGTGGACATTGAGTAGTTTTATTGTTTTGGTCTTTTATAGTAGTAATTTTGATAATATTGGTCTTTGCAGTGTATGTTTTTGGTTAGCAACAGTGGTATACTGTACTTATATATCTATAGATGCTCTTTAGATGATTATAGGGGGGTCAGATGGGTAGACATGCACTTTGAGGCATGGACCCCTGAACTTTTAGAACCCTAGCAATGTCCCTGCTGTAATGTGTGTTTACTTGTCAGTGTTTCTAGAGATATATGTATGTTTGTCAGTAAGCTCAGTTATGGTACCATATCTAAGCAGTAAGCTTGGTTCTGGTTCTGTATTGATGTAGTAATCTAGATTCTTGTACCATATGCATGCCGTAAGCTTGGTTCTGTTCCCATATCTGTGAAGTAGACATATTAAGCTTGGTTCTGCTCCCTTATCTCTGAAGTAAGATCGGTTATGCTCCCATAGCACTGTAGTAAGCTCGGTTCTGCTCCCATGTCTCTCTCGTAAGGTTGGTTCTGCTCCCTTATCTAAGTAGTAAGGCTCGTTTCACACTAGCGTTTGATCGCGCAGCGCATCGTGCACACGCGCAATGTCCCCCTATCTTTAACATGGTGATCGCAGGGTCTTGCGAATGTACGCGCTCTTCAGCGTTTAGCGTGCGCTGCGCATTTTACAGGTGTGCGCCCAGACGCGACGTACGCTACATGTTGCATTTTTTTTTCCGGCGGCATCGTTAAAAAAATCGCGCTCGCACGTGTGCGCCCAAATTAGCATTACAGTCTATGTGGTTGCTGATGAGCGCTTGGCACCGCGCACGTCAGCGCCTTGTGCGCACACGCGATTTGAGTAAACAATGTCTAGACACTTGTCTAGAACTCCCCCTAAACAAGCAACATTGTTTTGGAGGAGTGTACATAAAAGAATGTGTCTTCAGGGTCAGACAATTACTCTACATAATGCCTTGCAGAGACCAGACAAGCATTCTACAAGAGCCTTCTACCTGTGGATTCAAGCTTCAGGAGCCAAAATGTGAGTATTCTTAAAAATAATGTCTGTGTGTCCTGTACAATTTATTATGTACTAATGTATTTTTTGTTTTCTTTTCAGCATGTCTTCTTCCGGATCGGTCTATTCGCCATCTCGGCAAGAACTGGCCCAAGCTCATCGTGAGGTGAGAATCTTGCTGCCTTTTGATAAGTATAGCTGCCTCTAGAAATGTGTTTTAATTTTTTCTTTCTTTACAGACATCGGACACGGGAAGTGAAAATGGAGTGCGAGAGCGGTCTGTGCGGGAGCAGTCGGAGCGGTCTGAGCGGGTGCCGTCTGAGGATTCTGAGCGGGAGCAGCATAGTCAAGTCGTGGCGAGGAGACCCAATGTGAGTATATATATATTTTTTTTCTGTCTTTCTTTCTCTTGCTTCTTTTCTGTTTCTTTTTGTATCTTTTCCAAACTTCTAAACATTCTATATTTTTTTTTCTAGGTTCCACAGCGGGATGACGAAGAAGTCTACACAGACAACGAGCACCTCATCCGCCTCGTTGAGGAGCGCATCCCATTGTGGGACAGCCGTGACCAGCAGTACAAAGACACAGTGGTGACCCGGCAGCTCTGGAATGAGGTGGCCGCAGTGATGGATGGCTTGGACAGCGCCTCTGCAGCTTCAAAAAAGGGTGTTCAGTAAGTATAAAGATGCTCTGTGATATAGCATTTATTTTTGGACCTGATGGTGCTGATGTGTTTTTTGCAAGATATATTCTTGCATTAAACACACCAATGCCTGGTGGAAAACTGTGATTGATTTGTGTCTTGAACTGCTGCATTGTTTTGTGGACCTGACGGTGGTGGTGTTTTTTTTGGCAAGATATATTCTTGCATGAAAAGCACCAATGCCTTGTTGAAAACGGTGATTGATTTGTGTCTTCAGCTGCTGCATTGTTTTTTGGACCTGACGGTGCTGTGTTTTTTGCAAGATATATTCTTGCATTAAACACACCAATGCCTTGTTGAGAACTGTGATTGATTTTTTAACTGCTGTCTTGATCCTGTTTTCACTCTTGTTCCTGATGATACTGTTGTTTTCGCTGATACATATATTGTAGCAGGAAACATAACAGTGTCCGCCGTCTCAACAGTTACTGCATTGTGTCTAGAATTTTATTGGTGCTGCAGCAGAGACTGTTTTCAAAGTTCAATGAGGTGTGTGGTGAGAATGACGTTAAACTAGTGCATTTTTAATTTTTTTTTTTACCAACAGTGAAAAAAATCCGCACACGTTGGCGCTCGATGAAGGACCGCTTCAACACTGATGTTTGTGCTGAGGGACCGGTTCGGAGTGGTTCTGCGGCAAGGCGCAGAAGAAAGTACCGCTACCATCACGAGTTGGCTTTCCTGAGACCGGTCCTTGCCAGCAGAGCTTAAGTTTTTTTTTTTTGTTTGTGCTTAATATATGCTTTTCTATTCCACAGGTGTTGCTTCTTGTAAATGCATCATACTAATGTTTTCCCTTTCTTTCCACAGCACTTGGAGCAGCACCCTGCAACCTAACCCTGTCCCGGGAGCGGTTCTTCATCGATCGACCTCGGACTCGTCTCAGCCATCCGACAGCCAGGAAGCATCTTGCAGGTCAGCAACACAGACAGCTGGTGACCAGAAAGCTGGTCCATCAGGTGTTCCCCTGTCCCAGGTCTCTGTCACTGGTTATGTGGGCACTACCCGCCAGCGGCAGTGGGCCTTGGACAGTAATGTCATGCCCGAGTTCATGCACTTGAGCGAGGCCTTTAAGGCCAGCCTCAGGGCGCTGGCCGCCAGAACGGAAAGCGTTTTTTTCCTGATGGAGCGTGGTTTTAACCACATGGAACGTGGTTTTAACCACATGGAACACCGCTTCCACTCTGTCGACCAGCGCCTTGACCGTCTGGAGGTCGACCTCAACAGACCAGCGCACCATTTTTTCAGTAAAATTGAAAAGGGCATGGCGGAACACCTTAGTCCTGAGCAACAGCTGAGTGTGTTACAGGCCTGCAACACTGCTTACTTGCTTACAGGCTATGCAGCAGAATCAGTATGTGCAGCAGTCAGTGGTGTCATTTCCAACAGTTCCACCACTGGCTCGCTTGACCACACTACCGACTTCTGCTGCATACCACTGCACGGCCACCTGCATTCCCAGCGAAGCCGGACATCACTACACCACCTCAAGTCTGAGTGCTGCAGGACACACCTCCGCCACCACCACTATGGCAAGCGCTGCTCCTGTATGGAGCACCACCACCGCCACAGCACCACCAGCTTGGAGCCAAACCACCACAGAACCTGCTTGGGCAACCGACATCAGCAGTCAACAGCAAGGAGCACCGCCAGCACTCCTCAGCAACGGAGCACCGCCAGCACTCCTCAGCAACGGAGCACCACCAGCACTCCTCAGCAACGGAGCACCGCCACCAATTCTCCTCCTCGTAGTCCCCCAAGAACTTTGGCTGAGATACCTGATTCGCAGCCTCCTTCACGTAGCACCGACCCAACATGCTCCCCTTCTAGGAGCACCGCCACTGCCACTTTGAGCAGCACTGCCACCACAGAGCAGCAAAGGGGTGATCCGCATTCCCTATTTTACAGGGCAACGCCACAGTCCACAGTCACCAGGCGGTCTACAAAAGAAAAGCGGTCACAGGCTGCAAGTAGGTCGGGGCAGGATATACCTGTGCCAAAAAAGAAGAAAAAAAAAAAAACTTTGTTGGTCCATCCACCGTCTCCTCCTAATGTGTCTCAACCTGCCTCAATGTCCATTCCAGAGCTCCCTTCCTCGAGTACTTTTGTCACCCCTTCTCCTAGAACCCCTTCCTCTACCTCCAGTCGTTCCTTGTATCTCCACACACCCAAAGTCCCCCAATCTTCCCCCAAATGTCATTCATAATAAAATTTTTCTTGTTTATTTTTGGTTTCAAAATAAATGTGCACTTGTGCTTTCAAAAAATTGGTAATGGTTTACCGTGTCTATCGCCGACTACACACACTGCACCATACACATAGGGTTTTTGGAAAAACATATTTCCATTACTGTTTCTTGTGTGAGACTTGTTTCTTGTGTCAGTCTTGGAGATATGTGTTGTCAACAAACCAAATCTACATGACTTTCCTTTTCCAGAAAAGTCTCTACATTCTAGGAATATTGCACAGAGTGCATCCAGCAGGGTTCCCCAACTCCAGTCCTCAAGGTTCAACAAAAGATCATGTTGTATGGAATCCTCTGTTTGAAAATTTTTTAGCAACTGAGCTATGGATTTCATTACAACATGATCTGTTGGTAGACCTTGTGGAGTGGATTTGGGGAATGCTGCTGGATCAAGTGTGTTCAATATTACTAGAATGTAGAGACTGCTGTGGAAAAGACAAGTCATATAGGTATAATCTACATGACTTGGAGTCAGACACACTCCAAATAGAAAGACAGGCTTGTCTCCCTTTGAAGTCCTGTTTGGTAGTGCACCAAAGACTGGTCTGTACTTCCCACAGGTGCTACAAATGCAACACGGTTCTATGACAGCCTATGTCCAGGCCTTGCAGGAAAGACTTAAAGTGGTGCATAAACATGTGTTCTCATCCATTCCAGATCCTAATGTCAGTGCAGATGTGCATCAGCTCAATCCAGGTGATTGGGTGGTGTGGGGAATAGATAGCTCAGCTAGGATTTTTGCTTTGGCACAAGCGTGTGGCTATGAAGTCACTTCAGCAGACTAGCAATATGGACACAGCATATTTATTGTGCACACTTGTTATCCAATGTTACACATGCCAAACATGAAATAAAACGTCTAAGGCCGTCTGGCCACTAACTAACAATAGCAGGCTAACTACAAAATAAACCTATATAACAGCAAACAAGTCCATGTTATCTTACTGTGTCAGCTCCCAGTTCAGCAGACGATAGACTGAGAGCTCCTCCTGATTATATCAGCTGGACCAGTCAGGAAACCAAAACCTGGATTGAATTAGTGGAGGGGGAACTACCAGTCCTTTCCATGCTGATCACTAAGGAAACCAGGACTGGATTACAGTGAAATAAACTGGCTTCATCATCAGTACAGGGAGACATATGAAATGAAACGGGGAGAAACATACCTGTTTTCTAGTACCTCTCCCCTTGGCACCTCACAGTGGTTATACGCAGACACGTGAGAAGGAGCCTGAACCCACGATTTGACGGCCCCTTCCAAGTCCAGCTGACCACATCCACCTCAGTAAAACTTGAGTCACTGCAAGAAGGTCCTTTCAACAGCAGAATGACTGTTCTCCTAATCACCTTGCTGGCAGTGGCAGGGTTACTGCACTCTACAGAGACACAGGACAAACTCTTAAATGCTGACTGGGACAACAAACTTATTCAACATCATGCTCTTCTTATAAAGGACATGGAAGGACAGAAACCAAAAGACTGTTGGATCTGTACCCACAGCCCAGTATCTGCAAGGACTATACCATACTTAGCCTTACCTATGGAGCCATGGAATAATAATAAATCTAATAATAATCTTTATTTTTATATAGCGCTAACATACTCTGCAGCGCTTTACAGTTTGCACACATTATCATCACTGTCCTCAATGGGGCTCACAATCTAAATTCCCTATCAGTATGTCTTTGGAATGTGGGAGGAAACCGGAGTACCCAGAGGAAACCCATGCAAACACGGGAAGAACATACAAACTCCTTGCAGATGTTGTCCTTGGTGGGACTGAGCCACCGTGCTGCCCTAGAAGGTATTAACACCACACTGCATACACAACGAGACTTGGACTCAATCTAGGTTTCTGGGAAAAGATGTGCCCCGTCATATATCTGCCTCATTGGCTATAATCGGATGGGCCTCTAATCCCTGGTTTCAGTTTAACATAACGCGGCCTAAGGTACAAATGTGGTGGCGGGAATATGATTCAGACATCGGAAATATGGTCGCCAGGAGGAGGACTGAAATCCCTCACTCAGACCCCATTCCCAATGATGGACTGTGGTTCAGTCTTCAACACACTGGAGCAAATACCTGTGGTGAGGACAATAATTGCTTCCGTATATACACTCATGATCAAACACAGGTTAATGAGACGGTGTACCAAGATGGTGTTGAAGGCTGTAGAGCATCTACGGATAAAATAATAAGGAAAGAAAGGGGTAAATGTACATCTGGTATAAGTGGAAATCAAATGAATAATACTTGGTGTGCCCTTAAGCCTATGTCAGGACTTTTGAGTTTATACCAATGTATACAGACCCCTGGTCACGTTTGTGTTCTCCCTGAAGGAGTATTCTTGGTTTGCGGACATCGTGCCTACAGGTGGGTGAGCCCAGACATAAGAGGAGTTTGCACTCTTGCCAAACTAATACAAGCCACTTTCATAATTCCTTATAAGAAAATAGACAGCAGCAATTCCAATTCATACTTTGTATAGAAGGGCTGCAGAAAATAAGCCCCGTCCAAATGGTAGGCCGCATCTAGTAGAAATGGGGATAACAAATAAAATATTCAGTTATATGCTAATATACCCCTTCATAACACAAATGAGGGATAAATTAGTGGAAGCTATCGACTACCTAGATGATCAGATTTTCCAGGTTCTTGAAGTTCTTAATGAAACTAATACAATACAGAGACAATTAATCATAGTTACTAACCAACATACTATAGTACTAGATTACCTGACAGCAAAAGAAGGAGGAATGTGTCATATAATTGGTCCCACCTGTTGCAATTATATTGACAAAATAGGTGAACTTAGAGACCAATGGTTAAAACAGCACAGTGCAAACAGACTCCTGGTGGGGTAACACATTCTCTTTTTTTAAATCCAGCAAATTGGTTTAATGGCCTAGCAGGATGGATTTTTGGCATTGTACAGACTTGTATGCAAATTTTGTTGTTTTGCTTATTGTTTTATGTAGCCGTAAAAGCGCTAATATATGTATTACTTAAGCTGCTGAATAATATATGTGTGAAAAAATAATCTAAGGCTGAACCTTCTGTAGTGTATCATAGGCCCCAGATAGCGTTGCTGATGGGGAAAGTGAGTGTCCACACTGAGGGTGGATGGGTGAAGCAGGTAGGAAGCCCCCTTATGGGTACTAGACCCATGAGACAGTAGCTCCTTTGTGGACATCAGCTGACCCTGTGGCAAAAGTTATACCATTTACAAAAGGGGGAAATTGATATAGAAGGTTTGCCTTCATATCCCTTTAATACTTCAATTGCCTTTTGCCTATTATTGCTAGAATTATTCTTATGACACTGCAGACTATTAGTCTCTGTTTCAAGGAGACTATACTTGTTATCATATATGTCCTCAATAGTCAGCAACAACATGTTCTGGGTACATGGTAAACAAGGTATGACCCTGAGGGGTGGGGGCTACATGAGCCACATAGAGCTACATTTGTTGTAAATGGTATAAAATATTGCCTTGTGGTTCATTTAGTCAGATAAATTGATTTTCCCACGACCCGTGTGCAGTCTCTTTTGTCTCCAAGTGCTTGTAAATTAAGGGCGTAAAAAACTGCTAATTCAGACTCACTGGTCATCTGGCATACCTGACTTTAGTCAGAACGAAAACAGCTACGACAGCTTCAATTCAATTCAGTCTGTTTTTGGAAGCCTTATCTCTCCTGATGCTGGGTATTGTAACCAAAAGGCATGCATACCCCCCTCCCTACCTGTCTGCGGAGGCTCCCTGGGGGGGGCTACATGGGAGGCTGTGTGGGGCTCATGCAGTATATGGGGAGGCTGTGTGGGGTCTCATGCTGTACATGGCGAGGATGTGTGAGGTTCATGCTGTACATGGCGAGGCTGTGTGAGGTTCATGCTGTACATGGGGAGGCTGTGTAGGGTTCATGCTGTACATGGGGAGGCTGTGTGGGGCTCATGCATTACATGGGTAGGCTGTGTGGGGCGGCTGTGTGGGGCTCATGTTGCATATGTAGTAGCTTGTGTGAGGCTCATGTTATGTATATAAGGGGCTGTGGGGGTTAAAGATATATAGAGGTTTAGCATACTTAATTCTGCTCAATATTAAGTGATAAAATTAATATTAATAAATTAATATTGAGAATTAATTTCAAGCTATTGGTTCTGCCTTCCACAACAGTCATGGTCTCATGTGGCCCCTCTAAAAAATGAATTGCTCACACCGTGCTGACCCATAGGCAGCATGTGTCCGGCACCGGCTGTACGATCTAAGCCCAGTATGTTTGTCTCTGAAACACTGCAGCGTCACAGAGAAAAACTTTTCTGACTTCTCCCCTCCTGCTGCCAATGACTGGTTGCACGCAGAAAGAAAATTGTCCCTCAGTGGGAGCAGATGGGGAGAAGCCACCAGGGACCCACCTGTCTGACTAGTCACCTGTGTGACCTCAGTCCACGGCGGCTTTCAAAGTAGGTTTTTGCATGAAATGCCGCAGCGTGTCAGAGTCAACCATACCTGGCTGGAATGATACAGCCAATGTCTGATCAATGCGGCCTGTGGATTGAGAAGCTGGCATCAGCCATCAGATTCCCTTTAAGATCCCATAGGTGCCAGTTATGTCACATGGTTGACCATTATCCTTATGTCTTTGAAGAGAGCTATAACTCCCAGCATGTACAGGAGCTAATATGGCATGTTGGGAGTTATAGTTCACCACAGGAGTAATGATTTTCTTTTGCATTAGTGGCATGGGAGCAGAGAGGACACTTTTTTTTTGTTAATTCTAAGGCTATGTGCACACGTTGCCGTGGAAATTTCAGCGGGAATGCCGGAATTCCATTCCGCAGGAAATATGCGAGAAAATCGCATTTTAATTTCTGCCTATTTCCCTCGGAAAAACTAGCAATTTGCAAGAGTAATTAGCTTGCAGAATGCTAGCGTTTTCCAAGCGATCTGTAGCATCGCTTGGAAAACTGATTGACAGGTAGGTCACACTCGTCAAACAGTGTTTGACTATTAAGGAAAGAGAGCGCACATAGGGCGATAAAAGTAATTTTTTTTGGGTGACAAATACACGGTTAGTGCACTCACCTTTAAAGGTTGTGAACAGTCACAACCCCTTACAGAATGTGAAAGGAACGAGTGGTCGCTGCAGACTCCTGTAGATACCAATGTCACAAAGGAGGAAGAAAAAGACCGGATTTTTCAATATATCCACGCTGACCACACAAGGACAGAAATATTCTTCATAGCTTTATTGTGCCGATGCGTTTCATGGCATATCTGCCACTTCCTCAGGGCCAAAGAATTACAGAATCTGATTACAGCAGTGGTTTTATACAAAACCTTCATGACATCACAATTACATGCAAAAAGACATCACTTCCTGTGGAAACACCCCCTCCAATGTCAAAATGTCATACACCAGTCACAATAACTTTATATCAAGATCTAACCTCTGATAAAACACATTAAACATCTAAAAAATCAATCTTTAATTTGAAAAAGTGTATGAAACCTATATTCACTGCATATTAAAATTTTATAAAAATAGAGTTGACTAGAATCAAACCCACAGATTTTTGGCAAGCCAGAACACTTAAGGCCTCCCATTACCATCATACTATCCCTCCACTTGTTAGGATTGTTGTGGTTTTATATAAGCCCTTCATGACATAAGACCTACATGACATCACTAACAGACAAAACATCACTTCCTGTGAAAACTCCCCCTCCAATGTTAAAATGTCATACGCCAGCCAAGATAACTTTATATCAAAATATAACCTCTGATAAACACATTGAACATCTAAACAATCAATCTTTCATTTATAAATGTATGAAACCTATAATAAATATATATTAAATTTTTATAAAGATATAATGACTGGTCTCAAACCCACAGGGTTTAGGCAAGCCAGAACCCTGAAGGATTCCCATTACCATTATGCTACCTCTCCACTTGCAAGGAATGGTTATGTAATTTGGAATTAACCGATTGTTTGGTAAAATTCCCACCAGGTGTCCGACATCCAATAACAGACCCCCATGTGAGAACGCTGACCAGCCAGGTCAGGGAAGGAAATCCGTCGGGCCGCTAGGGACAAAGAAACTTGAGAGAAAGCTTATCAAAAAATATCTACCAACTCATTGAGGCCTTTAGGATGAATGGTATCTAGTTTATATATCCAATACATTTCTCTCTTATTTAGACACTGTATTCTGTTTGGGGTATCTGCTGGTATATGATCTATGGGTGTAACTTACAGAGAGGCTTTATTCCCATGTTTTTCAAAACAATGTCGAGACAAGCCATGTTTCAGATATCCTTTAGAGATATTGTGTCTATGTTGTGAGTTCATCCTTAGATGTAGAGGCTGTGTAGTGCGTCCCATACAGTATATTGTTTCCCACAGCAACAATCAATTAGATAAATCACAAAACTGGATTGACATGTTAGCTTAAAATTAATGTCATATACTCTATCATTATCACTATTTGAATAAAAGGTATTTACATTATCACTGATCCATAAACACAAGCATTTTTTGTTTTTACATTTAAAGGAAACTTATGTGCTTCTGTAAGGTACTTTTTCCTGCATTCGGGGCTTTTTTGTCTCCCACATCCCTAATTCTACTGGGGGCTAAAATGTTTTATAGGGATGGCGCCCTCCTAGAGGTAATTTAGTAGGACCTTTCAGTGCTTCTGTATTATATTCCTGAGAAAGTGCCATTTTGGGAAGAAAAGGTTGTGATGAAATTAGTGGTATAGTATTCATCTGTAGATTTTTTATTGTCTGTCCCATGTATTAAACTACTTTGTGAAATTCCCATTTCCTCTGATTATGCTTTTTTTAATTTATATCTTGGCATATTTTAGTATACGTAAACTTTCATTTGTATTTATCCCTCATATTTTGCAGTACTCTGCAATTCATCTATAGCATTGCAGTACTTTTTGGAGAACATTATTTCTTGGTTATAATTGTATATTCATTTATTTTCAATGTGCATTGTATGTTTTGTCCTCTAGCACTTTATAGTACTGAATCATTTACAGTGGATTTAATTCTATATCTTGCAATACTTTTCACTTTTGCACAATTTTTGTTTTACAGCACTATAGCACTTTTTAGTGCAATTTTTAGAATATTATGGTAGTACTTTTCACGATATTATTGTCTACACTATATATTTAACTTACACATTATTAATAGAAAAAAGTTTTTTGAGCGATATATTTTAGCACTTAGCATTTTTTTTTACATATTTTTTATTTATTTTTTTCTGGTGCTGATATTATACAAATTTTGGCAAGATGTATTGATTTATTTATTGTATGTATTCAGATTTTATATTTTAGCACTTAGCACTTTTTGATATATATTTTTTATTCTATTTTTTGTGTTGATAATATACTAATTTTGGCAAGATGTATTGATATATTTATTATTCAGATTTTTATGTCATCACATTATAATTTGGTATACAATATATATATTTTTAATTTTGGCTTTCCATCATTTTTTCATGCTTGATCCGTTTTTTTTCTCATAGACTTGTATTAGTGACGGATGGCCACACGTTTCATCTGTCGTCCAACGGATCCGTCAGAAAATCTCTGTCCGTCGGCCGGAGACAACGGACAGATGAACGTTTTTTGTGTACGTCGAAAAGTCGGATAGCGACGGATTCCGTCTTTTAAAATGAGCATGCCCGGAATAATTTTTGTTCCTTTATTTTAACTCCCTGCGGCTGCTTTTTCTATTCTGGCACAAAATCCTTCTCTCTCTCTCTCACTCCAGAATTCTGTTTCTTTAATTCCTACAGCAAGGCTGCTACAACGGATCAGTCATAAAAACAGATCCAGTGCATTAGTTTTTTGCAATATACGCAGGATCCGTCCACTTGACGGATCTGAACACTTTGACGGATTGTGACTGATTGCAAAAGACTGGAGTGTGAAAGGGGCCTTAAGAAGCGAGATGTGGATGAGAAAAGGCGGTGGATCCGTTGCCAACCGTTAATTGACGGAATCTGCCATCGGATCCTCCTTTTTATACTGAGCATGCCCGAATGAATGTCCTTTCATGATATTTAACCCCAAATCCCATTCTGGCAGCTATATCTCTCTCTCTCTCGTGAAACAGGCCTTACTTTAAATTTCATGCACTAGCGTCTAAAGCGGATCCGTACAAAAAACGGATCCAGTTGCATCCGTTTGCCACAAAACGGAAACGGATCCGCTTTTGCACACTGGCGGATTTTGACTAACGCCAGAAAACTGAAGTGTGAAACAGGCCTAAGAGAAAGAAAAGACTCAATCTGAGAAGAGGTCACCTATAAGGTACCAGGATGTACATTTTTAGCTATTGGTACTGACTGTGTCTCATCAGTACTATGGTTCCTGTATAGTCCACAGTCTGATAAAGACTGATAACTCCCAGCATCTCCTTACCATTGTTAAGGACATACTGGGAGTTGTAGGTTCATGAGATACAAATGTATATGGGCCTGACTTAGAAGGATTCAGCTCATCAGTTATTAATCACATGATGTCATAGACCTAAAGGAAAAGGGAAGAATTAGCTGGGTAGAAATGCAAAATGGGCGACTTCGGCTTCATCTGCCTTGGGCACCCAAAATACTTTGTTTTGGCCCTGGTAACGGATAAAGCAAAATCCTACATGACCTATCAGTGTTCTACGATTTGGGTTGAGGACACTTATTGCATGTGGGCTGGTGAATTTTGTGTGCCAGGGCTGCTTTTTAGTCCCAACTCTGCCCTGAATCCCCTCGTGTATCTGAATGGGAGGAAGAGTGTGAACTTGTGCTAATTGTGCAGTCACACTTTGTCATCTCTGCTCCGTCCTGTCTTACAGCGCAGGGTTAAATTGCTCTGACTTCATATCTGGCTTCATGGCTTGATCATAGATGCTGGATCCTCATCCCCCAACAAAATCTCACCAACCGAAGATTGTGAAAGTAACACACAAAACACTTTTATTGGATGTTAAATTGACCGAATTTTATTCCAAATCTCATCATTATTATTTCTTTCAGTGTCTGAAATTTAGAATCCGCCAATTACTATGAAAGAGACACTGAAAATGGCAGAACCCCCGACTCACGAAGAATCGTCCTTCAGCACTCAGGAGAGGAAAAACCCCCTGTGGTGGAAACCTCTAGGGAACCATGGCTGCAGGACTGCCCTTCCCTTGGGCTTAGAAGGTTAGTGCCAACATGTAACAGCAAATTGTACCTGAATTTGTACATTGTGTCATATTTGTTTTGGAGAAGCCTAATGCGACCTCTCCAGGCCGTACACATAAAGTGAAGGCGGCGAGTACCGGACGTGAGGGAGATCTGGCTGCAACATCTGTCACCCCATTGATCTGGCTGGCTAGGCGCTATGGCTGATCTGGCTGGCTAGGCGGTGTCCCCTTCCTCCCATTGTGGAGTGATGAAGCTCCAGGTCTCCAGACACATCAAGTATGGCTCCGTCTACGGCTGAATGACTTGTGGTTCTGGAATCTTCTCCTGTATCATAGATGCATGTGTTTATGACATCAGCGCAGTTGCCATAGTTATCACAGGTGTTTTATACTGTGGTTTCATTGGCTAGAAAGTCCCTCTCAGTGTTCCAAAGAATTAACCCTTGAATGACTGGTATTGTGCCTTTCTCCAGAAGCCTGTAAAATAAACTTGTCACTAGACAGGACCATTATCATTATTATATTTTAAAGTTGCCCCAAACAAAGTTTAATAAGTGAGCGCATCTAGAGTTGATGTGTAACAAGCGCAATCATTCCATTAAGCCCTACTAAATGCATAAATGCACAATATGAAAACAGAGCAGTCTCATAGAAAATGAATGATACCAAGGTAAATGCAGTTAGATATGGGATGCTATATAGGGGCTCATACTGTATATAGGAGCTATATGGGGACTCACACTGTATATAGGAGGCAATATGGTGGCAAACAATGTATTCAGGAGGCTATATGTGAGTGCTCATACTGTATATAGGAGGCTATATGGAGACTCACACTGTATATTGGAGGCAAACACTGTATTCAGGAGGCTATATGTGGGCTCATACTGTATATAGGAAGCGATTTGCAGGCTCATACTGTTTATAGGAAGCGATGTGCAGGCTCATACTGTACATAGGAGGTTATGTGGATGCTCATACTGTTTATAGGAAGCAATGCGCAGGCTCATACTGTACATAGGAGGCTATATGTGGATGCTCATACTGTATATAGGAGGCTATATGCGGCCTCATACTGTATATAGGAAGTGATGTACAGGCTCATACTGTATATAGGAGGCTATGTGCAGGCTCATACTGTATATAGGAAGCAATGTGCAGGCTCATACTGTTTATAGGATGTAAACACTGCATTCAGGAGGCAATATGTGGGTGCTCATACTGTATATAGGAGGCAAATACTGTATTCAGGAGGCTATATGTGGCCTCATACTGTATATGGGAAGCGATGTGCAGGCTCATACTGTATATAGGAGGCTATATGCGGCCTCATACTGTATATAGGAAGCGATGTGCAGGCTCATACTGTATATAGGAGACTATGTGCAGACTCATAATGTACATAGGAAGCAATGTGCAGGCTCATACTGTATATAGGAGGCAAAAACTGTATTCAGGTTGCTATATGTGGGTGCTCATACTGTATATAGGAGGCTATATGTGGCCTCATACTGTATATAGGAAGCGATGTGCAGGCTCATACCGTACATAGGATGCTATATGTGGCCTCATACTGTATATAGGAAGCGATGTGGAGGCTCATACTGTATATAGCAGGCTATGTGGGCTCATATTGTATATAGGAAGCAATGTGCAGGCTCATACTGTATGTAGGAGGCTATATGCGGCCTCATACTGTATACAGGAGGCTATGTGGGCTCATACTGTATATAGGAGGCTATATGCAGCCTCATACTGTATATAGGAAGCGATGTACAGGCTATGTGCAGGCTCATACTGTATATAGGAAGCAATGTGCAGGCTCATACTGTATATAGGAGGTAAACACTGCATTCACGATGCTATATGTGGGTGCTCATACTGTATATAGGAGGCTATATGCGGCCTCATACTGTATATAGGAAGCGAAGTACAGGCTCATACTGTATATAGGAGGCTATATGCAGCATCATATTGTATACAGGAGGTTATATGTGGGTGATCATACTATATATAGGAGGCTATATGTGGCCTCATACTGTATATAGGAAGCGATGTGCAGGCTCATACTGTATATAGAAGGCTATATGGGGACTCACACTGTATATAGGAGGCAAATACTGTATTCAGGAGGCTATATGTGGGCTCATACTGTTTATAGGAAGCGATGTGCAGGCTCATACTGTTTATAGGAAGCGATTTGCAGGCTCATACTGTACATAGGAGGCTATGTGGATGCTCATACTGTTTATAGGAAGTAATGCGCAGGCTCATACTGTACATAGGAGGCTATATGTAGGTGCTCATACTGTATATAGGAGGCTATATGCGGCCTCATACTGTATATAGGAGGCTATGTACAGGCTCATACTGTATATAGGAGGCTATGTGCAGGCTCATACTGTATATAGGATGCAATGTGCAGGCTCATAATGTACACTCACTGGCCACTTTATTAGGTACACCTGTCCAACTGTGTGTTAAGACTTAATTTCTAATCAGCCAATCACATGGCGGCAACTCAGTGCATTTAGGCATGTAGACATGGTCAAGACAATCTCCTGCAGTTCAAACCGAGAATCAGTATGGGGAAGAAAGGTGATTTGAGTGCCTTTGAACGTGGCATGATTGTTGGTGCCAGAAGGGCTGGTCTGAGAATTTCAGAAACTGCTGATCTACTGGGATTTTCACGCACAACCATCTCTAGGGTTTACAGAGAATGGTCCGAAAAAGAAAAAAAATCCAGTGAGCGGCAGTTCTGTGGCCGGAAATGCCATGTTGATGCCAGAGGTCAGAGGAGAATGGGCAGACTGGTTCGAGCTGATAGAAAGGCAACAGTGACTCAAATTGCCACCCGTTACAACCAAGGTAGGCAGAAGAGCATCTCTGAACGCACAGTGCGTCGAACTTTGAGGCAGATGGGCTACAGCAGCAGAAGACCACACTGGGTACCACTCCTCTCAGCTAAGAACAGGAAACTGAGGCTACAATTTGCACAAGCTCATCGAAATTGGACAGTAGAAGATTGGAAAAACGTTGCCTGGTCTGATGAGTCTCGATTTCTGCTGCGACATTCGGATGGTAGGGTCAGAATTTGGCGTAAACAACATGAAAGCATGGATCCATCCTGCCTTGTATCAACGGTTCAGGCTGGTGGTGGTGGTGTCATGGTGTGGGGAATTTTTTCTGGGCACTCTTTGGGCCCCTTGGTACCAATTGAGCATCGTTGCAACGCCACAGCCTACCTGAGTATTGTTGCTGACCATGTCCATCCCTTTATGACCACAATGTACCCAACATCTGATGGCTACTTTCAGCAGGATAATGCGCCATGTCATAAAGCTCGAATCATCTCAGATTGGTTTCTTGAACATGACAATGAGTTTACTGTACTCAAATGGCCTCCTCAGTCACCAGATCTCAATCCAATAGAGCATCTTTGGGATGTGGTGGAACGGGAGATTCGCATCAGGGATGTGCAGCCGACAAATCTGCGCAAACTGTGTGATGCCATCATGTCAATATGGTCCAAAATCTCTGAGGAATGCTTCCAGCACCTTGTTGAATCTCTGCCACGAAGAATTGAGGCAGTTCTGAAGGCAAAAGGGGGTCCAACCCCTTACTAGCATGGTGTACCTAATAAAGTGGCCAGTGAGTGTATATAGGAGGCAAAAACTGTATTCAGGAGGCTATAAATGTCACCTGCTTAACCTAGCAGGAAGTTAAATGTCACCTGCTTAACCCAGCAGGAAGTACGGTGGAGTCTACAAATCACTAAAATTGACAAATCCCCGGGCCCGGATGGGATACACCCCCGAGTACTGCAGGAATTAAGCACAGTCATAGATAGACCATTATTTTTAATCTTTAAAGATTCCATAATAACAGGGTCTGTACCACAGGACTGGCATATAGCAAATGTGGTGCCAATATTCAAAAAGGGGACAAAAACTGAAATTGGAAATTATAGGCCAGTAAGTTTAACCTCAACTGTGGGTAAAATCCTGGAGGGTTTTCTAAGAGATACTATACTGGAGTATCTGGAGAAGAAAAACCTTATGACCCAATATCAACATGGGTTTACAAGAGACCCTTCCTGTCAGACTAATCTGATAAGCTTTTATGAAGAGGTACAGTGGGGAAAAAAAGTATTTAGTCAGTCAGCAATAGTGCAAGTTCCACCACTTAAAAAGATGAGAGGCGTCTGTAATTTACATCATAGGTAGACCTCAACTATGGGAGACAAACTGAGAAAAAAAAATCCAGAAAATCACATTGTCTGTTTTTTTTTCATTTTATTTGCATATTATGGTGGAAAATAAGTATTTGGTCAGAAACAAGCAATCAAGATTTCTGGCTCTCACAGACCTGTAACTTCTTCTTTAAGAGTCTCCTCTTTCCTCCCCTCATTACCTGTAGTAATGGCACCTGTTTAAACTTGTTATCAGTATAAAAAGACACCTGTGCACACCCTCAAACAGTCTGACTCCAAACTCCACTATGGGG
Source organism: Dendrobates tinctorius (assembly GCF_039654945.1). Lineage (NCBI taxonomy): Eukaryota > Metazoa > Chordata > Amphibia > Anura > Dendrobatidae > Dendrobates > Dendrobates tinctorius. The sequence continues at coordinate 10,037,043 of NW_027361736.1, read as the reverse complement.
GATCTCCTACCTCGGTCCAGTTCGGGGTCCCTGGAAGCACCACGGTGGGGCCGGGTAGGTCGCCACGGCTGTGGTTGGAGCAGGTGGAGCATAGGGTCCGGTGGACAGCCGTCTCCAAAGTGCGGGCACCAGGTACGTATACGCCCCTCCTGAGTCTCCCCCTGGGGTCCGGTTATCCTCCCGCGTCCGGGTCGGCGGTCGCGCACTGTCGTCGGGCGCAGGCGGGCGCATGTGGGGGCGGCGGGCACACCGGAGCCGGGGGCGCCCTGCCGGCTCCGTTCCGCGCGCTCCCGCGGTCTCTGACGCACGGTGGAAGTGACGCGGCGGAAGGGGCGGAGCCGGGGATGCCGAAACAGGAAGTCGTGTGCTGGCCGGCTTTCCAGTGTGGGCCGCGTGTGCGCGGTGGTCCGGGGGGACGCGCTGTACCCGTGGCGAGGGGTGGGGGGAGGCGGAGCATGCAGGGGGGGTCGCGGATGCTGGGGAGGTGCCATGCCAGAACCCTGCTGACCCGGGTACAGGGAGGCCTTAAAAGGCAGGAGGCAACGCTGCGGGGGTGCTTCTGAAGGCCCAGCGATGGATATGACAGAAGCCCCCATAGAGCAGCAGGACGAGATACAGGAGCGGCCACAGAAGGAGGCCGTGGCGAAGCCTCATGCGAGTGGCCAGCAGAAGAAAAAACGATCGAGTGAACAGAGCCGCGGAAGTTCCTCCAGACTAAAGGACCCTCCTGCCTCCCTCCGTGATCCGGTACCTGCCTCACCTGCATGGGTAAGAGATATTCGTGAATGTACCCTGATGCAGTGTTCCCTTATGTATTTTTTGCAGGGGAGGAAAGCTACGGGAAAACAGAAGCACAGGGAATGTGCCCTCTGTAGTTGCCCCTTGCCAGACGGCCACCCCAAAAGATTGTCAGCCATGTGTGCGACAAACGGTAGGGGTTGGAAGGGAATGAGGGCCAGGGATAGACTGACAGGCCCTTACATTCTCCCCCGTCCTTACAGGTAGCGGAAGAAACGCCAGATTTCACCACAAGCCTGAGAGAAATAATCAGGACAGAAATGAAAGCCCCGTCAAAAAGGGATTCTTCTAGGGGGAGAGAAGTTAGCTTCTCAGGTTCGGAGTCCTCGGTTGCTCCTAGGAACAATGACTCCTCGGATTCCCCGGCCTCCACTTCGTCGTCTTCGGATGAAGACTCGAGCCGTTTCTGCTTCCCGTTAGACCAGATGGACAAACTAGTTAAAACAATAAGGTCCACCATGGGAGTAACAGACTCAAAACCAGAAATTTCGGCACAAGACGTGATGTTCGGAGGTCTAGATCCCAGGAAGCGCAGGGCCTTCCCTTTAAATGATAAGGTCCAGAGCTTAATAGATAGGGAGTGGAAAAAACCCGAAAAAAGAGGCTCCTTGCCACCGGCCTTCAAACGAAGGTACCCATTTGATGACCCAGTGGTGAACAGATGGGTTAAGGCCCCTAAACTGGATGCGGCAGTAGCCAAAGCCTCCAGAAAATCTTCCATCCCTTTCGATGACATGGCTTCCCTAAAAGACCCGCTGGATAAAAAAGCGGATTCCTTTCTAAAGGGATCATGGGAGATGTCAGCAGACTTAGCTGCCCTAAGACCAGCGATAGCTGCCACTTGTACAGCCAGATCCATGATGGTCTGGCTAGATCAACTGGATTCCCATCTGAGAGATGGAGCCTCAAGAGCATCCATTCGGAAAACCCTACCAATTATCCAGAGTGCCGCTGCTTTCCTGGCCGATGCCTCAGCAGACTCTGCAAGGATGGCGGCTAGATCCGCAGGGTTATCTAACGCAGCTCGAAGGGCCCTCTGGTTAAAATGCTGGCCAGGGGATATCCAGGCCAGGTCACGACTCTGCTCCATTCCTTGCGAGGGGGAATATCTATTTGGCTCTGCCCTGGATGAACTGTTATAGAAAGCCGGGGATGATAAAAAGAAGTTTCCGAGCCTCCCGAATCCTTCTTATAGACGCCCCTTTACCAGGAAAGGATATTTCCGTAGAAGGTCGTCCAGAGATCAGGGCAGATGGGATGACAAAAGAAGGAGAGGTACAGGTTTCATGTTCGGAGGAGGGGGGCGCCAGGAAGGTCCAGCACGGGACACTAAAAAGCCGCCCCAATGACTAGAGGCCCTGGTAGGGGGGTGACTAGCTGCCTTCTACCCAGCCTGGTCCATGATTTTGGATAGTAATTGGATACGGGGGGTGATAGCTACGGGTCTACAACTGGAATTCACCCGGGTTCCCCATGATCGATTTAGGGTCACCCCAATCAGGTCCTCCACATCAGAACAAGCTGCCCTGGAGGCCGAGGTTCATGATCTTTGCCTTAAGAAGGTCCTAACTGTGGTTCCAGAAGGTGAAAGGGGGAAAGGTTTCTACTCCCCTCTGTTCCTGGTCCGCAAGTCAGACAGTTCCTTTAGGACTATAATTAATCTTAAGTCCCTTAATGAATTCTTGGTTATACGCCCGTTTAAAATGGAAACAATTAATTCAACAATAAAATTATTGTTTCAAAACTGCTTTATGGTGGTGTTGGATTTGAAAGATGCTTACTACCATATACCCATTCATGCAGCTCATCAGCGCTTCCTCAGAGTGGCGGTTCAGTTAAATGGGTCAGTTGAACATTTCCAATACGCGGCCCTCCCCTTTGGGGTGGCAGTCGCTCCCCGGGTATTTACCAAAGTAGTAGCGGAAGTTATGGCCCATCTACGTGAATCTGACATTCTAGTAGTACCCTACTTAGATGACTTCCTGATTATAGGAAAAACGGCAAAACATTGTACGGAACAGCTACAGAGGGCAATGTCTGCCCTGGAGCGGTTAGGATGGCTGCTGAATATCAAAAAATCTCGGTTACAGACGATGAAAAGCCAGCAGTTTTTAGGCCTGATTCTAGATTCTGAGAAACAGGAATGCCGTTTGCCTCCGGAGAAGCTTGTTCGTTTACACTATCAGGTCCTAAATGCTTCCAATAACCCCACCATGTCCCTTAGGAAAGCCATGTCCCTTCTGGGTTCCCTTTCCTCCTGTATCCCAGCGGTGCAGTGGGCCCAGTTTCATTCAAGAACACTTCAGGGTGAGGTTTTACTGCATCAAAGAATCCTCGGAGGTTACTTAGAGGGCCAGCTAACCTTGTCCCGAAACACAAGGGAGTCCCTAGAGTGGTGGCTGGACAAGGATAATTTATCCAGAGGAGTTCCCTGGGAATTCGACATATCCCGCATAGTCACTACGGATGCTAGCCCTTCCGGCTGGGGGGCTCATATGGGTGAGGTCGTGGTCCAGGGCCTATGGGACCAGCACCAGATAAATATGTCATCTAATTTGAAAGAATTGACAGCAGCAGAACAGGCAGCTAAGAAGCTACTTATGTATCTGCAGGGCCATCATGTGCGAGTGCTCTCCGACAATCAGGTCACCGTGGCTTATATCAACCACCAAGGTGGGACTCGTTCCAAACCCCTGATGAATGTGACAGAACGGTTGTTCCAACTAGCAGAGCAGCATTTTCTATCTTTGACAGCGCTACACATAAAAGGGAAAGAAAACATTATGGCAGATTTCTTAAGCCGCAATCTGCTAAGGCAAGGAGAATGGTCCCTAAACATCTCGATCTTCCACCTGATTGTGCAAAGGTGGGGACAGCCAGAGGCAGACCTCTTCGCCACCAAAGAAAACAGAAAATTGAGACTATTCTGCTCCCTAAATCCCAGAGACAACCCCCTGGCAGTAGATGCCTTTCTGATAAAGTGGGACTTCAGGCTAGCATATGCCTTCCCTCCCCTATCGCTACTACCCTTGGTGTTGAGAAAGATCAGGAAAGACAGAGCAAGGGTTATAGTCATCTCCCCATTTTGGCCCAGGAGGGCTTGGTTTTCTTGCCTCAGGACCATGTCGGTGTCCGATCCTTGGGTTCTTCCGGACATCCCGGATCTCTTATCCCAGGGCCCAGTCTTCCATCCTCAGGTGGCTGGCCTACATCTGACGGCGTGGAGTTTGAGCGGGCGCTCTTAAAAGATAAAGGCTTCTCCCCAGACTTAATTAATACCCTTCTTAAAAGTAGAAAGGCCATTACTACCAAGATCTATGTTAGAATTTGGAAGAAATTCCTTCACAGCTCGGGAATAGTCGCTGGGGGTTCAACACCTATAAATCAGATCTTAGAATTTCTTCAGAAAGGTCTGGACATGGGGCTTTCCACTAGTACCCTTAAAGTACAAGTAGCAGCCTTAGGGGCCCTCTTTAGCTGCAACATCGCGAGTAATTACTGGATCAGAAGATTCATTAAAGCAGCAGGAAGATCCAGGCCGGTAGTGAAGGATAGATTCATGCCATGGGACTTGAATCTAGTCCTCACGGCCATGACGGAAGCTCCATTCGAACCTATTTCATCAGCTTCCATAAAAAACCTGTCCCTCAAAGTAGCGTTCCTGGTAGCTCTAACCTCTGCTCGCAGAGCTAGCAATATCCAGGCATTATCTAGGCGTCCTCCTTATATACAGATTAAAAATGATAGAGCAATACTCACACCTGATCCAGCGTATTTACCTAAAGTGGATTCTAACTTTCATAGGACTCAGGAAGTAGTCCTTCCATCCTTCCTCCCTAATCCGGCTAATAAGAAGGAAGAGAAACTACATACCCTGGATGTTAGGAAGTGCCTTATAGAATATGTGGCAGCTACCGATCCTTGGAAGAAAGAGGATGCCCTGTTTATTTCCCACCAAGGCCCTAGGAAAGGTTGTAGAATATCAAAGAATACACTAGCCAGGTGGATTAGAGAAGCGATTGCCTTAGCATACACCTCAAAAGGCAGGTCGCCACCCGGGAAGCTGAGGGCACATTCCACCAGAGCCATGGCGACCTCGTGGGCCGAGAGATCAGAAGTCTCCATCGACCAGATATGTAAGGCGGCTACTTGGTCCTCTCCGAGCACCTTTTATAGTCATTATAGGCTAGACTTGGGTGCTTCCACAGACCTCTCTTTTGGGATAAGGGTGCTGCAGGCTGTAGTCCCTCCCTAAAGTAGTTATTACTCTCTGTAATTCTCTCAGGTGGTGCTGTCATGGACGACCGAATAAAGTCTTAGTTACTCACCGGTTAACGGTATTTTTCGGAGTCCATGGCAGCACCCGTATATTCCCTCCCTTTAGTTTAATTTGGGTGTGCACTTCTTCTTATACGTACACGGGTAATTTAAATAGTTGTGTATAGTATTGTATATAAGTTATGCTATTAACCATTGTGGTCCTCTGTGCTCTGTAATCCAACTGATGCGTGGGAGAGGTGCCGCCCTTTTTGTATCTGTAAGTTTCCTGTTCCTGTTCCTGTTTCCCTCTCTCAGGTGGTGCTGTCATGGACTCCGAAAAATACCGTTAACCGGTGAGTAACTAAGACTTTTCAAGCTAAATAATTTATTTAGAATAATTAACAGAGCATAAATGCTAAATGCAAGTTACAGCAGACATAAACACAATATAGCAGTTAATAAAGTTTTTATCTGTATAAAACATGTAGTTTCTTTGCTTTCCTTTCACAAATAGAATGCATAGTAAACAGCAAACTCTCCATTTACATAATATGTATGCCCAGATAAGGTTTTGCATACAATAAGTGCCCAGAGTAAACTGCTGAATATAAAGTGCATAAGTGCCTTGTATCAAATAAGCCTGGTAGGCGTTAAGTGTACACAGAGTAAAAACTGTCTATGCAAATTCCAGAGTAAGATACAAGGACTGCATTAGAAAGTAACAACTTACATGTGCTGTGTATGTCGCTGTAAAACCTTCCGCCCCTACACGCGTTACACCGCAGCTTCCTCAGGAGGCGTGGTTTACAAGTGCCCCGGATCTAGTTTATATAGTGCGGTCAACCAATAAACCGCTTTCCCTAATAAAGCTTGTAAAATTCAGGACCTGCGCTGTAGTGTCCACAATGACGTCAATAGTATCCAGTTCTAAACGTCCACAGCATTATCGGCGCATGCGCTGTTGAGTCCCCACTATGTACAGCGAGTCTATCATCAGCATGAAAGCGGCTCAAGCTGCAAAACAGCCAGAGACAGCCACATACCAGACTGAGCACGTCAGAAGGCTCCTAGGGAGGACTGAACTGGGCATGCGCTCAAGTGAGGAAAATAAAATAAAATAATTATGAAGAATAATAATCACTATTTAAAGTGATAGCAAGTGTTGAAAGTGAGGGGATAAAACATAATGATGCTGAAATAATTATAGCGGTGTGTATGAACCATTAAAGTGAATATGCCTGACATAGAGTGCAAAGGCACACACATATGTGTCAATTATAAGCACACTATGCAAGCAATAAAATTTTTTTAACAATTAGCATAATGTGTATGCAGGCTATATGAAAGTGTATGTGCATCATATAACTATAACAACTATATATCATGTCTCTGTTAAAAAACAAATGTACATAAAAATAACACATGGCATTCAATACATACATCAAATGTCATATATCATAAAGTAATTATACACACAATTATGTATAATGAATAATACATAGCACAAATATACAAAGAAAATTGTGAAAAAAATAAAAAATGAGTGAAAAAAATATAAATAAAACAAAAATGTAAATGAAATAAACAAAAAAAGAAAAAATGAATAAAAATGTGAACAAATAACATGAAATATTGAAGACCCAATGGGTACGAAAAGAGCCGTAGATTTCTTGTGAGAGGAGTGTTTCTTCATAAAATCTTGAAATGCCCTCAACAATGAATTCCATGCCAGATCATATATTGCGATGCGAAGATAGAGAACTGGAGTATAAGCACAGGAAAAAATAATTAAAAACAGAAAACTAAAACCAAGACTAAAAAGATACCCATACGATTTTTACAGAAAGGACCCAAAACCATTACTCTCATACAATCATGTTTTTTTGCTACTGTATATAGGAGGCTATGTGCAGGCTCATACTGTATATAGGAGGTAAACACTGCATTCAGGAGGCTATATGTGGGTGCTCATACTGTATATAGGAGGCAATATGCGGCCTCCTACTGTATGTAGGAGACTATGTGCAGACTCATACTGTATATAGGAAGCGCTGTGCAGGCTCATACTGTATATAGGAGGCTATATGCGGCCTCATACTGTATATAGGAAGCAATGTGCAGGCTCATACTGTATATAGGAAGCAATGTGCAGGCTCATACTGTATATAGGAGACTATGTGCAGACTCATACTGTAAATAGGAGGCTATATGTGGCCTCATACTGTATATGGTAAGCGATGTGCAGGCTCATACTGTATATAGGAGGCTATACGCGACCTCATACTGTATATAGGAGGCTATATGCGGCCTCATACTGTATATAGGAAGCGATGTGCAGGCTCATACTGTATATAGGAGGCAATTCAAAAGAAGGAAATATCCAGCTACAGATCCAGGGAAAAATTGTTAAAAACAAAAAATAAAGGAGAGCGATAGTGGCACCTGTGTAAAAGGTTTTGTAACTGCTGCGACTCTAGACCAGACCAGGTCTAGCCGACCAGAGTATAAGCCGAGGCACCTACTTTTGCCACGAAAACCTGGGTGAACTTATTGACTTGAGTATAAGCCGGGTGTGCATTGACCACTCATCCCTACCGTGGTATGCATGGTTCCCCCGTCCCTGTCATTGTCTGCATGGCTCCTTATCCCCTATCTTTGTATGTATGATTCCTGTTAAGAAAAAAAAACATCCTATTTACCTGCCTGCGCGCCGTCGGTGGCACTGCATCTTGTTCCAGCCATATAACACGGATAATTCTTGGTAATGACAGTGAATATTTAGAACATTCATTACTGTGCACATTATACACATTATACATTCCTGCAGCTCCGTGGCGTAGCAACTGTTTGTGGAGCCTGGGGCGGTCGAAAAATTTGCCGCCCCTTTGGTCGTTGATATTCCGGAAGCATCCGAAGAGCCCACACTACACTCAAAGATCTAATTTTTAGTCTACTACTAACTCTGCTGTTATTATTTCTAAATTTCTAGACTTTCATCTTCTTGCAGTTCTCTATATATATGTATGTATGTATCAGCTTGATGACCCTACTGAACCGCCACCACTGCCCTGCATAGAGCCGCACCATAAAACAGTGTAAGGAGACCCACGTGTCCTCCCCCTGCACAGACCCAAAGTACACTCCATACAGAGCCCTCATGTTCTCCCCTTGCACAGCCCCCCATGTACCCCCCTGCACAGCCCCCCATGTCCTCCCCTGCACAGCCCCCATGTCCTCCCCTGCACAGCCCCCATGTCCTCCCCTGCACAGCCCCCATGTCCTCCCCTGCACAGCCCATGTCCTCCCCTACAGAGCCCCCCCATGTCCTCCCCTACAGAGCCCCCCCAAGTCCTCTCCCTACAGAGCCCCCCCATGTCCTCCACTGCACAGCCCCCATGTCCTCCCCTGCACAGCCCCCCATGTCCTCCCCTGCACAGCCTCGCCATGGTCACCTATCTGCACAGCCCCCCAATTCCCAGTATCCCTCCCCCCCCCTCACCTGCCGGTTGCCGGCTCCGTTCAGCAGCGGCGTGCTCTTCCCGGCCTCCTCCAGCTGCTCCCGGCTGGACCACGACACCCTGTTGGCCACATTGGCCATGCTCCGTACTGTGCGGCCGCTCCGCTCGCTGTTTGGACATGTGACAGCCGGAGCCTCGGCAGATCCCACGGTCATGTGACTGCCAATCTACAGCGCTGCAGCGGGGTCATACCAGGAACGCACGCCTGAGGCATGACGGGTAATGTAGTCCTACAGTGTTACCATAGCAACACGGCTGCTGGGGCCTTTCCTAAAAGCAGCCGAGGAGCTGTCATGCTGCCGCGCCGCCCCCACACATGTGACGCCTGGGGCGGACCACCTCCCCCACGCTACTCCAGTGCTGCAGCTATGGGTCCCTGTTATCAGCCATTCATAGGCCAGGACCAGCCCTCCACATAAAGGGGACACAATTATAACACTGAGCACAATAGTCAGTGGGCCCGTGAGACCACCCCCTGACATCAGCAGAGACCTGTGCAGTGGCTGAAGAGTTAACCAGCCCTCGGGAATATGCAGAGCTTCATTATACATCAGTGCCAATGTTCACTACAGGACTGGCATTGTATTCATGAATCAGATGGCTCAGGATGAACTCCAGGCAAGTATCAGAGACTCCACAGCGGAAACTCCAGATCTCATCCAGGGCTTCCTGGTGCCTGATCAGTAGGCAATGAGGTCCCTGTATCCACAATGATCCTTGGAGAAACAATTGTCCAGCAGACCCAGCACGCCCTATAACTGGTAAAACCATCCTTTTTACCTCCCTGGTGGCTTTGCAGCTCGTTCTGGCTGCCGGAGCCTGCAGCTCTTCCTGACGAGTGATCACGTGGTACTGATCATTAAGGTAATGAATATGCGCTCCACGCCTAAGGTAGCGGAGAGGCGTGCAGGCATGTGAGTATGGTGTGCTGGAAACTGGTGGCCTCTGTTACCTGCTGCTCCCCTCCTCTGCCGGCTTTCTGGGACCGTGACTCGTCTACAAGACAAGGGGGGTGTAATGCAGGGCTGAGGTGATGCAGCAAATAAACAGGAGAACACAGCGGGGTGCAGTCTTTACGCTTTTACTCACATTTTGAGTTGCAAACCAGGGCACTGAGTACAGATGGTAATGGAGATCCAGCCAGCCTGGAAGCAATTTAGGATCCACTAAGCCAGATGGGTTGGAGGCCTCCTTTCTGCGCTGTCCCATGAGGTCTAAAGCTATGCTCAACATGCAAAACAGAAGCCGCGGAGACACCATCACGTGTTTCTCAACGCAAGCAATGACCATCCAGGTCTTTGTCCGGGAAGGAACAACCACGGGAAGGGCAGTCTCCAATGAAGGAAACCACCTATGCCAAAACATGGTATCCATCCACATACAGCTGTTTCGGGGTATTGCCCCTCATCAGTGTGGAGTAGGAAACTGGCTGGTAGGAGCAATGCCTAGTAAAAAGACTATGAAGAGGAGGATGAATGAACTCATGGAGATCAACATCCGACACTGCGGAGACACCATCACGTGTTTCTCAACGCAGTGATTCTAGAGCACTGCCCCCATCCCTTATGGGAAATATGCAAAACATGCAAAACAGAAGCCGCGGAGACACCATCACGTGTTTCTCAACGCAAGCAATGACCAGCCAGGTCTTTGTCCGGGAAGGAACAACCACGGGAAGGGCAGTCTCCAATGAAGGAAACCACCTATGCCAAAACATGGTATCCATCCACATACAGCTGTTTCGGGGTATTGCCCCTCATCAGTGTGGAGTAGGAAACTGGCTGGTAGGAGCAATGCCTAGTAAAAAGACTATGAAGAGGAGGATGAATGAACTCATGGAGATCAACATCCGACACTGCGGAGACACCATCACGTGTTTCTCAACGCAGTGATTCTAGAGCACTGCCCCCATCCCTTATGGGAAATATGCAAAACATGCAAAACATAAGCCGCGGAGACACCATCACGTGTTTCTCAACGCAAGCAATGACCAGCCAGGTCTTTGTCCGGGAGAGAACAACCACGGGAAGGGCAGTCTCCAATGAAGGAAACCACCTATGCCAAAACATGGTATCCATCCACATACAGCTGTTTCGGGGTATTGCCCCTCATCAGTGTGGAGTAGGAAACTGGCTGGTAGGAGCAATGCCTAGTAAAAAGACTATGAAGAGGAGGATGAATGAACTCATGGAGATCAACATCCGACACTGCGGAGACACCATCACGTGTTTCTCAACGCAGTGATTCTAGAGCACTGGCCCCATCCCTTATGGGAAATATGCAAAACATGCAAAACAGAAGCCGCGGAGACACCATCACGTGTTTCTCAACGCAAGCAATGACCAGCCAGGTCTTTGTCCGGGAAGGAACAACCACGGGAAGGGCAGTCTCCAATGAAGGAAACCACCTATGCCAAAACATGGTATCCATCCACATACAGCTGTTTCGGGGTATTGTCCCTCATCAGTGTGGAGTAGGAAACTGGCTGGTAGGAGCAATGCCTAGTAAAAAGACTATGAAGAGGAGGATGAATGAACTCATGGAGATCAACATCCGACACTGCGGAGACACCATCACGTGCAAAACAGAAGCCGCGTTGCTTGCGTTGAGAAACACGTGATGGTGTCTCCGCGGCTTCTGTTTTGCATATTTCATAGGCATTGCTCCTACCAGCCAGTTTCCTACTCCACACTGATGAGGGGCAATACCCCGAAACAGCTGTATGTGGATGGATACCATGTTTTGGCATAGGTGGTTTCCTTCATTGGAGACTGCCCTTCCCGTGGTTGTTCCTTCCCGTACAAAGACCTGGCTGGTCATTGCTTGCGTTGAGAAACACGTGATGGTGTCTCCGCGGCTTCTGTTTTGCATGTTTTGCATATTTCCCATAAGGGATGGGGGCAGTGCTCTAGAATCACTGCGTTGAGAAACACGTGATGGTGTCTCCGCAGTGTCGGATGTTGATCTCCATGAGTTCATTCATCCTCCTCTTCATAAAGCTATGCTCAGTCCTCTGTTCCTTACGGTTCTTTAGTCCTTGCCTGTATGGCAGGCAGCTTGAGCCTTTCACAGGTGTCACTCCTTCGTGGTGGCTCTGGCCAATGGCGGATCTTAATAGGGGCGGATGGGGCGGTCGCCCCGGGCCCAAGGGCAGGGGCAGGGGCGGGCTGGGCCAGGTGGCAGAGAGGCAAATGCCCCCCGGACCGCTCCCCCAGCGCCAGTACAGGGCCGGCCGTGCCCTGTGCTGTGACACCGCCGGCAGCAGATAGCCGCCCGCATCACATTCTATGAGGGGCCGGGAGCTGTGCACGGCCGTCACCTTGACGGCTGCTCAGCTCCGGCTCCCTCCGGCTGTACTTCCGGGTCAGATGTCGGGCGTGCGCGATGACGTCATCGTGCACGCGCCGACATGTCCCGGAGGATGCTGAAAGCAGAGGCGCTGCTGGGGAGCGAGCCGGCTGTGAGGTAAGTATGGGGAACTTTTTTTATTTATAAAATGAATTAAATGGGGGAGGGGGTGAGTGGGTGCAGTACACAATGAAGGGGGGGTGACTGGGGCCTGTATATGATGAAGGGGGGGTGACTGGGGCCTGTATATGATGAAGGGGGGGTGACTGGGGCCTGTATATGATGAAGGGGGGGTGACTGGGGGCTGTATATGATGAAGGGGGGTGACTGGGGGCTGTATATGATGAAGGGGGGGGTGACTGGGGGCTGTATATGATGAAGGGGGGGTGACTGGGGGCTGTATATGAAGGGGGGTGACTGGGGGCTGTTTATGATGAAGGGGGGTGACTGGGGGCTGTATATGATGACGGGGGGGTGACTGGGGGCTGTATATGATGAAGGGGGGTGACTGGGGTTGTACAGGATGAAGGGGGTGAGTGGGGGCTTCACAGGATGAAGGGGGGATGAGTGGGGGCTTCACATGATGAAGGGGGGTGAGTGGGGCTGCACATGATGAAGGGGGGTGAGTGGGGCTGCATATGATGAAGGGGGGGTGAGTGGGGCTGCACATGATGAAGTGGAGGATAAGGGGGACTGCACATGATGAATTAAGGGGTAAGGGGGACTGCACATGATGAATTAAGGGGTAAGTGGGACTGCACATGATGAATTAAGGGGTAAGTGGGACTGCACATGATGAATTGGGGGTAAGGGGAACTGCACATGATGAATTAAGGGGTAAGTGGGACTGAACATGATGAATTGGGGGTAAGAGGGACTGCACATGATGAATTGGGGGTAAGGGGCACTGCACATGAAGTGGGGGTAAGGGGGACTGCACATGATGTGGGGGTAAAATTAACTGCACATGATGATGAGGGAGTGGGGCTGCACATGAAGTTGGGGGGGAAGGGGACTGCACATGATAAAATGGAAGGGGGGATAAGGGGCTGCAAATGATGAAGCGGCACTGCAGATGAAGTGAGTGGGTGATAGGGGACTGCAATGGATGAAGTAAGGGGACTTCAAATTAAAGTGGGGACATTAAAGTGGATCCCCTATGGCCAGGATCACGTTGGGCGATTTTGTGCGTATTGGCCGTAGGCCTACAGCTTATGTGCAACGTCTTTTTAGGCCATGTCCACACGTGGTGGAATGGTGGCGGGTTTTCCGTATGGACCCGCAGCAAAGCAAGTGCTGCGGTCCGTACGGCTGTCAATTCCCGCACGGGGACCGCAGCGCTCAGGTGGGAAGGGGGGTACAGGGGCCCAGGTTTTATGAACAGCCCCGGGCCCATAGTCCACTTAATCCGCCACTGGCGCTGGCTCTGGTATGCTGCTGTGCGTTCAGGTGTGTGATGGGGTCAGGAGGCCGGCAGTCTCCTGCCCTCCGGATTTGGCTGCTGGAACTGTTGTACCCGTGCAGCCACGGACTCTGGCGTCCAGTGTCAAGCCCTCTTCGCTGGGGTGAGCTTGGTCACAGCTCCAAACTTAATGTGTATGGCGGTGTAGCACTATAGCACCTTATATTACTGGGTCATATTATAGTCATTTATATCTTGGCATATTTTAGTATACGTAAACTTTCATTTGTATTTATCCCTCATATTTTGCAGTACTCTGCAATTCATCCATAGCACTGCAGTACTTTTTGTAGAACATTATTTCTTGGTTATACTTGTATATTCATTTATTTTCAATGTGCATTGTATGTTTTGTCCTCTAGCACTTTATAGTACTGAATCATTTACAGTGGATTTAATTCTATATCTTGCAATACTTTTCACTTTTGCACAATTTTTGTTTTACAGCACTATAGCACTTTTTAGTGCAATTTTTAGAATATTATGGTAGTACTTTTCACGATATTATTGTCTACACTATATATTTAACTTACACATTATTAATAGAAAGTTTTTTGAGCGATATATTTTAGCACTTAGCATTTTTTTTTACATATTTTTTATTTATTTTTTTCTGGTGCTGATATTATACAAATTTTGGCAAGATGTATTGATTTATTTATTGTATGTATTCAGATTTTATATTTTAGCACTTAGCACTTTTTGATATATATTTTTTATTCTATTTTTTGTGTTTATATTATACTAATTTTGGCAAGATGTATTGATATATTTATTATTCAGATTTTTATGTCATCACATTATAATTTGGTATACAATATATATATTTATAATTTTGGCTTTCCATCATTTTTTCATGCTGGATCCGTTTTTTCTCAGACTTGTATTAGTGACAGATTGTGACGGATGGCCACACGTTTCATCCGTCGTTCAACGGATCCGTCAGAAAATCTCTGTCCGTCGGCCGGAGACAAGGGACAGATGAACGTTTTTTGTGTACGTTGAAAAGTCGGATAGCGACGGATTCCGTCTTTTAAAACTGAGCATGCCCGGAATCATTTTTCTTCCTTTATTTTAACCCCTGCGGCTGCTTTTTCTATTCTGGCACAAAATCCCTCTCTCTCTCTCTCGCTCCAGAATTCTGTTTCTTTAATTCCTACAGCAAGGCTGCTACAACGGATCAGTCATAAAAACGGGTCCAGTGCATCAGTTTTTTGCAATATACGCAGGATCCGTCCACTTGACGGATCTGAACACTTTGACGGATTGTGACTGATTGCAAAAGACTGGAGTGTGAAAGGGGCCTTAAGAAGCGAGATGTGGATGAGAAAAGGCGGTGGATCCGTTGCCAACCGTTAATTGAAGGAATCCGCCAACGGATCCTCCTTTTTATACTGAGCATGCCCGAATGAATGTCCTTTCATGATATTTAACCCCAAATCCCATTCTGGCAGCTAAATCTCTCTCTCTCGTGAAACAGGCCTTACTTTAAATTTCATGCACTAGCGTCTAAAGCGGATCCGTACAAAAAACAGATCCAGTTGCATCCGTTTGCCACAAAACGTAAACGGATCCGTTTTTGCACACTGGCGGATTTTGACTAACGCCAGAAAACTGAAGTGTGAAACAGGCCTAAGAGAAAGAAAAGACTCAATCTGAGAAGAGGTCACCTATAAGGTACCAGGATGTACATTTTTAGCGATTGGTACTGACTGCGTCTCATCAGTACTATGGTTCCTGTATAGTCCACAGTCTGATAAAGACTGATAACTCCCAGCATCTCCTTACCATTGTTAAGGACATACTGGGAGTTGTAGGTTCATGAGATACAAATGTATATGGGCCTGACTTAGAAGGATTCAGCTCATCAGTTATTAATCACATGATGTCATAGACCTAATGGAAAAGGGAAGAATTAGCTGGGTAGAAATGCAAAATGGGCGCCTTCGGCTTCATCTGCCTTGGGCACCCAAAATACTTTGTTTCGGCCCTGGTAACGGATAAAGCAAAATCCTACATGACCTATCAGTGTTCTACGATTTGGGTTGAGGACACTTATTGTATGTGGGCTGGTGAATTTTGTGTGCCAGGGCTGCTTTTTAGTCCCAACTCGGCCCTGAATCCCCTCGTGTATCTGAATGGGAGGAAGAGTGTGAACTTGTGCTAATTGTGCAGTCACACTTTGTCATCTCTGCTCCGTCCTGTCTTCCAGCGCAGGGTTAAATTGCTCTGACTTCATATCTGGCTTCATGGCTTGATCATAGATGCTGGATCCTGATCCCCAACAAAATATCACCAACCGAAGATTGTGAAAGAAACACACAAAACACTTTTATTGGATGTTAAATTGACCGAATTTTATTCCAAATCTCATCATTATTATTTCTTTCAGTGTCTGAAATTTAGAATCAGCCAATTACTATGAAAGAGACACTGAAAATGGCAGAACCCCCGACTCACGAAGAATCGTCCTTCAGCACTCAGGAGGGGAAAACCCCCAGTGGTGGAAACCTCTAGGGAACCATGGCTGCAGGACTGCCCTTCCCTTGGGCTTAGAAGGTTAGTGCCAACATGTAACAGCAAATTGTACCTGAATTTGTACATTGTGTCATATTTGTTTTGGAGAAGCCTAATGCGACCTCTCCAGGCCGTACACATAAAGTGAAGGCGGCCAGTACCGGACGTGAGGGAGATCTGGCTGCAACATCTGTCACCCCATTGATCTGGCTGGCTAGGCGGTATGGCTGATCTGGCTGGCTAGGCGCTATGGCTGATCTGGCTGGCTAGGCGGTGTCCCCTTCCTCCCATTGTGGAGTGATGAAGCTCCAGGTCTCCATACACATCAAGTATGGCTCCGTCTACGGCTGAATGACTTGTGGTTCTGGAATCTTCTCCTGCATCATAGATGCATGTGTTTATGACATCAGCGCAGTTGCCATAGTTATCACAGGTGTTTTATACTGTGGTTTCATTGGCTAGGAAGTCCCTCTCAGTGTTCCAAAGAATTAACCCTTGAATGACTGGTATTGTGCCTTTCTCCAGAAGCCTGTAAAATAAACTTGTCACTAGACAGGACCATTATCATTATTATATTTTAAAGTTGCCCCAACCAAAGTTTAATAAGTGAGCGCATCTAGAGTTGATGTGTAACAAGCGCAATCATTCCATTAAGCCCTACTAAATGCATAAATGCACAATATGAGAACAGAGCAGTCTCATAGAAAATTAATGATACCAAGGTAAATGCAGTTAGATATGGGATGCTATATAGGGGCTCATACTGTATATAGGAGCTATATGGGGACTCACACTGTATATAGGAGGCAATATGGTGGCAAACACTGTATTCAGGAGGCTATATGTGGGTGCCCATACTGTATATAGGAGGCTATATGCGGCCTCATACTGTATATAGGAAGCGATGTGGGCTCATATTGTATATAGGAAGCAATGTTCAGGCTCATACTGTATATAGGAGACTATATGTGGCCTCATATTGTATATAGAAGGCTATATGTGGCCTCATACTGTATATAGAAGGCTATATGCGGCCTCATACTGTATACAGGAGGCTATGTGGGCTCATACTGTATATAGGAGGCTATATGCAGCCTCATACTGAATATAGGAAGCGATGTACAGGCTCATACTGTATATAGGAGGCTATGTGCAGGCTCATACTCTATATAGGAAGCGCTGTGCAGGCTCATACTGTATGTAGGAGGCTATATGCGGCCTCATACTGTATGTAGGAGGCTATATGCGGCCTCATACTGTATGTAGGAGGCTATATGCGGCCTCATACTGTATGTAGGAGGCTATATGCGGCCTCATACTGTATGTAGGAGGCTATATGCGGCCTCATACTGTATGTAGGAGGCTATATGCGGCCTCATACTGTATGTAGGAGGCTATGTGCGGCCTCATACTGTATGTAGGAGGCTATGTGCGGCCTCATACTGTATGTAGGAGGCTATGTGCGGCCTCATACTGTATGTAGGAGGCTATGTGCGGCCTCATACTGTATGTAGGAGGCAATTCAAAAGCAGGAAATATCCAGCTACAGATCCAGGGAAAAATTGTTAAAAACAAAAAATGAAGGAGAGCGATAAAGTGGCGCCTGTGTAAAAGGTTTTGTAACTGCTGCGACTCTAGATACCAACCACAAGGAAATCGAAAGGATTATAAATATTTGTGATAGACTCACGCTGAAAAAACCAAAATGTGGGAGAAAAGCTAGTCACTTATTAATGAGACAAATAGAAGAATATTTAATAGGTAAAACCTGACAAGAATAAACAATAAACTGCAGTTAACCCAATCGTGGGGATAAATAGCTGAGAAATAAATTGTGATTAGTATATCTTAATGAATATATTGCAACTCGCCCAGTACAAAGCTGTGAAAAAAATGGTAGTTAATGGAAATAGTAAGTATTGCACTCAGTTGATTAACCAAGGAGAGATGGCATGTACCCGAATAGAATTCTCCTAGAAGTAAAGGGTTAATATGTACATAGAACACAATTGGGTGATAATATTAAATGGTCATAAACAATATGTCCCGGACCTGAAGAAAGAAGCTGAGTTTTCCGAAACGCGTTGGTTTCGGCCCTTTTTGCCACCCGTACCTCCATCTAGCAGCAGTTACGCGGCACCACGTGATCCACCGCGTCACACAGGTCCTGCTCCTACTGCACATCTGCCAGGACTCAGCTATTGACCAGAGTGACCGGATCCCTGCCGACAGCTGGAGCGCAGGAGCGCTGGTCTCACACTACACCTCGGCATATCGCTGCATCTCCCAGGTCCGACCTTTACTGCACCAGCCAGAACGCAGTCACTGGATTCTACACAGACCATCGGAGGTATTGTGAGTAGCAACACTCACATACAACTACAGTATATATGGTGAAATCACCATGTACTGTTCAGCGCGCTATTTCACAGGGCATGAGCCCTCCACTCATTGGAGAAAGTACTTGGTGTATCCGTCATCGGCCGGGGCAGCTCTCCCCACGGCTATAGACATTGGACTATTTTATGAATGCAGGTTTATACCAAGCATTAACTATGGACTAAGGATATAATCACACTCTTTATGCCGGGACATATTGCTCATGACCATTTAATATTTTCACCCAATTGTGTGTTCTATGTACCTATTAACCCTTTACTTCCTGCCGCTTTTATTTGCAGCCTCTAGGAGAATTCTATTCTGGTACATGCCATCTCTTGGTTAATCAACTGTTTGAGTGCAATACTTAATGGAAATAGTAACTACCATTTTTTTTCACAGCTTTGTACTGGGCGAATTGCAATATATTTATTAAGATATACTAATCACTATTTATTTCTCAGCTATTTATCCCCACGATTGGGCTAACTGCAAATTATTGTTTATTCTTGTCAGATTTTACCTATTACCGTATATACTCGAGTATAAGCCAACCAGAGTATAAGCAGAGGCACCTACTTTTGCCACGGAAAACTGGGTAAACTTATTGTCTTGAGTATAAGCCGGGTGTGCATTGACCACTCATCCCTACCGTGGTATGCATGTTCCCCCGTCCCTGTCATTGTATGCATGGCTCCTTATCCCCTATCTTTGTATGTATGATTCCTGTTAAGAAAAAAAACATCCTATTTACCTGCCTGCGCGCCGTCGGTGGCACTGCATCTTGTTCCGGCCATATAACACGGATAATTCTTGGTAATGACAGTGAATATTTAGAACATTAATTACTGTGCACATTATACACATTATACATTCCTGCAGCTCAGTGGCGTAGCAACTGTTTGTGGCGCCCGGGGCGGTCGAAAAATTTGCCGCCCCTTTGGTCGTTGATATTCCGCAAGCATCCGAAGAGCCCACACTACACTCAAAGATCTAATTTTTAGTCTACTACTAACTCTGCTGTTATTTCTAAATTTCTAGACTTTCATCTTCTTGCAGTTCTCTATATATATATATATATATATATATATATGTATGTATGTATTAGCTTGATGACCCTACTGAACCTCCACCACTGCCCTGCATAGAGCCGCACCATAAAACAGTGTAAGGAGACCCACGTGTCCTTCCCCTGCACAGACCCACAGTACACTCCCTACAGAGCCCTCATGTTCTCCCCTTGCACAGCCCCCCATGTCCTCCCCTACACAGCCTACCCATGTACCCCCCCAGCACAGCCTCCCATGTTCTCCCCTACACAGCCTCCCCATGTACCCCCCCTGCACAGCCCCCCATGTCCCTCCTACAGAGCCCCCATGTCCCTCCTACAGAGCCCCCATGTTCTCCCATACACAGCCCCCCCATGTCCTCCCCTACAGAGCCCCCCATGTCCTCCCTCTACAGAGCCCCCCATGTCCTCCCCTGCACAGCCCACCACGTCCGCCCACTACAGAGCCCCCCCATGTCCTCCCCTGCACAGCCTCGCCATGGTCACCTATCTGCACAGCCCCCCAATTCCCAGTATCCCTCTCGCCCTCACCTGCCGGTTGCCGGCTCCGTTCAGCAGCGGCGTGCTCTCCCCGGCCTCCTCCAGCTGCTCCCGGCCGGACCACGACACCCTGTTGGCCACATTGGCCATGCTCTGTGCTGTGCGGCCGCTCCGCTCGCTGTTTGGGCATGTGACAGCCGGAGCCTCGGCAGATCCCACGGTCATGTGATTGCCAATCTACAGCGCTGCAGCGGGGTCATACCAGGAATGCACGCCCGAGGCATGACGGGTAATGTAGTCCTACAGTGTTACCATAGCAACACGGCTGCTGGGGCCTTTCCTAAAAGCAGCCGAAGAGCTGTCATGCTGCCGCGCCTCCCCAACACACGTGCGCCTGGGGCGGACTGCCCCCCCACGCTACTGCAGTGCTGCAGCTATGGGTCCCTGTTATCAGCCATTCATAGGCCAGGACCAGCCCTCAACATAAAGGGGACACAATTATAACACTGAGCACAATAGTCAGGGGGCCCGTTAGACCACCCCCTGACATCAGCAGAGACCTGCGCAGTGGCTGAAGAGTTAACCAGCCCTCAGGAATCTGCAGAGCTTCATTATACACCGGTGACAATGTTCACTACAGGACTGGCATTGTATTCATGAATCAGATGGCTCAGGATGAACTCCAGGCAAGTATCAGAGACTCCACAGCGGAAACTCCAGATCTCATCCAGGGCTTCCTGGTGCCTGATCAGTAGGCAATGAGGTCCCTGTATCCACAATGATCCTTGGAGAAACAATTGTCCAGCAGACCCAGCACGCCCTATAACTGGTAAAACCATCCTTTTTACCTACCTGGTGGCTTTGCAGCTCGTTCTGGCTGCCGGAGCCTGCAGCTCTTCCTGTCGAGTGATCACGTGGTATTGCTCATTTAGGTAATGAATATGCGCTCCATGCCTAAGGGAGCGGAGAGGCGTGCAGGCATGTGAATATGGTGTGCTGGAAGCTGGTGACCTCTGTGACCTGCTGCTCCCCTCCTCTGCCGGCTTTCTGGGACCGTGACTCGTGTATAAGCCAAAGGGGGTGTTTTCAGCACAAAAAAAGTGCTGAAAAACTCGGCTTATACACAAGTGTATACAGTAAATATTCTTCTATTTGTCTCTTTAATAAGTGACTACCAGGCCCGGATTGGCAATATAACCAACCGGGCATTTTCCCGCTGGGCCGCTGTCATGTGGGCCGCGGGCGGCAGCGCCCGAACATCTGGCCGCTTGCCAGCTGCTGCGGCCACTGTTGCTCCTGCCACCGGCCCTCTGTGGGCACGGCGGTGATAGATTCAAGTTCCTCCCACACTGCAGGGAGATAAGCCGCCACGCCCCCCCACGCACCCCATCCTCGCCATAGCATGAGACCCCCTTCCCCCCGCAGCCACTCACAGCGTCGCACTCGCTTGCCTGCTCGCTCTGTTCGCAGGACCTGTGATGAGATCACAGGAGGGGAGGAGTCAGGGGGTCACATGATCAGGAGCCTTTGTCCAGACCCCCGATCATATCACCCCTGACTCTGCCCCTCCTGTGACCTCATCACAGGTCCTGTGCGCTCAGCCTTGCCTCTACCGTCTGCAAGACTCTGCTTTGCTGTTGTCATGGTGCTGGTTGAGGTAAGTATGTGTGGGGTCAGGATTTACAGTGTGGATGTAGCGGAGCCGTGTGTGTACGAGGTGTACGGAGCGGAGCCGTGTGTGTACGAGGTGTACGGAGCGGAGCCGTGTGTGTACGAGGTGTACGGAGCGGAGCCGTGTGTGTACGAGGTGTACGGAGCGGAGCCGCTTGTGTACAAGGTGTACGGAGCGGAGCCGCGTGTGTACGAGGTGTACGGAGCGGAGCCGCGTGTGTATGAGGTGTACGGAGCGGAGCCGTGTGTGTACGAGGTGTACGGAGCGGAGCCGTGTGTGTACGAGGTGTACGGAGCGGAGCCGTGTGTGTACGAGATGTACGGAGCGGAGCCGTGTGTACGAGGTGTACGGAGCGGAGCCGTGTGTACGAGGTGTACAGAGAGGAGCCGTGTGTGTACGAGGTGTACGGAGCGGAGCCGTGTGTGTACGAGGTGGAGCCGCGCGTGTATGAGGTGTACGGAGAGGAGCCGTGTGTGTACGAGGTGGAGCCGTGTGTGTATGAGGTGTACGGAGAGGAGCCGCGCGTGTACGAGGTGTACGGAGAGGAGCCACGAGTGTACAAGGTGGACGGAGTGGAACCGTGTGTGTATGGAGTGGAGCCATATGTGTACGGGATGTACGGAGCGGAGCCAAGTGTGTACAAAGCATACGAAGCGTGCTTTTCCCACGGACACAGGAGTACACGGCGGAGCCCCGAGGAGCATTTTAAAACACACACATGACGTTCCACCTGAAGTGATGTGCTGGAAGCTGACCGGAAATGAGATAATTTCTTGAGGAGATTGTGACGGAACCAGGAATGCTTCAGATCCATCACCGTGTTCTCCTCCGACAGCGCAGACAGCAGGATCGCCTTGGAATCGGGGATGCCGGCCATGTGAGCGGATCATGATAGGTCCTGCACCGGGAGGCTCAGGTGGGCACTACAATGGGAGCCGGGCTGCTATAGTATCTTTGTAGAATCTTTCTTTATTTCTTTCTCTCTTTTTCTTTCTTTCTCTGTTCTTTCATTCTCTCTCTGTTCTTTCTCTCTCTAATCTTTCTTTTTTCTCTCTGTTCTTTCTTCCCCTCTTTCTTTCTTTTTCTTTCCTCTCTTTCTCTCTGTTCTTTCTTTCTTTTCTTTACTTCTTTCTTTCTCTCTCTGTTCTTTCTCTGTCTCTCTCTGTTCTTTCTTTCTTTCCCCTCTTTCTTTCTCTCTCTGTTCTTTCTCTGTCTCTCACTGTTCTTTCTTTGTCTCTCACTGTTCTTTCTTTCTTTCCCCTTTCTTTCTCGCTCTCTCTGTTTTCTTTTTTCTCTCTCTCTCTGTTTTCTCTCTTCCTTAGTGCCAGTCAGTGTGCCCATAATGCCAGCCACTGTGCCCTCAGTACCAGTCAGTGTGATCAGCAGTGCTAAATGGGTGCGATTAGGTGTGGACATGGGTGTGACTAGTTGTGAAATGGGTGTGGTTGGGCGTGGCCAAAATTTACAGCGGCGCGCCGCAGTCTTTGTCCGTCTTTCCCTTCTTCAAAAGTTGGGAGGTATGATAGGGGCGGCTATGACCAGGGGGTCTGGTTGCCCAATAGAGAGCAGTTCTGCCAGGAATTCTGTAATCATGCATACAAAAGGGGACAGCGCTTTGGGAGGAGTACTGTACCTAAAAGCAATAAATAGGACTGAGCTGAAATCCTGGGCACAGCTGTGACTACATGTTATATAGTTGTGTTAATCTCCTCTCACTTCTTGTAAACTACAACTGTACAAAGATATTATATAGTCACCATGTGACTAGTGGGCCTATGTAACTTCAAATGCCAGGGCTGAATTTTAGTCCCAGTCCGGCCCTGGTGACTACCTTTTGTCCCACTTCTTGTTTTTTTGAGTCTATCAAATATTTAAAAACAAAATATATATTGAAAAAATGTTCAAAAAACCATAAAGAAAATGATGTGTCAGACTTTCTCTTGATGAAATGTATCACTCTGCGGTGGATTAGGCTGTGAAGCTGGTGAAAATACCGGGAGGAGAGGGCTTCAGTGACATGACTACTGAAGACGGAAACACCCTTCAGCAAGTGAAGAAGAGGATGAGGAACAGTTTGAACAACGGGTTTAAGAAGAGGAGGAGGTTGGCCTAACACTTGATCGACTTGTAATCATGGTCATAATGGGCAATGTACTTCATCGATTGGCAGAGGAATAGGACCTCCGTATGGTTCTTAAGAAGCAGAACCAGCATCTCTCCATGACTATGTTCATCACTCGAACAAGAGGTTGGTTACGCATTTAGTGGTATTAAAAGTTACGGATGAGGCTGAAGATACTACTGCCACACCTGAAGAAGCTCCTGATGAAGTGGTGCCAATAGGAGAGCTGTAATGCTCTTCCATGCTGTGCAGTACAGTACTGTACATTCATCCCATTTTCATCACCTTCAATCATCAGTACTACACAGCTAATTCATCATCTTCATCATGTAGAATTTGTAGTAGTGTAGTAAGTAGTGTTTATAAAAAGGTGCAAAAGGTTAATAAGGAACGGGGCCGACTAATAAGGGACTAGTAATGGTAAATAAGTGTGTGGGAGGGGTTTGTAAATCCTTAAAATATATAAATGCTAAAATAAATGTAAGTTTCTTACTTGGTGGATTTTCAACTATCGTGTTGGAGGTTTAGAATGTAATGCCCGCGATAAGTGGGGGATCATTGTGTAGGATTGCTGTGGATTATATTCACTTTTTGCAGTGGTTTTGAGGCTCTTTTTAAGGCAGATTCCAGGCAGAATTTAAAACCAATTGGGGGCAATATGAAAATAACACCTGACACCAGATAAAAAGGGGAGAAGTTGACTCAATCTTTGCAATGTTTGTCTCTGTGCCACACTAAGCATGGAGGACATAAAGAAAAAATGAGAACTGTGAGGACTTGAGAACTAAAATTGTTGAAAGATATCAACAATCTCAAGGTGGGGCGTAGCTATGCCGTGATCGGGAGAGGACGCTGGCTAGGAGAGCTCCTCATCATCCTGCTGGATCCTGGACCCTATATAAGATATAGTTTGTGACGCCACCTGTGGTATTCGGCAAGGGATAGCCGACGCTGCTTAAAAAGACCGCTGAGGCTGATGGTGATGCAGCAGAGTTGGTACAGCTCTCCACAGGTGTAGCTAAGTCCCAGGGCAATTATATTATAAAAGATAGTGATGATGGATGTAATGCAGTGCTGAGGTGACGCAGCAAATAAACAGGAGAACACAGCGGGGTGCAGTCTTTACGCTTTTACTCACATTTTGAGTTGCTAACCAGGGCACTGAGTATAGATGGTAATGGAGATCCAGCCAGCCTGGAAGCAATTTAGGATCCACTAAGCCAGATGGGTTGGAGGCCTCCTTTCTACGCTGTCCCATGAGGTCTAAAGCTATGCTCAGTCCTCTGTTCCTTGCGGTTCTTTAGTCCTTGCCTGTATGGCAGGCAGCTTGAGCCTTTCACAGGTGTCACTCCTTCGTGGTGGCTCTGGCTCTGGTATGCTGCTGTGCATTCAGGTGTGTGATTGGGTCAGGAGGGCTGCAGTCTCCTGCCCTCCGGATTTGGCTGCTGGGACTGTTGTACCCGTGCAGCCACGGACTCTGGCGTCCAGTGTCAAGCGCTGTTCGCTGGGGTGAGCTTGGTCACAGCTCCAAACTTAATGTGTATGGCGGTGTAGCACTATAGCACCTTATATTACTGGGTCATATTATAGTAATTTATATCTTGGCATATTTTAGTATACGTAAACTTTCATTTGTATTTATCCCTCATATTTTGCAGTACTCTGCAATTCATCTATAGCACTGCAGTGCTTTTTGTAGAGCATTATTTCTTGGTTATACTTGTATATTCATTTATTTTCAATGTGCATTGAATGTTTTGTCCTCCAGCACTTTATAGTACTGAATCATTTACAGTGGATTTAATTCTATATCTTGCAATACTTTTCACTTTTGCACAATTTTTGTTTTACAGCACTATAGCACTTTTTAGTGCAATTTTTAGAATATTATGGTAGTACTTTTCACGATATTATTGTCTACACTATATATTTAACTTACACATTATTAATAGAAAAGTTTTTTGAGCGATATATTTTAGCACTTAGCATTTTTTTTTACATATTTTTTATTTATTTTTTTCTGGTGCTGATATTATACAAATTTTGGCAAGATGTATTGATTTATTTATTGTATGTATTCAGATTTTATATTTTAGCACTTAGCACTTTTTGATATATATTTTTTATTCTATTTTTTGTGTTGATAATATACTAATTTTGGCAAGATGTATTGATATATTTATTATTCAGATTTTTATGTCATCACATTATAATTTGGTATACAATATATATATTTTTAATTTTGGCTTTCCATCATTTTTTCATGCTTGATCCGTTTTTTTTCTCATAGACTTGTATTAGTGACAGATTGTGACGGATGGCCACACGTTTCATCCGTCGTCCAACAGATCCGTCAGAAATTCTCTGTCCGTCGGCCGGAGACAACGGACAGATGAACTTTTTTGTGTACGTCGAAAAGTCGGATAGCGACGGATTCCGTCTTTTAAAACTGAGCATGCCCGAAATCATTTTAATTCCTTTATTTTACCCCTGCGGCTGCTTTTTCTATTCTGGCACAAAATCCCTCTCTCTCTCTCGCTCCAGAATTCTGTTTCTTTAATTCCTACAGCAAGGCTGCTACAACGGATCAGTCATAAAAACGGATCCAGTGCATCAGTTTTTTGCAATATACGCAGGATCCGTCCACTTGACGGATCTGAACACTTTGACAGATTGTGACTGATTGCAAAAGACTGGAGTGTGAAAGGGGCCTTAAGAAGCGAGATGTGGATGAGAAAAGGCGGTGGATCCGTTGCCAACCGTTAATTGAAGGAATCCGCCAACGGATCCTCCTTTTTATACTGAGCATGCCCGAATGAATGTCCTTTCATGATATTTAACCCCAAATCCCATTCTGGCAGCTAAATCTCTCTCTCTCGTGAAACAGGCCTTACTTTAAATTTCATGCACTAGCGTCTAAAGCGGATCCGTACAAAAAACAGATCCAGTTGCATCCGTTTGCCACAAAACGTAAACGGATCCGTTTTTGCACACTGGCGGATTTTGACTAACGCCAGAAAACTGAAGTGTGAAACAGGCCTAAGAGAAAGAAAAGACTCAATCTGAGAAGAGGTCACCTATAAGGTACCAGGATGTACATTTTTAGCTATTGGTACTGACTGCGTCTCATCAGTACTATGGTTCCTGTATAGTCCACAGTCTGATAAAGACTGATAACTCCCAGCATCTCCTTACCATTGTTAAGGACATACTGGGAGTTGTAGGTTCATGAGATACAAATGTATATGGGCCTGACTTAGAAGGATTCAGCTCATTAGTTATTAATCACATGATGTCATAGACCTAATGGAAAAGGGAAGAATCATAGAATCATAGAATCATAGAATCGTAGAGTTGGAAGGGACCTCCTGGGCCATCTGGTCCAACCCCCTGCTCAAAGCAGGATTCGGTAAATCATCCCAGTCAGATGTCTGTCCAGCCTCTGTTTGAAGACTTCCATTGAAGGAGAACTCACCACTTCTCGTGGCAGCCTGTTCCACTCATTGATCACTCTAACTGTCAAAAAGTTTTTTCTAATATCTAATCTGTGTCTCCTCCCATTCAGTTTCATCCCATTGCTTCTAGTCTTTCCTTGTGCAAATGAGAATAAAGTTGATCCTTCTACAATGTGACAGCCCTTTAGATATTTGTAGACAGCTATTAAGTCTCCTCTCAGTCTTCTCTTTTGCAAACTAAACATTCCCAAATCCTGCAACCTTTCCTCATAAGACAGGGTTTGCAGACCGGTCACCATTCTGGTCACTCTTTTCTGAACTTGCTCCAGTTTGTTGATGTCTTTTTTAAAATGTGGTGCCCAAAACTGGACACAATATTCCAGATGAGGTCTGACCAAAGAGGAGTAGAGGGAAATAATGACTTCACGTGATCTAGACTGTATGCTTCTGTTAATACATCCTAGAATTGCATTTGCCTTTTTTGCTGCTGCATCACACTGTTGACTCATATTCAGTCTGTGATCTATTAGTATACCCAAGTCTTTTTCACATGTGCTGTCACTTAGCCCTATTCCTCCCATTCTATATATGCTTTTTTCATTTTTATTGCCCAGATGTAGTACTTTGCATTTCTCCCTGTTAAAAACCATTCTGTTAGTTGCTGCCCACTTCTCCAGTTTATTTAAATCTTTTTGAATCCTCTCTCTCTCTTCTCTAGTATTAGCTATCCCTCCTAGCTTTGTGTCATCAGCAAATTTAATCAGTTTACCCTCAATTCCTTCATCTAAATCGTTGATAAAGATGTTGAACAATACAGGGCCCAGGACAGAGCCCTGTGGTACCCCACTTGACACATTCTTCCAACTGGATGTGCAGCCATTTACGACCACTCTTTGGGTCCGATCACTAAGCCAGTTATGAATCCACCTAACAGTTGCCTTGTCCATTCCATACTTAGTCATTTTTTCAATAAGGATTGTATGAGAGACTTTGTCAAATGCTTTGCTGAAGTCAAGATATACTATATCTACAGCATTTCCTTGATCCACCCAATCAGTAATACCGTCATAGAAGGAAATTAAATTAGTCTGACATGACTTATTAGTTACAAACCCATGCTGACTCTGTTTAACCCCTTCCTGACATGAGACGTACTATCCCGTCCACGGTACCCGGGCCCGTATGACCGGGGACGGGATAGTACGTCTACCGCGATCAGCGGCGCCCACGTGGTGAGCGCCGCTGATCGCGGCCGGGTGTCAGCTGATTATCACAGCTGACCCACGGCACAATGTGTCAGGGGCGGTCACGGACCGCCCCCGACACGTTAACCCCTTGCACACCGCGATCAAACGCGATCGCGGTGTACCGGGAGTTAAAGGGAAGCATCGGCAGGGAGGGGGCTCCCTCCGTGCTTCCCTGAGCCCCCCACGGCAGCGCAATGTGCAGCGCTGCTGCGGGGGGCTCCTTTCCTCCAGGCCCCCGAATCCAAGATGGCGACGGGGGCCTTCGGGGGCCTGGGGAAGCTGGCTTCCTCAGTGCCTGCAAAGCGCAGGCATGAGGAAGCCTTGTGCACTGCCTGTGACAGATTGCTGATCTGTCACAGTGATCTGTGATGTGACAGATCAGCGATCTGTCACAGGACAGTGATGTCCCACCTGGGACTATGTAATAAAGTAAAAAAAAAATTAAAAAAAAGTGTAAAAATAAATTTAAAAAAATCGCCAAATAAATTAGTAAAAAAAAAAAAAAATATTCCCCAATAAATTCATTTTTTGAAAATAATAAAAAAAAAAACAATAAAAGTACACATATTAGGTATCTCCGCGTCCGTAACGACCTGCCCTATAAAACTGTCCCATTATTTAACCCCTTTAGCGAACCCCTTAAAAAATAAAAATAAAAAACGAAGCAAAAAATAATGATTTATTATCATAGCGCCAAACAAAAAGTGCAATAACGCGCGATCAAAAAGACGCATATAAATATCCATGGTACCGCTGAAAACGTCATCTTGTCCCGCAAAAAACAAGCTGCCACACAGCATCATCAGCGAAAAAATAAAAAAGTTATAACTCGCAGAATAAAGCGATGCAAAAATAATTATTTTTTATATAAAATAGTTTTCATTGCATAAAAGACAAAAACATAAAAAAACGACGTAAATGAGGTATCGCTGTAACCGTACTGACCCGAAGAATAAAACCGCTTTATCAATTTTACCGCACGCGGAACGGTGTAAACGCACCCCCCCCAAAAGAAATTCATGAAACGCTGGTTTTTGTTCATTCTGCGTCCCAAAAATCGGAATAAAAAGCGATCAAAAAATTTCACGTGCCCGAAAATGGTACCAATAAAAACGTCAACTCGTCCCGCAAAAAATAAGACCTCACATGACTCGGTGGGTCAAAATATGGAAAAATTATAGCTCTCAATATGTGGTGATGCAAAAACTATTTTACAATAAAAAGCGTCTTTTAGCGTGCGACAGCCGCCAAACATAAAAACCGCCATAAATAGTAAATCAAACCCCCCGTTATCACCCCCTTAGTTAGGGAAAAATAATAAAATTAAAAAAATGTATTTATTTCCATTTTTCCATTAGGGTTAGGGCTAGGGTTAGGGCTAGGGGTGTGTTGGGGTAGGGTTGGGGTAGGGTTAGGGCTAGGGTTAGGGCTAGGGCTAGGGTTAGGGCTAGGGTTAGGGCTAGGGTTAGGGCTAGGGTTAGGGGCGTGTTGGGGTTCGGGTTGGAGTTAGAATTGGGGGTTTCCACTGTTTGGGCACATCAGGGGCTCTCCAAATGCAACATGGCGTCTGATCTCAATTCCAGCCAATTCTGAGTTGAAAAAGTCAAATGGTGCTCCTTCCCTTCCAAGCTCTGCTATGCGCCCAAACAGTGTTTTACCCCCACATGTAGGGTAGCAGCCTACTCAGGACAAATTGCAAAACAATTTTTGGGGTCCAATTTCTCCTGTTACCCTTAGGAAAATAAAAAATTGGGGGCAAAAATATCATTTTTGTGGAAAAAAATGATTTTTTTATTTTCACATCTGAGTGTTATAAACTTCTGTGAAGCACTTGGGGGTTCAAAGTGCTCACCACACATCTAGATAAGTTCCGTGGGGGGGTCTAGTGTCCAAAATGGGGTCACTTGTGGGGAGTTTCAATAGTTTAGGTACATCAGGGGCTCTCCAAACGCACATGACACCCGCAGACCATTCCATCAAAGTCTGCATTCCAAAACGTCACTGCTTCCCTTCCGAGCCCCGACGTGTGTCCATACAGTAGTTTTCTCCCACATATGGGGTGTCAGCGTACTCAGGACAAATTGGACAACAACTTTTGGGGTCCAATTTCTCCTGGTACCCTTGGGAAAATAAAAAAATGGTGACTAAAAGATCATGTTTGTGGAAAAAATACGAATTTTTTATTTTCACGCCCGGGCGTTGTAAACTTCTGTGAAGCACTGGGGGGGTCAAAGTGCTCACCACACATCTAGATAAGTTCCTTGGGGGGTCTAGTTTACAAAATGGTGTCATTTGTGGGGGGTTTCCACTGTTTAGGTACATTAGGGGCTCTCCAAAGGCAACATGACACCCGCAGACCATTCCATCAAAGTCTGCATTCCAAAACGTCACTACTTCCCTTCCGAGCCCCGACGTGTGCCCATACAGTAGTTTTCTCCCACATATGGGGTAGCAGCGTACTCAGGACAAATTGGACAACAACTTTTGGGGTCCAATTTCTCCTGGTACCCTTGGGAAAATAAAAAAATGGTGACTAAAAGATCATGTTTGTGGAAAAAATACAAATTTTTTATTTTCACGCCTGGGCGTTGTAAACTTCTGTGAAGCACTGGGGGGGTCAAAGTGCTCACCACACATCTAGATAAGTTCCTTGGGGGGTCTAGTTTACAAAATGGTGTCATTTGGTTGGGGGTTTCCACTGTTTAGGTACATTAGGGGCTCTCCAAAGGCAACATGACACCAGCAGACCATTCCATCAAAGTCTGCATTCCAAAACGTCACTACTTCCCTTCCGAGCCCCGACGTGTGCCCATACAGTAGTTTTCTCCCACATATGGGTTATCAGCATACTCAGGACAAATTGGACAACAACTTTTGGGGTCCAATTTCTCCTGGTACCCTTGGGAAAATAAAAAAAATGGTGACTAAAAGATCATGTTTGTGGAAAAAATACGAATTTTTTATTTTCACGCCCGGGCGTTGTAAACTTCTGTGAAGCACTGGGGGGGTCAAAGTGCTCACCACACATCTAGATAAGTTCCTTAGGGGGTCTAGTTTCCAAAATGGTGTCATTTGTGGGGGGTTCCACTGTTTTGGTACATCAGGAGTTTTCCAAACGCGACATGGTGTCCGATCTCAATTCCAGCCAAAAACGTCAAATGGCGCTGCTTCCCTTCCGAGCTCTGCCATGCGCCCAAATAGTGGTTTACCCCCACATGTGGGGTATCAGCGTACTCAGGACAAATTGCACAATAACTTTTAGGGTCCTGTTACCCTTGGAAAAATAAGAATTGAGGGTGAAAAGATCATTTTTGTGGAAAAAATATGATTTTTTTAATTGTATGGCTTTATGTTATAAACTTCTGTGAAGCCCATGGGGGTTCAAAGTTCTCACCACACATCTAGATAAGTTCCTTAGGGGGTCTAGTTTCCAAAATGGTGTCATTTGTGGGGGGTTTCCACTGTTTTGGTACATCAGGGGTTTTCCAAACGCGACATGGTGTCCGATCTCAATTCCAGCCAAAAACGTCAAATGGCGCTGCTTCCCTTCCGAGCTCTGCCATGCGCCCAAATAGTGGTTTACCCCCACATGTGGGGTATCAGCGTACTCAGGACAAATTGCACAATAACTTTTAGGGTCCTGTTACCCTTGGAAAAATAAGAATTGAGGGTGAAAAGATCATTTTTGTTGAAAAAATATGATTTTTTAATTGTATGGCTTTATGTTATAAACTTCTGTGAAGCCCATGGGGGTTCAAAGTTCTCACCACACATCTAGATAAGTTCCTTAGGGGGTCTATTTTCCAAAATGGTGTCATTTGTGGGGGGTTTCCACTGTTTTGGTACATCAGGGGTTTTCCAAACGCGACATGGTGTCCGATCTCAATTCCAGCCAAAAACGTCAAATGGCGCTGCTTCCCTTCCGAGCTCTGCCATGCGCCCAAATAGTGGTTTACCCCCACATGTGGGGTATCAGCGTACTCAGGACAAATTGCACAATAACTTTTAGGGTCCTGCTACCCTTGGGAAAATAAAAATTGGGGTGAAAAGATCATTTTTGTGGAAAAAATATGATTTTTTAATTGTACCGCTGTACGTTATAAACTTCTGTAAAGCCCTTGTGGGTTCAAAGTTCTCACCACATATCTAGATAAGTTCCTTGGGGGGTCTAGTTTCCAAAATGGGGTCACTTGTAGGGGGTTTCCACTGTTTAGGTACATCAGGGACTCTCCAAATGTGACATGGCGTCCAATCTGAATTCCAGCCAATTTTGCATTGAAAAAGTCAAACGGCGCTCCTTCCATTCTGAGCTCTGCCATGCGCCGAAACAGTCGTTCCCCCCCACATATCAGGTATCTGCGTACTCAGGACAAATTGCACAATAACTTTTGCAGTTCAATTTCTCCTGTTACCCTTGGTAAAATAAAAAAAATTGAACCTGAAGTATTTTTTTTATGAAAAAAAGTTAGATGTTCATTTTTTTTTAAATATTCAAAAAAATTCCTGTGACGCACCTAAAGGGTTAAT
Organism: Dendrobates tinctorius; assembly: GCF_039654945.1. Taxonomy (NCBI): domain Eukaryota; kingdom Metazoa; phylum Chordata; class Amphibia; order Anura; family Dendrobatidae; genus Dendrobates; species Dendrobates tinctorius. The sequence continues at coordinate 10,004,189 of NW_027361736.1, read as the reverse complement.
AAACTTCTTGAATGTGGTTTTGAGCACCTTAAGGGGTGCAGTTTTTAGAATGGTGTCACTTTTGGGTATTTTCTATCATATAGACCCCTCAAAGTGGCTTCAAATGTGATGTGGTCCTAAAAATAAAATGGTGTTGTAAAAATGAAAAATCGCTGGTCAACTTTTAACCCTTATAACTTCCTAACAAAAAAAAATTTTGGTTCCAAAATTGTGCTGATGTAGACAGAGAACAGATGCAAAATAGGAATATAAAAGTTCAGCCTTCTCAACATCCTGGTAAGCCATTTCATCATTTTCATCCTGTAAAAATCCTATAGCATCTTTGACTTTTCTTTTACTTTTGACATATCCCCAAAATCCTTTATTATTGCTTTTGACATCTCTTGCAAGCCTCAATTCATTTTCAGCTTTAGATAATCTGATTTGTGTCCTGCAGGTTCTGCAGACAGCATTATATTCTTCTTTAGATATGCCTCCCTCTTTCCATTTTATAAACATTTTTTTCTTCCTTTTTAGCATGTGCTTAAGTTCTGTGTTCATCCATCCTGGTTTCCTTAAATGCTTCCTATTCTTCCCTCTTTTCGGAATTGTTAACAACTGTGCTTTGAGAATTTCATTTTTCAAGATTTCCCATCCTTCCTGGACATTTTTGTCTTTAAGGATATTCAGCCATTGGATCCCTCCAATTCTCTTTCTGAATCCCTTAAAATCTGCCTTTCTGAAATCTAACCTTGACGTCTGAGTCTTCACAGGTCTTCCGCCTCTAGTTATCCAAAATTCTAAAATAGCATGGTCGCTACCTCGTAGGGTCCCAGCCACTTTTACCTCCTCAACCATTTCCTCCCTGTTTATAAGAATTAGATCCAAGGTAGCAGTTCCCCTTGTTTTCTCCCTTACCTTATTAGCTGGGTAGAGATGCAAAATGGGCGCCTTCGGCTTCATCTGCCTTGGGCACCCAAAATACTTTGTTTCAGCCCTGGTAACGGATAAAGCAAAATCCTACATGACCTATCAGTGTTCTACGATTTGGGTTGAGGACACTTATTGTATGTGGGCTGGTGAATTTTGTGTGCCAGGGCTGCTTTTTAGTCCCAACTCGGCCCTGAATCCCCTCGTGTATCTGAATGGGAGGAAGAGTGTGAACTTGTGCTAATTGTACAGTCACACTTTGTCATCTCTGCTCCGTCCTGTCTTCCAGCGCAGGGTTAAATTGCTCTGACTTCATATCTGGCTTCATGGCTTGATCATAGATGCTGGATCCTGATCCCCAACAAAATCTCACCAACTGAAGATTGTGGAAGTAACACACAAAACACTTTTATTGGATATTAAATTGACCGAATTTTATTCCAAATCTCATCATTATTATTTCTTTCAGTGTCTGAAATTTAGAATCAGCCAATTACTATGAAAGAGACACCTTAAATGGCAGAACCCCTGACTCATGAAGAATCGTCCTTCAGCACTCAGGAGAGGAAAAACCCCCTGTGGTGGAAACCTCTAGGGAACCATGGCTGCAGGACTGCCCTTCCCTTGGGCTTAGAAGGTTAGTGCCAACATGTAACAGCAAATTGTACCTGAATTTGTACATTGTGTCATATTTGTTTTGGAGAAGCCTAATGCGACCTCTCCAGGCCGTACACATAAAGTGAAGGCGGCGAGTACCGGACGTGAGGGAGATCTGGCTGCAACATCTGTCACCCCATTGATCTGGCTGGCTAGGCGGTATGGCTGATCTGGCTGGCTAGGCGCTATGGCTGATCTGGCTGGCTAGGCGGTGTCCCCTTCCTCCCATTGTGGAGTGATGAAGCTCCAGGTCTCCAGACACATCAAGTATGGCTCCGTCTACGGCTAAATGACTTGTGGTTCTGGAATCTTCTCCTGCATCGTAGATGCATGTGTTTATGACATCAGCGCAGTTGCCATAGTTATCACAGGTGTTTTATACTGTGGTTTCATTGGCTAGAAAGTCCCTCTCAGTGTTCCAAAGAATTAACCCTTGAATGACTGGTATTGTGCCTTTCTCCAGAAGCCTGTAAAATAAACTTGTCACTAGACAGGACCATTATCATTATTATATTTTAAAGTTGCCCCAACCAAAGTTTAATAAGTGAGCGCATCTAGAGTTGATGTGTAACAAGCGCAATCATTCCATTAAGCCCTACTAAATGCATAAATGCACAATATGAGAACAGAGCAGTCTCATAGAAAATTAATGATACCAAGGTAAATGCAGTTAGATATGGGATGCTATATAGGGGCTCATACTGTATATAGGAGGCTATATGGGGACTCACATTGTATATAGGAGGCAAACACTGTATTCAGGAGGCTATATGTGGGCTCATACTGTATATAGGAAGCGATTTGCAGGCTCATACTGTTTATAGGAAGCGATGTGCAGGCTCATACTGTACATAGGAGGCTATGTGGATGCTCATACTGTTTATAGGAAGCAATGCGCAGGCTCATACTGTACATAAGAGGCTATATGTGGATGCTCATACTGTATATAGGAGGCTATATGCGGCCTTATAATGTATATAGGAAGCGATGTGCAGGCACATACTTTATATAGGAGGCTATGTGGGCTCATATTGTGTATATAGGAAGCGATGTGCAGGCTCATACTGTATATAGGAGACTATATGCGGCCTCATACTGTATATAGAAGGCTATATGTGTGGCCTCATACTGTATATAGAAAGCAATGTGCAGGCTCATACTGTATATAGAAGGCTATATGGGGACTCACACAGTATATAGGAGGCCAACACTGTATTCAGGAGGCTATATGTGGGCTCATACTGTATATAGGAAGTGATTTGTAGGCTCATACTGTTTATAGGAAGCAATGCGCAGGCTCATACTGTACGTAGGAGGCTATATGTGGGTGCTCATACTGTATATAGAAGGCTATATGCGGCCTCATACTGTGTATAGGAAGTGATGTACAGGCTCATACTGTATATAGGAGGCTTTGTGCAGGCTCATACTGTATAGAGGAGGCTATGTGCAGGCTCATACTGTATATAGGAGGCAAAAACTGTATTCAGGAGGCTATATGTGGGTGCTCATACTGTATATAGGAGGCTATATGCGGCCTCATACTGTATATAGGAAGCGATGTGCAGGCTCATACCATACATAGGAGGCTATATGTGGCCTCATACTGTATATAGGAAGCGATGTGCAGTCTCATACTGTATATAGGAGACTATATGCGGCCTCATACTGTATATAGAAGGCTATATGCGGCCTCATACTGTATATAGGAAGCAATGTACAGGCTCATACTGTATATAGGATAAAGTACAAATATATCCCAAATACTGGAAAAAATTCTGCAAAGGCTCAACTCACTGGAAATATAATAGCAAAAAAAATCTCATAAATGAGCTATTAAGCATCACAAGAGATCAAAATTGGAGTTTTTCAAGCTAAATAATTAATTTATTTAGAATAATTAACAGAGCAGCATAAATGCTAAATGCAAGTTACAGCAGACATAAACACAATATAATTAAACCAGCACCTTGACAGTTAATAAAGTTTTTATCTGTATAAAACATGTAATTTCTTTGCTTTCCTTTCACAAATAGAATGCATAGTAAACAGCAAACTCCACATTTACATATGTATGCCCAGATAAGGTTTTGCATACAATAAGTGCCCAGAGTAAACTGCTGAATATAAAGTGCATAAGTGCCTTGTATCAAATAAGCCTGGTAGGCGTTAAGTGTACACAGAGTAAAAACTGTCTATACAAATTCCAGAGTAAGATACAAGGACTGCATTAGAAAGTAACAAATTACATGTGCTGTGTATGTCGCTGTAAAACCTGCCACCTCTACGCGCGTTACGCCGCAGCTTCCTCAGGAGGCGTGGTTTACAATTGCCCTGGATCTAGTTTATATAGTGCCGTCAACCAATAAACCGCTTTCCCTAATAAAGCTTGTAAAATTCAGGACCTGCGCTGTAGTGTCCACAATGACGTTAATAGTATTCAGTTCTAAACGTCCACAGCATTATCGGCGCATGCGCTGTTGAGTCCCCACTATGAACAGGGAGACTATGATCAGCGCTCATCAGCATGAAAGCGGCTCAAGCTGCAAAACAGCCAGAGACAGCCACATACCAGACTGAGCACGTCAGAAGGCTCCTAGGGAGGACAGAACTGGGCATGCGCTCAAGTGAGGACAAGAAAATAAAATAATTATGAAGAATAATAATCACTATTTAAAGTGATAGCAAGTGTTGAAAGTGAGGGGATAAAATATAATGATACTGAAATAATTATAGCGGTGTGTATGAACCATTAAAGTGAATATGCCTGACATAGAGTGCAAAGGCACACACATATGTGTCAATTATAAGCACACTATGCAAGTAATAAAAATTTTTTTTTAACAATTCGCATAATGTGTATGTGCATCATATAACTATAACAACTAAGAAATGTGATTGTTCATTCAAACCGCTGCTTTTTGCTATTGGTCCCTATTGAATAATGAATGTTTTGAATTTTCTCCAAAAGAAAGTAGTTGCAAACTCATCCTCTTAGAAACTTGTTTGGGCTGTTGAGAGGAGTAGAAAAACATCAAAAATTTCAATCCTGCACGATTCTACCAAGAAATGTGAGTGTTCATTCAAAACGCTGCTTTTTGCTATATTGGGCTCTATTGAATAATGAATGTTTTGAATTTTCTCCAAAAGTAAAGTAGTTGCAAACTCATCCTTTTAGAAACTTGTTTGGGCTGTTGAGAGGAGTAAAAAAACATCAAAAATTTCAATCCTGCATGATTCTACCAAGAAATGTGATTGTTCATTCAAAACGCTGCTTTTTCCTATTGGGCTCTATTGAATAATGAATGTTTTGAATTTTCTTAAACAATGTTTTTATTAAGGTTTTTCAAGATAACAGAAATATAAAACATACATTCATATAGTGTGAGTCATTTCCATATGGCATTTTAAACATTGTGTAACAATACAATACAATATGGTACTATTTTCCATCATGTATCAAAATCAAAGACACTTGAGATGAATGTAATCAACAATAAACAAATCAACCAATAGGCAAATGTAGAAACGCCGGCGGGCATCTGGAAATATGAAGTTTTTGAGCATGATATGAGTGAGAAAAGGAAGAAAAAAAAGGGTTCAAGATATGAAAACATTTTCTATTTTAGATTTAAGTTCAAACCATTTATTCCATCTATCTCCAAATAGTTTTATTGATAAATTATTAATGAATTTTTTCATATGTGTAATGTTTGTCGACCAACATAATCGATGTAACAACATCAAGTGGTTGCATGTTGTTCCAACCTTTCGCTATTAGATACACAGCAGACATTAGAATATGAGCGACCAGAAATTTTTCTTTTTTAAACCTATAGATTCCAATGAGTAACAAGGCTAGAGCTGGGTGTGGGTGGACACGACAGTTACATATAATCGAGATTAATTGAAAAACCTTGAGCCAATATACTTTTAAGATAGGGCATCCCCAAAACACATGAAGCAAGTCAGCTTGTGATCCACATCCGCACCAGCATAGTCCAGACCCCCCTCCTCCAAAATATCTGAGTCTATTCGGAGTGAGATAGTATCTATGGACCAGCTTATAATGAGTCTCAAGAATATTCATACATTTTGTGGCTTTTGCCGCTATTTTGAATAATGTTGTCCATTGGGGAATTTTTTATTTGTTTCTGTAGAGTGGTTTCCCACTTTTCAAAACATCCTTTATTGGAAAAGGTGTATTTGTTATTTAGAATAGTGTAGAAGGGTTTCAAGAAACTCTTGTGGCTGGGAGGTGTTAATTAAAAAATTGTAAATAGTATGGTTAATCATGATCACTCCACAGAAGTTTTTCTTATAATTACTATACTCCTCTTTGAGCAGGAGATATGTCATGTACTCAGTATTGGGGACTCCAAACTTGGTTTTAACCAGTTCAAAAGGTATGACTCTATTGTTGTCAAGTAAATCATCAACAAACATGATGGAGAATTTTGTCCAGCTGTCAAACAATGGTCTCAAAGAGACTCTGACAGGCGACAAAAAGGGAATTCTCAACTGTTTAGTCGAATGAGGGTAAGCCTTAAACTTCCTCCTGCACAAATGTGACCAGCAAATCATAGAAGCCCTAAGTATTGGGTTCTCTATATATGTAATCTCTTTCCTGTGGATGAGAAAATAAGATATGTATAGTAGTGGCTCTTTTTTAGGCATCAGATTTCTCTCAATTTCTGGCCACCCCATCTCGGTCCACCCCGTAAACCACATTTTTGTTAGCTCAGCCATGGTAGCAAAGTAGTATGCCTCTAGGTCTGGGATGGCTATCCCACCATTTTCTTTGGATTTGAGCAGAGTATGTTTCCTCACTCTTGATTTTTGGTTGTTCCATATAAATTTATTCATTTGATAGGTGAGTTTCTGTATAGACTGCATTGAGAGAGGTAAAGGTACATTTCTATAGAAAAACAATACCTTTGGGAGGCAGAACATTTTGTACAGAACTATTCTACCCATCCAAGTGGCCGGGGTCTTTGACAGTTCTCCCAACTTGATCTCGAGAGACTGCAAAAGACATTCAGTGTTCACCTCACCCATGTGTGTGAGATTACCTGTGAGCCATATTCCAAGATATGGAATCTTAGTACAGTCCCAATTGAAAGGGTATCTGTCTCTTAGTTGCTGCTTAATGGGTGCTGGAATAAAAAGTGACAAAACATTAGTTTTCTTTATGTTAAGCTTGTAATATGAAACCGATCCAAACAGGTCTATGATGTCCCAAGTCTGCTTCAGAGAGGCAACAGGGTCTGTCAATGTGAGGATGATGTCATCCGCATATAGATTTTTTTTATGCTCTGAATCTCCCAGCCGGACACCCCGTATCCTACCCGAGTCTCTTATCATTTGAGCCAGTGGCTCCAGACTCAAAATTAAAATAATTGGGGACAGGGGGCAACCCTGTCTTGTCCCATTTGTTATAAAGAATTTTTCAGACATAGTGCTATTGACCAGTACAGAGGCAGATGGCTGAGAATAAAGAGCTCGAATTCCCTTTATCATCTCCCCACTAAAACCCATCCTTTCAAGTACTGCGAAGGCGTAAGCCCAATTGACACGGTCAAAAGCCTTCTCGGCATCAAGGGCTATAAACAGACTGGGAATATTTTTCTTGTTGCATAAATGTAAATGGTGCAGAATGCTTCTAGAGCTGTCAGAGGTTTGTCTATGTTTTACAAAACCCGCCTGATCGGGATGTATAAGGTAAGGAATAACATTCTGTACCCTCTCCGCTAATATTTTTGCATAAATTTTAATATCTGCATTCAAAAGGGATATGGGTCTATAGTTTTTGATTTTTGTAGAGTCTTTGTCCGGCTTAGGAATTACCACTATTGTGGCCCTCAGCATGTCTGCACTACATATACCTCTTGACCTTATGAAATTAAGAGTATTTGTTAGATATGGGACAAGGTCTTTTTGAAATGTTTTGTATTATTCTATTGGGAAACCGTCAGGGCCTGGAGCTTTGTTACTTTTCAGATTATTGATCACAAGAGAGACCTCGTCTTCCGAGAAAGGTGTGTCAAGGAGTTCTCTCTGATCTGGAGATAGAGATCCTAGTTTTACATTATCTAGAAAAAAATTTATCGTCTCTTCTGTAGGAGGGGGATTAGCCCCATTTTCCCCTATGTTGTATAAATTAGAATAAAATTTCTCAAAGGCCAAGGCTATTTCTTTTGGTTTTTCTATAGTTAGTGAATTCTGGGATATTTTTTTGATTAAGTGCTTCTTATTTATAGGTTTAAATCTGTTGGCCATACTTCTTGAAGTTTTATTGTTATTTATATAAAACCCTGCTCTGTTGAACAGAGTCTTTTTCTCATAGATATTTATAAGAAGGTTTCTTAATTCCAGTCTGAGAGAATATAACTCTTTATATTTGGTTAAATTTTTATCTGCTTTGGCTAGACCCTCTAATTTTGTGATGTGTTCTAGTAATGTTTTTTGTTTGCGCTCTCTTTTGTCTTGAGGCCATCTGGATCAAATGTCCCCTGATGACACACTTATGCGCCAGCCATAAAGTCTCAGGTGTGATCTCCTGGGCTTTGTTCTCTCTAAAGTAATCCATCAGAGTATTTCTTATTAATGTTATATTGTCTGAGGAGTCTACAACAAATTTGCTGTATCTCCAGTTGTAATGTCTTTGGTCTAGTGAGGAGACACAAAGTGTCAACAGAATAGGAGCATGGTCTGACCATGTGATAGGACCAGTTTGGAAATCTACGTATAGATCTAGTAATGAGAAACTGGTAAATATGTGGTCTATTCTGGTATAAGATTTGTTGTGAGGGCAGAATCGGGTATATTCTTTTGAGGTGGGGTTTAATATTTTACAGCTATCGTGTAGGTTGGAGTCTTCCAGCCACTTCCTCTGCTTCATACTATAGGAGTGTAAATCTGAGGAAGAACAGTCAGTGTCTGGGTTTACAATACAGTTGAAGTCTCCTCCCCATATAATTTGTCCTTTGCTAAAGCTAGAGAGTTTTCTCTTAACTTTAAGAAAATTAATTTGTCTTATATTGGGGGTGTACACATTGACCACAGTATATTCTATACCCTCTAAAGAAAAGTTAATGGCCAGCTGTCTGCCTTTGTTGTCTTTATGTACGTCTGAAATTACCACGGATAGATCCTTATGAAAGGCAATGGCTACCCCAGCTTTTTTTCTTCCCTCATTATTGGAGAAGAAAATCCTAGATAAGTTCCTTGGGGGGTCTAGTTTCCAAAATGGGGTCACTTGTGGGGGGTTTCCACTGTTTAGGCACATCAGGGGCTCTACAAACGTGGCATGGCGTCCAATCTGAATTCCTGCCAATTTTGCATTGAAAAAGTCAAACGGCGCTCCTTCCCTTCCGAGCTCTGCCATGCGCCCAAACAGTGGTTCCTTCCAACAATTCAGGTATCGGCGTACTCAGGACAAATTGCACAAAAACATTTCCAGTCCAATTTCTCCCGATACCCTTGGTAAAATAAAAAAATTGAACCTGAAGTAATTTTTTTGTGAAAAAAAGTTAAATGTTCATTTTTTATTTTTAAACATTCAAAAAATTCCTGTGAAGCACCTGAAGGGTTAATAAACTTCTTGAATGTGGTTTTGAGCATCTTGAGGGGTGCAGTTTTTAGAATTGTGTCACTTTTTGGTATTTTCTTGGTATTTTCTATCATATAGACCCCTCAAAGTGACTTCAAATGTGATGTGGTCCGTAAAAATAAAATGGTGTTGCAAAAATGAGAAATCGCTGGTCAATAGTGTTGAGCGATACCATCAGATATCGTGAAATATCGGATCGATATCACAAAAGTATCGGGTATCGCCGATTCCGATACCGGAAGCCAAATTCAAGTCAATGGGACAGAAATATTGGAATTAAAAAAAACCCTTTCTTTCCTTGTAGGTTAATTCTACATGAAGAAAAACAACTAAGAATAATGTAGAATGTATTGGGGGAGGTGTACGAGACATTAAAGGCATAGAGGTTTAGCCCAATCATATGGAATAGCAGGAATTAATTTTTTTTTTTTAAAGACGTTCGGAGTTACAAAAATATTGACTATGTTAACCTTTTCTATATTTTGTCAGATATGTAAGTTTCACTACTTCCATGCTCTTCACATTCTTTTTTTACTTCTCCCACACTTTCTCCTTCATCATCCTCAGCAGCAGCACCATCTTTTTAATCAACTTCTTCTTCACCATCTTCCTATTATTCTTTTTTTACATTCTTCATATTCTTCTTATTCAACTATTCTTCATATTCTACTTCCTCATCTTCTTCCCATTCTTCTTCTTCATCATATTCTTATTTGTGACAGTCATTCCTGTAGTTGTTATGTATAAAAGTTTGAAGATTACACCTTCCTTTCTGCCTGTCACAAAAGATTTACAACAGGATTTGTCCGCGTTCAGTTTGGCCTGCAGTAGCAGGCATTTTCCAGAGGCACCACGAGGAGGAACGGACTCATCCCCATACACTGCTTAGTCGTCTTCTGCTTATAATTTAGATAATATCTTTTGCTCTGATTTTTAGTCTTATGCTTAATATTCTTCTGCTTTTTCTTCTGCTTCTTGGTCTTCTGCTTCTTGGTCTTCTGTCTCTAGTTGTTCTGTATCTTGGTGGTTGTCTTCATGCTCTTAGTCCTCTTGGTCATCTTCTTCAGGGTCATCTTTTTGGTCTTCTTCGGGATAGTCTTCCGGGTCGTCATCTTCAGGGAGATCCAGAGTGATAATAAACAGAAAACATTTCTAAAAGCTTGAACTTGGAAATGTAGTAGAATGTACAAGAAGGCTGAGGAACTGCCGAGAACCAGCTGACGGTGCTGGAATCCGGATGGGTAGCCGAAGCTGCAAGTGCCAATGGAACTAGCGAGGACCAGCTGACGGTGCTGGAACCCGGAAGGGCAGCAGAAGGAACAAGAGCTAATGGAACTACTGAGGACCAACTGACGGTGCTGGAACCCGGTTACTAAGCAGGAGGTACCTGTGCTAGAAAGCACTACCAAGTACCAGAAGACGTTGCTGGAACTCAGATACCGAGAAGGAGGCACCTAGGCCAAAGGCTCTGCCTGGAACCAGCTGATGGTGCTGGAACCCGGAAGGGCAGCAGAAGCTGGAAGAGCAAATGATACTAGCGAGAACCAGCTGACTGTGCTGGAACCCAGAAGGGCAGCAGAAGGAACAAGAGCCAATGGCACTACCGAGGACCAGCTGATGGTGCTGGAAGCCGGTTACTAAGCAGGAGGTACCTGTGCTAGAAAGCACTACCAAGGACCAGCAGACGTTGCTGGAACTCGGATACTGAGAAGGAGGCACCTAGGCCAAAGGCTCTGCCTGGAACCAGCTGACGCTACTGGAACCCGGAAGGGCAGCAGAAGGAACAAGAGCCAATGGCACTACCGAGGACCAGTTGACGGTGCTGGAACCCGGTTGCTAAGCAGGAGGTACCTGTGCTAGAAAGCTCTACCAAGTAACTGCAGACATTGCTGGTACTCGGATACCGAGAAGGAGGCACCTAGGCCAAAGGCTCTGCCTGGAACCAGCTGACGGTGCTGGAACCCGGAAGGGCAGCAGAAGGTACCCATGAAAAACAAATTTGCAAGGTCGTGAGCCAGCCGCAGTTACCGAAACCCACAGTCCTAACCCCTTGTCCTATTGGCATTATGGAAAAAGCCTTTATTACCAGAACCCACAGCCCACATAGGAAGCACCTAAACTGCAGGCACCATAGACTCGGCTAACCCGACCGCAACACGACAGGACAACGTATTGGTGACAGTGACGTTGACACTTCCCGGAAACAGCTGGCGTGCTGGAACCAGGCTGGGCCGGAGGGGGTACCCGTGCCAAAGACACAGCCGAGAACCAGCTGACGGTGCTGGAACCCAGAGGGGCAGCAGAAGGAACAAGAATCAATGACACTACCGAGGACCAGCTGACGGTGCTGGAGCACGATTACTAAGCAGGAGGTACCTGTGCTAGAAAGCACTACCAAGGACCAGCAGACGTTGCTGGAACTCTGATACCGAAAAGGAGGCACCTAGGCCAAAGGCTCTGCCTGGAACCAGCTGACGTGCTGGAACCCGGAGGGGCAGCAGAAGGAACAAGAATCAATAACACTACCGAGGACCAGCTGACGGTGCTGGAGCACGATTACTAAGCAGGATGTACCTGTGCTAGAAAGCACTACCAAGGACCAGCATACGTTGCTCGGCTAACCCGGCCGCAACACAACAGGACAACATTTTGTTGGCAAAGTGACATTGACACTACCCGGAAACAGCAGGCGTGCTGGAACCAGGATGGGCAGGAGGTAGTACCTGTGCCAAAGACACAGCCGAGAACCAGCTGACGGTGCTGGAACCCGGTTACTAAGCTGGAGGTACCTGTGCTAGAAAGCACTACCAAAGACCAGCTGACGTTGCTGGAACTCGGATACCGAGAAGGAGGCACCTAGGCCAAAGGCTCTGCCTGGAACCAGCTGACGGTGCTGGAACCCGGATGGGTAGCAGAAGGTACCCATGAAAAACAAAGTTGCAAGGCCGCGAGCCGGCCACAGCTACCAAAACCCATAGTCCTTACAGGGGTGCTTGTCCTATTGGCACTAAGGAACCAGCCTTTATTACCAGAACCCGCAGCCCACATTGGAAGCACCTAAACTGCAGGCACCATAGACGCGGCTAACCCGGCCGCAACACAACAGGACAACGTTTTGTTGGCAAAGTGACGTTGACTATACCCGGAAACAGCAGGCGTGCTGGAACCAGGATGGGCAGGAGGGAGTACCCATGTCAAAGACACTTCTGAGCAGCAACTGGCGATGTTGGAGCTCGGGGTCAATCAGGGTGTAGGCTGAGGCCTAATTTCATCAAGTTTAATATCGGTTGTAGACTACTACTGATTTTAACCGTGCTCCCATTAAGCCTCTGGCATCAGTGTCTCTAGTATTTACCCTGGCCTCCAACACTGCCAGTTGCTGCTCAAAAAAGCAGTCTGCACAATCAACTAGTAGTGGGAATGTGGACAGAGCAGAAGACATTGCCGGGCACACATCAGGGGATTAACTGACGTTACAGAACACCAGTAACACAGGAACAAGTGTTGATTGTGCAGACTGCACTTTTGAGCAGCAACTGGTGGTGTTGAAGGCCAGGGTAAATACTAGAGACACTGGAGCCAGAGGCCTAATTGGAGCACGGTTAAAAATCAGTTGTAGTCTGAATGTGGAAGCAGCAGTAGACATTGCCGTACACACAGCAAGGGACCAGCTGGCATTACTGCACCCGACTAACACTGGAGCATGTGTTTTTCTCTGTGTAGATGGTTCTTCTGAGCAACAACTGGCTGTGTTGAAGCCCAGTGTGAATCATGGTGTATGCTGAGGCCTACATGGAGCAAGTTGAAAAGCTGATGTAGTGTGATTTTGGAGGGAGCAGGAGACTTTGCCATCCACACAGCAGGGGAGCAGCTGGTGTTACTGCACCCCACAAACACAGGAGCTCGTGTTTTTCTCTGTGTGCACGGCACTTCTGAGCAACAACTGGCAACGTTGGAGCCCAGGATCAATCATGGCGCATGCTGAGACCTACTTGGTGCAAGTAGAAAATATGATCTAGTTTGCATGTGGAGGCAGCAGGAGACTTTGCCGTCCACACAGCAGGGGAGCAGATGGCGTTACTGAACCCCACTAACACAGGAGCTAGTATTTTTCTCTGTGCAGACGGCACTTCTTAGCAACAACTGGCTGTGTTGAATCCCAGGGATTACAGTTCAGGTGGTAGAAACATGAACACAGCAGGAGACCTGGATACTGTTGCCAACCAATTATTTATTCTGGAAGAGGACTGGCAAATTCTGGCGAGATCCAGGCCTTGTTCATTTTCAGAAAAGTAAGCAGGTCAACGTTATCGGAGGATAGTCGCGTGCGACGGTCTGTTAGTATACCACCTGCGGCACTAAAGACGTGTTTCGATAATACACTGGCAGCAGGGCAAGCCAGCACCTCCAATGCATACTGGCTAAGCTCTGGCCATGTATCCAGCTTAGAGACCCAAAACTTGAAGGGGGAAGAGCCGTCTGGGAGTACACTGCACCTTTTCACACCTGTACCTACCAAAGAAAAAATTAATGCAGAGCAACCAAAGTTGCAAAAAGCATTCAAATATTGCTTTGAAAAGACAACTTGCTTTGGTTTCAATTCAATTCAGTCTGTCTTTGGAAACCTTATCTCTCCTGATGCTGGGTATAGTAACAAACAAGTGTGCATACCCCCCTCCCTACCTGTCTGCTGAGGCTCCCTCAGCAGACTGACACTGGCTGCTGCCGCACAGCTAGAAGACCGTCTGGGCCGCCCAATGTGACACGGGTTCCAATTGTTCCATTGTGACAAACCTGGCTGCTGTAAGTAAATAGGATACTCAGACAGGTGAAGGTAGGTAGGTGGTTAGGTAGGCCGCTGATGCAAACACACCAGACCAATTCATTCTTTGTCATAGAATACATATACCCAAAATTTAGAAGTTGGAGGGCCTCAAGGGGGAGACAATGTTTCACTAAAGAATTCATAAGCGTCAGGAATCTGGTAGAAATTTAATAACTTAACTACACATTGAAGTAATGAGGGAAGGCGCTGATGGTCTTGTAGCAGGTGGGTGTGCAGAAATGTATCCATCCAAACCTAAACACATTACTGCAGCTAATGACACCTGTACCTACCAAATAGCAAAAGCCAAGACAGATGATTTATATTGCAGACTGAATACAATACAATGCCTTCCATATATAGGTGAGTACTTGATGTAGCAGAGTTGGTCAAGTTAAATCAAGCCACATGCATTTGGCATTTGAAATGTGCAACTTGGAAAATTAATGCAGAGCAACAAAAGTTGCAAAAAGCATTAAAATATTGCTTTGAAAAGACAACTTTCTTTGGTTTCAATTCAGTCTGTTTTTGGAAAACTTATCTCTCCTGATGCTGGGTATTGTAACCAACGAGTGTGCATACCATCCTCCCTACCTGTCTGCTGAGGCCCCCTCAGCAGACTGAAGCTGGCTGCTGCCGCACAGCTGGAAGACAGTCTGGACCGTCCATTGTGAAACTTGTTCTATTGTCTCCCTCTTGTGACCTACCTAACTACCTTCACCTGTCTGAGTATCCTCTTGGCTTACAGCAGCCAGGTGTCACAATGGAACAATTGGAACACATGTCACAATGGGCGGCCCAGACTGTCTTCCAGCTGTGCGACAGCAGCCAGCTTCAGTCTGCTGAGGGAGCCTGCTTGTTGGTTACAATACCCAGCATCAGGAGAGATAAGGTTTCCAAAAGCAGACTGAATTGAATTGAAACCAAAATCTGGTCTTAAACTCTGGAATAAGAGGCATCTGGTAAGCAGCGGATACTGAAGGTAATAAACTTGTTTTCAGTTGAGGAACACTGGATTTCAAAATTGGGACTGACAAAGGTCCTGGTAAAATGATCTGATTTAATTAGAGGATATGCCACATGTTGTGCATAGCAGGCTTGTGTCCCTGATATGGGACTGGTACTGTTTGAGGACGTATGTCCTGCCCAGGTATGTGTGCCACGGGAGGAGAGGACGCGCTGGTTAGAAAGGCACTTGAGTGCAGGGGAATAGCGATGCATCTGTGTCCGGGCGTGTGTACAGCTGCTGAAGGAGATGCTCCTTCAGTCCCAATTTTGAAATCCAGTGCTCCTCAACTGAAAACAAGGTTATTACGTTCAGTATCTGCTGCTTACCAGACGCCTCTTACTCCAGACGTTTAGACCAGATATTCAGTACTGAATAATACCACACAGGCCAGCTGTCAATTTAATGATATATTAAAAAGACAACTTGCTTTGGATTCAATTCAGTCTGTTTTTGGAAACCTTATCTCTCCTGTTGCTGGGTTTTGAAACCAACACGTGTGCATACCCCCATCCCTACCTGTCTGCTGAGGCTCCCTCAACAGACTGAAGCTGGCTTCTGCCGCACTGCTGGAAGACAGTCTGGGACGCCCATTGTGACACGTGTTTCAATGTTCCATTGTGACACACCTCGGTGCTGTAAGCCGATAGAAAGCTCAGACAGGTGAAGGTAGGTAGGTAGTTAGGTAGGCCTCTAATTCAAACAACACACCAGGGGACTGAACAATCTGCCACAAGCTGTAACGTATGAGCGGTGCCCAGCGCTGCCCCCAGCAGGGAGTACTCTGAACCTTAGCAACAAAGCAGAAAGCAAAAAAGGCACAACCAAATTAGATGCAAAGGATTAGCAAAGGGTCTTAGTGAAACTTCACACTGCACTCGGATGTCATCCCAGTGCAGTCCGATATACACCAAGTCAGGCCATGGAGGAGACGGAGAACTTACTTGTATCGCATCCGATGTGACTCCACTCCAGCCTTAGGCTCTGTGTCCACAATGAGATTTTGTTGCGTTTTTGACACGACATATTTTTGTTCCATCAAAAACACAGCTTCTTACAGTTCAGCAATGTGGATGGGATTTATAAAACCCTCCTGCCCGCTGGGCTTTTTTTATGCAGTGTAAACTGACCTGGGGTGTGTGCTTCAAACACAACCTGTCACTTTTTCTTGCAGATATGCTAAGTTTTCTGTGCACATATTTCCCATAGACACTTTGGACCAATTGCCCAGGATCAATAACTCTGTAGCATGAGATACCATAAAGCTTAACTTTTAATATATAACAGGTAAACTAATTCAAACACCAATAGAATATATATGTGACACAGACTATTACAAAGTGCTCACGAAAAAAATCAGTGTAGGTAATAAAAAATTGGGGGGGGTTCTTCCCTGTTTCTCTGAAGATCACCCTCAGAAGGCAGCATAGGAGGATGGGTGGAATAGTTCAGTCCTTAATATCCCCTGTCGTGCCCCAAATGCAGGACTCCCATCCTGAGGCCGGAGTAACTCCAGCGATGAATACGGACGAGTGCTATGCAATAAAACATCACATAGCACTCGGACCAGTATTCATCTACGGGACAGCTCCCATCACGGTTTTTTTCCCCAGCCGTTTTCAGTGTCCGAGTGAAATGGTAGCATACAGAGATTGCCACTGACACATGGCAGAGTCTCAGCTCACTCGCACCCATATAAGCCTATGGATGCGGATGAATTAGAAAAAACACAGCACTCGATGACAGAGGGAGGTGCAGAAGTACGGTATCCAATCCACTATAGATTATAGTAAAGACTTGGCACTCAAGAGGGAAAATTGAATTTAACAGTTCCTTTATTGTACAAAGCATCCAGTTCCAAAATTCTTGAATGTTTTCAGTCGTACATTCGACCTTAGTAACATAGTAACAGTTAGTAAGGCCGAAAAAAGACATTAGTCCATCCAGTCCAGCCTATAAAATTCGGTCAGAATAAATCCCCAGATCTATGTCCTTCTAAAAAACCTAACAATAACTGTAAGATACAATATTGTTACGCTCCAGGAAGACATCCAGGCCCCTCTTGAACCCTTCGACTGAGTTTGCCATCACCACCTCCTCAGGAAGGGAATTCCAGATTCTCTCTACCCTAACTGTAAAGAATCCTCTTCTATGTTGGTGGAAAACCCTTTTTCCCGTCTCCCATGATGGCACACATGAGAGAGGGGATCCGCCCAGTCAGGACAGGAACCCTACTGAAGATAAAAGGGCGGTACCTTTCCCTCGCTTCAGTTGGGTTTCCTGTCCTGACAGGGACCCGTGCTGAAGACAGCAGGTCACACTTACCTGCCTCTCTCCCGTGCCGGCATAGAAGATCAGGCTGGGCTCCTGAGCGCTGGGCGTCGGGATGGAGGAAGCGCCGTCCGCGGGTCCTCCGGGGCTCAGCGTCCGAGCGGGCGCAGGAACAGCACGGCGGGGGTCCTGGGGCTCTGCCGTGGCTGCCGCACCGCCCTCTCCCCCTCTGCCGGTGATTCCCTACTCTGGAGCAGCTCAGGAGCCTTGAGGGAGCGGCCGCTTCCAGGTCGCGCTCCTCTGACGTCACGCGCAGGGCACGCTGGGGAAGGGGCGTGACTTCGGGAGGCAGCGCCGACAATTCAAGATGGCGGCGCCCATGGTGAAGAACGCCGATCGGTGAAGAGAGATCCCGGCGGTATGGCGGGGGGGAGGGGCTGTGGGGGTAACCGGAGGAGGCGGAGAGTGCAGTGGATCCCCCTTACATAAGGGGGATGACCACAGAAGACGCACTCATGCCCAAGGCTTCAGAATGGAAGTGGGGCAAGACGAGCAGCGACAGCAGCAGCGACAGCAGCAGCGACAGCAGCAGCGTCAGCAGCAAGACCTCTCGCCAGATGCCAGGCCGAGCCACCAACATACCAGGAGCAGTCGTTCAAGTGGTAGGAGCAGCAGTCATAAACGCAATCGGCATGACTCTGGGACGTCCAAGAGAAACGTCATGAGTGCATCTGAGGAGCCTCCGAGATCGGTACCCCTGATTGACAGCGGTGGTGAGTGATCTACGTGAATGTCACCCTTATGGTAATGGGGTTCCATTTTCTCTGTTTGATCACTAGGGGGCGAGGAAGGCCAGCAGCAAAACCAAAAATAGAGAATGCGCCCTATGTAAAAACCCGCTGGCAGATCAGTGGCAGAAAGATCTCTGCGCTGACTGTATTAACAGGACTATACAGGAGGAGACCCCTGATTTGGTGACTAGTCTGAAGGAGTTAATACATCAGGAGGTGAAAGGTTCCCTAAAGGCAGCACTTAAAAAAAAAAAGAAACCCTTGAAGGAGCTCCGATTCAGAGGCCTCGCCAAAGCAGAAGGGGCGGGATAGATCTTTGTCCCCCTCCACCTCCTCTTCCTCTACGCAGTCCTCAGAATCCTCCTCGGACAGCGATACAGGCGGCCGTCCATGTTTCCCAACGGAGGACGTAGAAAAACTGGTCAAGGCCATTAGAGCTACAATGGGCCTTTAAAGAAGAAAAAACTCCCAAATCATTAGAGGATGTAATGTTTGGAGGACTGGAGGAAAAGCGAAAGCGTACCTTCCCTGTAAATGATAAAATAAAATTGACAGGGGATGGAAAAAGACAGAGCGGTCAGGGGGCTTACCTTCCACATCAAAGAGGAGGTACCCCTTTGACCAGAAGGACTCAGAAACCTGGGAAAAAGTCCCAAAAATTGATGGGGCTGTAGCCAGATCCTCAAAAAAGGTATCCCTACCATTAGAAGATTCTGGCGTGTTGAAAGACCCGCTTGATAAGAAAGCAGATGGGTTTCTGAAGCACATCTGGGAAGCTTCAGCAGGGGGATTGAAGCCAGCAATAGCCGGTACCTGTACCGCTCGTGCCCTCATGGTCTGGCTGCAACAAATAAAGGACCAGATCAAGGATAGAGTTCCTAGAGACGAAATTCTAGCTAATCTAACATTGGTGCACGGAGCAGCGGCTTTCCTGGCCGATTCCTCTGCAGACTCTGCAAGATTGACAGCTAGAGCAGCAAGCCTGTCAAATGCGGCAAGACGAGCCCTGTGGCTTAAAGGGTGTCCCGGAGATTTACCCTCTAAGCACAAGTTATGTTCCATTCCATGCGATGGCCAATTCCTCTTCGGGAAAAAACTAGAAGAGATTTTGGAGCATGCGGGGGATAGGAAGAAAAGCTTTCCCCGATTTCCGGGAGAACCTAAGAAGCAGCCCTTTCGGAGGAGGAGATTTAACAGGGGTCGTCCCCCGGGAGATAGAAAAAGCTGGGACTTTAAAGAAAAAAGAGGATCGGGCTATATGTTTAAAGGGCCCTCCACTTCCTCCAAAAAATCTCCCCAATGACATTGGGCCGGAGGTAGGGGGAAGGCTTTCTCTCTTCCTTTCCGCCTGGGCAAATATCTCCCCCAGTACATGGATCCTAAATATAATCAAGGACGGCTTAAAAATAAAATTCATCCGTCCGCCCAGGCATACCTTCATAATAACACCCAAAAGGAAAGCCCAAGAGCAACAGCTGGCCCTGGAGACGGAAGTCTTGGGACTAGTGAAAAAACAAGTCCTACAGGAAGTCCCAGCGCAAGAAGAAGGAAGGGGGTTCTACTCCCCCCTCTTCTTAATACAAAAACCAGATGGCTCTTGGAGAACCATTGTCAACCTGAGGAGACTCAATCAGTGGATAGACAATTGCTCCTTCAAAATGGAGTCAATCAACACGGCCACAAAGATCCTGTTCCAGCATTGCCTCATGGCAGTGATAGACTTAAAAGATGCCTACTATCACATCCCAATCCATCGGGAGTATCAGAGATGTCTTTTCTGCGATCCAGGGACATAGTGATCGTCCCATACTTAGACGACTTTCTGGTAATAGGGAGGTCGGAATCCCACTGCACACTTCAAGTGAAGGAAGTAATAGCAACTCTAGTAGGACTAGGATGGATAGTAAACATCCCCAAGTCAAGGATAACCCCAGTAAAAGAGCAATCCTTCCTAGGGTTGATATTGGACTCCGAGCAACAACGCTGCCTCCTACCAGAGGAAAGTGACCAAGATAAGAGGCCTAGCTCGCACAGCAATACAAAGGCCAAATATGACACTGAGGAACGCAATGTCCCTTTTAGGCTCACTGACATCATGTATACCCGCAGTAACATGGGCGCAGTACCACTTAAGGCAACTACAGTGGGAAGTCCTGTCAGCGCAGAAACAATTAAAAGGGCATTTAGAAGGCAAACTATGTCTCTCAGTGGCTGTAAGAGATTCCCTGCTCTGGTGGACTGTAGAAAAGAATCTAACAGCTGGTGTCCCGTGGCAAAAACCAGTTGAGGACATCATTACGACAGACGCGAGTGCCACAGGGTGGGGAGCACACCTGAGATCCCATACAATACAGGGGACCTGGTCCTCACTAGAAAGCGATCAGAATTCAAATGTAAAAGAACTATGGGCAGTGGAAAAAGCCGTGAAACATTTCCTTCCCTTACTTCAGGGCTGCCACACCCGGGTCATGACGGACAATCAGGCAGTAGTAGCCTACATCAATCATCGGGGGGAACGAGATCTCGGGGCCTCATGCAAATATCAGATCTACTCTTCCAGCTAGCAGAACAACATCTCTTATCCATCACAGCATTGCATATAAAGGGGGCAGAAAATATACAAGCAGACTTCCTGAGTCGCAGGCATCTAAGACAAGGGGAATGGTCCCTAAACTCCCGAGTCTTCCAACAAATAGTTCAGGCCTGGGGCAGACCAGAAATAGACCTATTCGCTACCGCACACAACCGGAAGGTCAGGCAGTTCTGCCCGCTAAATCCAAGGGAAAACCCCTTCGCAGTAGATGCCCTACAAATACCCTGGAAGTTCATCCTGGCCTATGCATTTCCCCTGATAACAATGATCCCAGTAGTAGTCAGGAAAATCAGGGAGGATCGGGCAAGAATAATTCTTATAGCTCCTTTTTGGCCAAGAAGGCCTTGGTTCTCCCTTCTGAGGCTCATGTCAGTGACAGATCCATGGATACTACCAGAGATTCCAGACCTGCTTTCCCAGGGACCAGTGGTCCACTCTCAGGTGAAGGGCTTCCATCTAGCAGCCTGGAATTTGAGAGGGCGCTACTGAGTCGCCAGGGATTCTCTCCAGGGTTAGTCTCCACCCTGTTGAAAAGTAGGAAACCAATAACATCCCAAATCTACGGTAGAACGTGGAAAAAGTTCCTAGACTTCCTGGGGGAACCTTTAGGGGATGTAGCTCCAGTGGGACCTATCCTAGAGTTCTTACAGTCGGGGCTGCAACTGGGGTTAGCCACTAACACACTCAAAGTTCCAAGTCTCAGCTTTGGGGGCCCTATATAACTGCAATTTAGCAGCCAATAGGTGGGTGTCCCAGTTCATTAAGTCCTGTGGCAGGTCAAGGCCGGTCATTATCCCAAAGATACCACCCTGGGACCTGAACCTAGTTTTGGAGGCTTTAACCAAAGATCCCTTCGAACCACTACTAGAGCTGTCACCAAAGCTACTTACACTTAAAACGGTCTTACTGGTAGCCTTAACGTCAGCCCGAAGAGTCAGCGACCTACAAGCTCTGTCTATATGTCCTCCTTATACACAGATCTTGGATGACCGAGTGGTTCTAAGACCAGACCCGGCCTATCTCCCCAAGGTAGTCCAAAAGTTTCATAGGACTCAGGAGATCTCCTTGCCATCGTTCTGTAACAATCCCCAGAAACCCGGGGGAGCAAACGTTCCATACATTAGATGTAAAAAGAGCCATAATACAATATATGTCAATAACTAGTCAGTGGAGGAAAGATCAGTCCCTTTTTGTAGCCTTTCAGGGTAGTAGAAAGGGGCACGGGGTAGCTAAAAGTACCATTGCCAGATGGATCAGGGAGGCCATTATGTTATCCTACTCCGCAAGTGGCGCTCCGGTTCCAGAAGGCATCAAGGCTCACTCCACCAGAGCCGTGGCTACCACCTGGGCAGAGAAGGCTGAGGTATCGATTGAGCAAATTTGTAAAGCCGCTACTTGGTCCTCACCTTCCACCTTTGTTAAACACTACCGACTTGATCTGTCTTCCTCTACTGACCTAACCTTTGGTAGAAGGGTGCTGCAAGCGGTGGTCCCTCCCTAAGGTGTCTTATTCTACAAAAGTCTCTCATGTGTGCCGTCATGGGAGACGGGAAAACACCAAGGTTACTTACCGGTAGCCGGTTTTTCCGGAGCCCATGACGGCACCTGTATATTCCCCCCTTTTCACTCCTTTGGTGTGCACTATAGTTTGGGTGTTTTTTAGTTAGATAGATATAATGTGGTGATAGTTTTACCATGTGTACTAACCCGGGGGCCTCTCATGCTCTGTAAACCAACTGAAGCGAGGGAGAGGTACCGCCCTTTTATCTTCAGTAGGGTTCCTGTCCTGACTGGGCGGATCCCCTCTCTCATGTGTGCCGTCATGGGCTCCGGAAAAACTGGCTACCGGTAAGTAACCTTGGTGTTTCTCCTCCAGACGCAGAGAATGCCCCCTTGTGACCGTCACCTTCCTTGGTATAAACAGATCCTCGGAGAGATATTTGTATTGTCCCCTTTTCCCAAAATTTAGAAGTTGGAGGGCCTCAAGGGGGAGACAATGTTTCACTAAAGAATTCATAAGCGTCAGGAATCTGGTAGAAATTTAATAACTTAACTACACATTGAAGTAATGAGGGAAGGCGCTGATGGTCTTGTAGCAGGTGGGTGTGCAGAAATGTATCCATCCAAACCTAAACACATTACTGCAGCTAATGACACCTGTACCTACCAAATAGCAAAAGCCAAGACAGATGATTTATATTGCAGACTGAATACAATACAATGCCTTCCATATATAGGTGAGTACTTGATGTAGCAGAGTTGGTCAAGTTAAATCAAGCCACATGCATTTGGCATTTGAAATGTGCAACTTGGAAAATTAATGCAGAGCAACAAAAGTTGCAAAAAGCATTAAAATATTGCTTTGAAAAGACAACTTGCTTTGGTTTCAATTCAGTCTGTTTTTGGAAAACTTATCTCTCCTGATGCTGGGTATTGTAACCAACGAGTGTGCATACCATCCTCCCTACCTGTCTGCTGAGGCCCCCTCAGCAGACTGAAGCTGGCTGCTGCCGCACAGCTGGAAGACAGTCTGGACCGTCCATTGTGAAACTTGTTCTATTGTCTCCCTCTTGTGACCTACCTAACTACCTTCACCTGTCTGAGTATCCTCTTGGCTTACAGCAGCCAGGTGTCACAATGGAACAATTGGAACACATGTCACAATGGGCGGCCCAGAATGTCTTCCAGCTGTGCGACAGCAGCCAGCTTCAGTCTGCTGAGGGAGCCTCAGCAGACAGGTAGGGAGGTTGGTATGCATGCTTGTTGGTTACAATACCCAGCATCAGGAGAGATAAGGTTTCCAAAAGCAGACTGAATTGAATTGAAACCAAAATCTGGTCTTAAACTCTGGAATAAGAGGCATCTGGTAAGCAGCGGATACTGAAGGTAATAAACTTGTTTTCAGTTGAGGAACACTGGATTTCAAAATTGGGACTGACAAAGGTCCTGGTAAAATGATCTGATTTAATTAGAGGATATGCCACATGTTGTGCATAGCAGGCTTGTGTCCCTGATATGGGCCTTCTTGGCCAAAAAGGAGCTATAAGAATTATTCTTGCCTGATCCTCCCTGATTTTCCTGACTACTACTGGGATCATTGTTATCAGGGGAAATGCATAGGCCAGGATGAACTTCCAGGGTATTTGTAGGGCATCTACTGCGAAGGGGTTTTCCCTTGGATTTAGCGGGCAGAACTTCCTGACCTTCCGGTTGTGTGCGGTAGCGAATAGGTCTATTTCTGGTCTGCCCCAGGCCTGAACTATTTGTTGGAAGACTCGGGAGTTTAGGGACCATTCCCCTTGTCTTAGATGCCTGCGACTCAGGAAGTCTGCTTGTATATTTTCTGCCCCCTTTATGTGCAATGCTGTGATGGATAAGAGATGTTGTTCTGCTAGCTGGAAGAGTAGATCTGATATTTGCATGAGGCCCCGAGATCTCGTTCCCCCCGATGATTGATGTAGGCTACTACTGCCTGATTGTCCGTCATGACCCGGGTGTGGCGGCCCTGAAGTAAGGGAAGGAAATGTTTCACGGCTTTTTCCACTGCCCATAGTTCTTTTACATTTGAATTCTGATCGCTTTCTAGTGAGGACCAGGTCCCCTGTATTGTATTGGATCTCAGGTGTGCTCCCCACCCTGTGGCACTCGCGTCTGTCGTAATGATGTCCTCAACTGGTTTTTGCCACGGGACACCAGCTGTTAGATTCTTTTCTACAGTCCACCAGAGCAGGGAATCTCTTACAGCCACTGAGAGACATAGTTTGCCTTCTAAATGCCCTTTTAATTGTTTCTGCACTGACAGGACTTCCCACTGTAGTTGCCTTAAGTGGTACTGCGCCCATGTTACTGCGGGTATACATGATGTCAGTGAGCCTAAAAGGGACATTGCGTTCCTCAGTGTCATATTTGGCCTTTGTATTGCTGTGCGAGCTAGGCCTCTTATCTTGGTCACTTTCCTCTGGTAGGAGGCAGCGTTGTTGCTCGGAGTCCAATATCAACCCTAGGAAGGATTGCTCTTTTACTGGGGTTATCCTTGACTTGGGGATGTTTACTATCCATCCTAGTCCTACTAGAGTTGCTATTACTTCCTTCACTTGAAGTGTGCAGTGGGATTCCGACCTCCCTATTACCAGAAAGTCGTCTAAGTATGGGACGATCACTATGTCCCTGGATCGCAGAAAAGACATCTCTGATACTCCCGATGGATTGGGATGTGATAGTAGGCATCTTTTAAGTCTATCACTGCCATGAGGCAATGCTGGAACAGGATCTTTGTGGCCGTGTTGATTGACTCCATTTTGAAGGAGCAATTGTCTATCCACTGATTGAGTCTCCTCAGGTTGACAATGGTTCTCCAAGAGCCATCTGGTTTTTGTATTAAGAAGAGGGGGGAGTAGAACCCCCTTCCTTCTTCTTGCGCTGGGACTTCCTGTAGGACTTGTTTTTTCACTAGTCCCAAGACTTCCGTCTCCAGGGCCAGCTGTTGCTCTTGGGCTTTCCTTCTGGGTGTTATTATGAAGGTATGCCTGGGCGGACGGATGAATTTTAATTTTAAGCCGTCCTTGATTATATTTAGGATCCATGTACTGGGGGAGATATTTGCCCAGGCGGAAAGGAAGAGAGAAAGCCTTCCCCCTACCTCCGGCCCAATGTCATTGGGGAGATTTTTTGGAGGAAGTGGAGGGCCCTTTAAACATATAGCCCGATCCTCTTTTTTCTTTAAAGTCCCAGCTTTTTCTATCTCCCGGGGGAAGACCCCTGTTAAATCTCCTCCTCCGAAAGGGCTGCTTCTTAGGTTCTCCCGGAAATCGGGGAAAGCTTTTCTTCCTATCCCCCGCATGCTCCAAAATCTCTTCTAGTTTTTTCCCGAAGAGGAATTGGCCATCGCATGGAATGGAACATAACTTGTGCTTAGAGGGTAAATCTCCGGGACACCCTTTAAGCCACAGGGCTCGTCTTGCCGCATTTGACAGGCTTGCTGCTCTAGCTGTCAATCTTGCAGAGTCTGCAGAGGAATCGGCCAGGAAAGCCGCTGCTCCGTGCACCAATGTTAGATTAGCTAGAATTTCGTCTCTAGGAACTCTATCCTTGATCTGGTCCTCTATTTGTTGCAGCCAGACCATGAGGGCACGAGCGGTACAGGTACCGGCTATTGCTGGCTTCAATCCCCCTGCTGAAGCTTCCCAGATGTGCTTCAGAAACCCATCTGCTTTCTTATCAAGCGGGTCTTTCAACACGCCAGAATCTTCTAATGGTAGGGATACCTTTTTTGAGGATCTGGCTACAGCCCCATCAATTTTTGGGACTTTTTCCCAGGTTTCTGAGTCCTTCTGGTCAAAGGGGTACCTCCTCTTTGATGTGGAAGGTAAGCCCCCTGACCGCTCTGTCTTTTTCCATTCCCTGTCAATTAGCGCTTTTATTTTATCATTTACAGGGAAGGTACGCTTTCGCTTTTCCTCCAGTCCTCCAAACATTACATCCTCTAATGATTTGGGAGTTTTTTCTTCTTTAAAGGCCCATTGTAGCTCTAATGGCCTTGACCAGTTTTTCTACGTCCTCCGTTGGGAAACATGGACGGCCGCCTGTATCGCTGTCCGAGGAGGATTCTGAGGACTGCGTAGAGGAAGAGGAGGTGGAGGGGGACGAAGATCTATCCCGCCCCTTCTGCTTTGGCGAGGCCTCTGAATCGGAGCTCCTTCTACGGTTTCTTTTCTTTTTAAGGGCTGCCTTTAGGGAACCTTTCACCTCCTGATGTATTAACTCCTTCAGACTAGTCACCAAATCAGGGGTCTCCTTCTGTATAGTCCTGTTAATACAGTCAGCGCAGAGATCTTTCTGCCACTGATCTGCCAGCGGGTTTTTACATAGGGCGCATTCTCTATTTTTGGTTTTGCTGCTGGCCTTCCTCGCCCCCTAGTGATCAAACAGAGAAAATGGAACCCCATTACCATAAGGGTGACATTCACGTAGATCACTCACCACCGCTGTCAATCAGGGGTACCGATCTCGGAGGCTCCTCAGATGCAGTCGTGACGTTTCTCCTGGACGTCCCAGAGTCATGCCGATTGCGTTTATGACTGCTGCTCCTACCACTTGAACGACTGCTCCTGGTATGTTGGTGGCTCGGCCTGGCATCTGGCGAGAGGTCTTGCTGCTGACGCTGCTGCTGTCGCTGCTGCTGTCGCTGCTGACGCTGCTCGTCTTGCCCCACTTCCATTCTGAAGCCTTGGGCATGAGTGCGTCTTCTGTGGTCATCCCCCTTATGTAAGGGGGATCCACTGCACTCTCCGCCTCCTCCGGTTACCCCCACAGCCCCTCCCCCCCGCCATACCACCGGGATCTCTCTTCACCGATCGGCGGTCTTCACCATGGGCGCCGTCATCTTGAATTGTCGGCGCCGCCTCCCGAAGTCACGCGGGCACGCCCCTTCCCCAGCGTGCCCTGCGCGTGACGTCAGAGGAGCGCGACCCGGAAGCGGCCGCTCCCTCAAGGCTCCTGAGCTGCTCCAGAGTAGGGAATCACCGGCAGAGGGGGAGAGGGCGGTGCGGCAGCCACGGCAGAGCCCCAGGACCCCCGCCGTGCTGTTCCTGCGCCCGCTCGGACGCTGAGCCCCGGAGGACCCGCGGACGGCGCTTCCTCCATCCCGACGCCCAGCGCTCAGGAGCCCAGCCTGATTTTAAATGCGATTCTCCCGCGGAATGGAATCTGGAATTCTCACGGTAATTTCCGCAAGAGATCCGCTACGTGTGCACATAGCCTAAAAGTTAAGTTTTATGATATCTCTTGCTACAGAGTTATTGATCCTGGGCAATTGGTCCAAAGTGTCTATGGGAAAAATGTACACAGAAAACTTAGCATATCTGCAAGAAAAAGTGACAGGTTGTGAATTTGAAGCACACACTCCCGGTCAGTTTACACTGCATAAAAAAAGCCCAGCGGGTAGGAGGTTTTTATAAATCCCATCCACATTGCTGATCTGTAAGAAGCTGCATTTTTGATGGAACAAAAATATGTAGTGTCAAAAACGCACCATAGCCTAAGGCTGGAGTGGAGTCACATCGGATGCGATATACTAATGATACTCGGCTCCAGCTGTGCTGCAAGCGTGATCTGAGTGTCCGTGCTCTGTGCTCCAATCCTCTCTCATGAGAGAATCACAGCACAGAAGCGAAGGAGACGGAGAAAGTAATTTCTCCATCTCCTCCATGGCCTGACTTTGTGTATATCGGACTGCACTGGGATGACATCCGAGTGCAGTGTGAAGTTTCACTAAGACCCATAGGCTTATATGGGTTCGAGTGAGCCGAGTCTCGCTGCCAATCACAGCATGCTGCCATTGTTCTCTCATGACGATTTGACATGAGAAAATAATTACTGATCTCCTCTGCCCCATAGAATAACACTGGGCCGAGTGCTATCCGATAAAACATCACATGGCACTACCCCCCACGTTGTTTGTTTTAAAAATAACAACCTGTGCTTTATTCACACTGTGCAGATGCAGCGTCTACAGTTCTGTTGTCTCGTCAGTAGTGCTGCAGCCAATCAGGAGCTCAGCAGCTCATTCTCTGGAGCGCTATTGACGTGACCGTCAGAGATGCAAATAATGATAGACGCCGGGCGCAGCAGCAGTGTGAATTATTTTACAATAAACTGCTGAAGAGGAACAAGTGTAAGTCTTCAAGCTGACTGTGAAATATAAATGACCTCCGGCCACTTCCTCCACCAATCAGCATGTGAAACAGCTGACATGATGACATCATGTCATCGTGTCAGTTGTGTACCGCCGGAGAGTAAGTGCTTTGGCGTTGGCTTCCTCGGGGGAAACGCGCATTGGGGCTGTGTGCTCCAGGAACTCTTAGCGCGGAATTATGGGTAAGAGTGACATTTGCTACAATATGCATTTTTGATATATGAGAAACTGCTAGGGATCTCACAGGAGACCCTGCACCCGGCACGTCTATTGAATCTACTCTTTTTTTATGGTTTACATTCTGGCACATGCACTTTAAAGCCGTGCATTATGGTACACATATATAACCTATATGACTTTAAACCTTCTTCCCACCTCTTGATGTTTATCTAAGGCCCGGTTTCTATATACTTTCTTGTCTGCTCATTCCCCGTATGTGAACCCTTTTATGCTTTTATGTACATCTATATGAACTTTTGTATATTGAATACTTAATAAAATTTGTATTTTATTGGATTTACACTCAGTTGTTTTTGTTTATCAAAGTTATAGATATAGGTCATCAATAATAGTTCAGTGAGTATCTGACTCCCTGCCCATCAGCTATATGAAGAGGCCGTAGCACTATGGAGAGCACAGCATCATCTTCATTATCTACGAGACCCCGCTCTGTGTAAAGTAGCAACTTTTATTGGTACTGCAACTAAGGCTGTAATCACAAGAGTGCATAAAATCTGATGCGAGAGCATCGGATGCGATATGCCAATAACCCTGTGCTCCATCTTTGCTGCAAGCGGGAACCTAGTATCAGTGTTGTCTGCTCCCATCCTCTCGCATGACAGAATCGCAGCTCAGGTGCAGAGTGGATGGAAAAAGTAATTTCTCCATCTCCTCTATTACCTGTCTCGGCGTATATCGGACTGCACTGGGATGACATCAGAATGCAGTCCAATGTTTCACATGCATCCATAGACTCACTGCCTGTCGCAGCATGCAGCTATTGTTCTCATGTCCAATCGACATGAGAAAATAATCACAGATTTGAGCTGCACCATAGAGTAACACTGGGCCGAGTGCTATGGGATGTTTTATCACATAGCACTCAGCCATGTTATATGCTTGTATGACCTCGGCCTTAGAGCAATAAATAGGACTGAACTGTTATACTTGGCCTTCTGAGACTGTATGTTATATAGTCGTGTTACGCTCGCCTCACGTCTTGTAATCTACAGGTTCACACAGATTGCATTTTCACGATGCAACAAGTGGGCCTGTGCTCCTTCAAATGCCAGGGCTGAATTTTAGTCCCAGTCAGGCCCAGATCACACCTGTACCTACCAAGCAGCAAAAGCCAAGATAGATGATTTCAATTGCAGACTGAATACAATACAATGCCTTCCATATATAGGTGGAGATGATGTAGCAGAGTTGGTCAAGTTAAATCAAGCCATATGTATTTGGCATTTGAAATGTGCAACTTGGACCAAGAAAAAGCTAATGCAGAGCAACCAAAGTTGAAAAAAGCATTCAAATATGGCTTTGATTTCAATTCAATTCTGTCTTTTTTTTGGAAACCTTATCTCTCCAGATGCTGGGTGTTGTAACCAACGAGCGTGCATACCCCCCTCTCTACCTGTCTGCTGAGGTTACCTCAGCAGACTGAAGCTGGCTGCTGCCGCACAGCTGGAAGACAGTCTGGGCCGCCTATTGTGACACGTGTTCCAATTGTTCCATTGTGACACACCTGGCTGCTGTAAGCCAATAGGATACTCAAACAGGTGAAGGTAGTTAGGTAATTAGGTAGGCCACTAATTCAATCAACACACCAGACCAATTCCTTCTTTGTCATTGAATACATATACACAAAATTTAGAAGTTGGAGGGCCACAAGAGGGAGACAATGTTTCACAAAAGAAATCATAAACGTCCAGAATGTGGTAGAAATTGAATAACTTAAATACACATGGGATACTTGAATTAAGGTGGGAAGTACTGAGGGTAAGGGGCTGAAGGCCTTGTAACAGGTGGGTAGGTAGAAATGTATGCATCCAAAGCTAAACACATTACAGCAGCTTATTACACCTTTACCTACCAAGCAGGAAAAGCCAAGTTAGATGATTAAAATTGCAGACTGAATGCAAAACAATGCCTTCCATATATAGGTGAATACCTGATGTAGCAGAGTTGGTCAATTCAAAATAAAGCCAAATTCATTTGGTATTTGAAATGTGCAACTTGGACCAAGAAAAAACTAATGCAGAGTAACCAAAGTTGAAAAAAGCATTCAAATATTGCTTTGAAAAGACAACTTGCTTTGGTTTCAATTCAGTCTGTTTTTTGAAACCTTATCTCTCCTGACGTTGGGTATTGTAATGAACGAGCATGCATACCCCCCTCCCTACCTGTCTGCTGAGGCTATAATAACATGCAGAAATAGTAGGTATGTCACCATGGAACAGACGGACCAACAGTTATAGGGAAGTTTATATACAGGGAATGACACTGGTGAAATTAACAGTGTGGAAATGAATATAATGTGAATGGGTTTAGCAAACGGTCAAAAAGCATGAACAGTATTTAACAGTAATAAGTTTTACCTTAAGAAAATAACTTATCAGTCTGCTGGGGTCTTGTTTGAAGGTGTCACTCTTCTCCAATGTTGGCGCCGAGTCACCAGCAGCGCTTGTAGTCCGTAGTACTCTGGATCCTGAGACTTTAACGATGTCTAGTTGGGGTACGAGGGGTTACTGCGGGAGCCAGGGGGGT
The DNA here is from genome assembly GCF_039654945.1 of Dendrobates tinctorius. Lineage (NCBI taxonomy): Eukaryota > Metazoa > Chordata > Amphibia > Anura > Dendrobatidae > Dendrobates > Dendrobates tinctorius. The sequence goes on along the minus strand of NW_027361736.1, from coordinate 9,973,066 downwards.
ATGAGACTGATGATATCCTTTTTGCTCCAAGTATAGAATCATAGAATCGTAGAGTTGGAAGGGACCTCCTGGGCCATCTGGTCCAACCCCCTGCTCAAAGCAGGATTCGCTAAATCATCCCAGTCAGATGTCTGTCCGCCTCTGTTTGAAGACTTCCATTGAAGGAGAACTCACCACTTCTTGTGGCAGCCTATTCCACTCATTGATCACTCTAACTGTCAAAAAGTTTTTTCTAATATCTAATCTGTGTCTCCTCCCATTCAGTTTCATCCCATTGCTTCTAGTCTTTCCTTGTGCAAATGAGAATAAAGTTGATCCTTCTACAATGTGACAGCCCTTTAGATATTTGTAGACAGCTATTAAGTCTCCTCTCAGTCTTCTCTTTTGCAAACTAAACATTCCCAAATCCTGCAACCTTTCCGCATAAGACAGGGTTTGCAGACCGGTCACCATTCTGGTCGCTCTTTTTTGAACTTGCTCCAGTTTGTTGATGTCTTTTTTAAAATGTGGTGCCCAAAACTGGACACAATATTCCAGATGAGGTCTGACCAAAGAGGAGTAGCGGGAAATAATGACCTCACGTGATCTAGACTGTATGCTTCTGTTAATACATCCTAGAATTGCATTTGCCTTTTTTGCAGCTGCATCACACTGTTGACTCATATTCAGTCTGTGATCTATTAGTATACCCAAGTCTTTTTCACATGTGCTGTCACTTAGCCCTATTCCTCCCATTCTGTATATGCTTTTTTCATTTTTATTGCCCAGATGTAGTACTTTGCATTTCTCCCTGTTAAAAACCATTCTGTTAGTTGCTGCCCACTTCTCCAGTTTATTTAAATCTTTTTGAATCCTCTCTCTCTCTTCTCTAGTATTAGCTATCCCTCCTAGCTTTGTGTCATCAGCAAATTTAATCAGTTTACCCTCAATTCCTTCATCTAAATCGCTCTCAGCTGTCCTACCTTCCTGTTTCTGGGTGCTAGAGTGTCCCCCGGGGAACCTGCTGCCCTTGTCAATGGTTCAGGGCACGAAGGAGAGGAGGGAACTCTCCCTCGGCTCTTCCTGTACTTCACTGTTATGAATGAGTCACCGTAGGAGGCAGACACAAAAATAGAAGCTACGTCCAGAAAACCAGAGAAGTTGGCAACTATCAGGTTGCAGACCACTGAACCTATCAACACAACTAGCAGTAGCCGTGGGGGGTTCCTACGGTGCCCTAGACCCCTCGATCACAGCCAGAGAGCTAAATAGCCTAAAGACAGAAAAGGAAATCTAAACTGCCCCAGAGCAGACCCCAAAGCAAAAGGCAGCCCCCAACATATAATGACGGTGAAGCAAGATGAAAAAACACTCACACAGACAGAAAGATAGGCTGAGCAAGCGATGGGGCCCAAAACTAACTAAACAGGACAGGAAAGGAAGGTTGCTGTCTGCAATCTGCAAAAACCCTATCAAAGACATTAGCCAGCAAGCTGATATGGAAAAAGACCCTGAAGCAGCTAGGCTTCAAAACTAAATCAGCACTCAGGTATTTTCAGAAGACAGAGCTAAAGGAATTCAGCTCACCCCAGCAGGGAATGGCAGAAATCCAGAAAAACAAAGCAAAACAAGGCAAAGCAAAAATGCAAAAGGCAGAGCAGAAAACTTAGCTTTAGATGAGCAGGAATTCAGACTGGTCTCCAAGGATCCCACAGAGAAATCACCCGCAGGGCAGAAGGGCGTCGGCGGCCTTATATCCAGTCAGTAACTCCACTCAGCCAGTCATCATCATTAGGCTCAGATGTTTGATAATCAGGCTCACTACCTTTCTTTACCAGAAGAGGGAGTTCATCGGGCCTCAGTAGTGAAGGGGAAAATGAACTCACAACACTTCACTCCCTTACATTCTCCCTCCCTGTGAGCTCGCCATTCCATAGGAGAGAGTTTCTGGAGCTCCTGCTAGCAATCTTCCAGACCTTGTACAATTTGCCAGATGAATTCGTCCTGATTGTAGCGTATGGGGGGTACACCTGCCATTGAACGTTCAGAGCATCTTAGATCAGTAGAGGTTGAAGAATCAGCCACTAGGAAAGTGGAAGTCGAAGTTTCCTCGGTTATTTCTGTAGTCTCAGGCATCACTGGTTCAGCTGCCGTGGGCATCGGGGCAGCTGGTACCACTCGAGGGTCCCGAGACAAGCAGGGTTGCAGCTTATTACGATGTAGTGTACGGGTGGGAAGCTCTTCACCTGTTTCAGGTTGAATCTCATAGACGGGTCCCCATCTGCTGAGTAGTCGCTTAACCCTGTACGGGCTCTTTTCTCACCGAAACTCCAACTTGTTGTGGGGGCGCTTTTCCCTTACTAAGACGGTGGGTGTGCAGAAATGTATCACACATTGCAGCAGCTTCACACCTGTACCTACCAAGCAGCAAAAGCCAAGATAGATGATTTAAACTGCAGACTGAATACAATACAATGCCTTCCATATATAGGTGAGTAATTGATGTAGCAGAGTTGGTCAAGTTAAATCAAGCCAAATGCATTTGGCATTTGAAATGTGCAACTTGGACCAAGAAAAAACTAATGCAGAGGAACCAAAGTTGAAAAAAGCATTCAAATATTGCTTTGAATAGGCAACTTTCTGTGGTTTCAATTCAAATCAGTCTGTTTTTGGAAACCTTATCTCTCCTGATGCTGGGTATCGTAACCAATGAGTGTGCATACCCACCTCCCTACCTGTCTACTGAGGCTCTCTCAGCAGACTGAAGCTGGCTGCTTCCGCACAGCTGGAAGACAGTCTGTACCGCCCATTGTGACACATGTTCCATTGTCTCCCTCTTGTGGCCTACAAAAATACCTACCTTCACCTGAGTGTCCTATTGACTTACAACAGCCAGGTGTGTCACAATGGAACAATTGGAACACGTGTCACAATGGGTGGCCCAGACTGTCTACCAGCTGTGCTACCAAAGTTGAGAAGTGGGAGATGAATTGGCGGTATTAGTTGATAAATCAAAAAAAATGATGCACCGTCTTAAGGGAATGAGGCTCCTGCCAATCCATGACCGCCTGTAGCTTGGCAGGATCCATTGCCAATCCTTGGGGGTTGATGATATAGCCCAGGAAAGGACTCCTGCTCAAACACACACTACTTCAACTTAGCATAGAGGGAGTTTGCCCGTAGGAGGTCGAAGACTTTGCAAACATCTCTCCGGTGGGAGTCAATATCTGGAGAGTAGACGAAAATATTATCCAGATAGACTACAACTGAGGTGGTGAGCATATCCCGGAAGATGTCGTTCACAAAGTATTGGAAGACAGCCAGAGCATTACAAAGCCCGAATAGCATCACCAGGTATTCATAGTGCCCATCCCTGATGTTAAATGCGGTCTTCCATTCATCCCCCTCACGGATGCGTATCAGGTTGTAGGCACCCTGCAGATCAAGCTTAGTAAAAACCCTCGCTCCCCGCAACCTATCTAAAAGCTCCAATATCAGGGGCAGAGGGTACTTGTTCTTAATGGTAATGGCGTTAAGACCCCTGTAGTCTATGCACAGATGTAGCACCCCGTTCTTCTTTTGTTCAAAGAAGAACCCCGCCCCTGCAGGTGACACTGACTTTCTAATGAATCCTCTTGCCAGATTCTCCTGGATGTACTGAAACATTGACTGTCAACGGGAGAGAGAGGATAAACCTGACCGCGGGGAGGCTCAGCACCAGGCAAGAGGTCAATAGAACTGTTGTAGGGATGGTGAGGCGGAAGAATCTCCGCTGCCTTCTTGGTGAACATGTCCGCATTGGACCAAAAGTGGTTGGGGAGAGAGGAAAGATCTGCGGTTACCTCTGTAGAAGCAACTTGAAGGCACTCCTGACATCTACCCTCACAGGATTTACTCCATCCCAGAATTCTCCCAGAAGAACACTTTATATGAGGGGTGTGATAGCTTAGCCATGGCATCCCTAAGAGAACCTCATCAATGCCCTCAGGCATGACTAGCAGATGATCTCCAGATGGCATGGAGACATGGATAGAGTAAATAGGATGGTCTGATGTGTTATCTGTGAGGGTAATGTCGACCCATTTATCACCCGTATGGTCACTGGCTTGGCGAGCATCACCAGTGGAATTGCGTGCCATCGGGAGAAGGCAGAAGACATAAATTTGCCCTCCATCCCGGAATTCACGCAAAGCTCTACCACCTGGGTGGATGGGCCAATACCGATAGTCCCCCTAAAGTTGAGCTTAGAGGATGGCATTGCTGCGTCTAGTGAACCAGCTCCTAATGACACTAAGTGTGGACGTTCCATCGCTCGCTGAGGACACCTAGAGGCGATATTTCCTCACTGCTGGCATATCCGACAGACCATGCATGTACGAGCGGTCCGGGACTTAGATCCCGCCCGCGTCACCTCCATGGCCTCAAGTGGCTCGGATGTCTGGGCCGGGGATTCCAGGGGTTTGGCGAAGCTGGGAGCCATCTGAAACCTCTGCCTGCACTGGGCTCATTCCAACCTTCGCTCATTAAAATGAAGGTCGATTCGAGTAGAGACCGCTATTAGCTCCTCCAGTGTGGCACGAATCTCCCTAGTGGCCAGAGCATTCTTACATGGTCAGCCAGCCCCCTCCAAAACACGGGAATGAGGACTTTTTCCGGCCACTCCAGCTTGGAAGCCTGGGTCCGGAAATGGGTAGCAAATTGGCTGACCGTGGACGAACCCTGTGTAGATGCCAATTGGAGCGCTGTTTCGTGGGTGACTCGAGGTCCCAAAAAGACCTGTTTCAGAGTGTTCAGAAACTGTGAAGCACTCTGCACTGCATGATCGTCACACTCCCACAATGTCGTGGCCCACTCCAACGCCCTGTCCAATGAGAGAGGTATTATGAATCCCACCTTGGCCCACTCTGAGGGGAAACGTGCAGCCAGAAGCACAAGGTGTATAGTACACTGGCTCACGAATCCCCTACATTACTGGCTATCACCAGAAAACTTATCTGGCAATGGGAGACAGGATAATGTCGGAACAGGTGGGGCATTGGACAAAGTGGCTACAGCGATGCTAGCAGCCTGAGCAGCTACTGTGGTAACATCCACGGCTGTGGTTGTGCACTCAAAAGCCGCCAACCTACCCTCCAGCTGCTGAATGTACCGCTGTAGTTGCTGTTCATCCGCCATTACGAGCCAAACCCTGGCGCTAGCATAATGTTAGGGCTGGCAGAACGCACCAAGTAATAAAGATGATGGTAAGGTGCGTTCGTAGCCCGGGGTCCATCGTGCAGAGGTGGTAAGCTGCTGCTTGGTAATGGTGGAGGGACTAGTAGTGGGAATGTGGACAGAGCAGAAGACATTGCCGGACACACATCAGGGGATCAACTGACATTACAGAACACCAGTAACACAGGAACAAGTGTTGATTGTGCAGACCGCACTTTTGAGCAGCAACTGGCTGTGTTGGAGGCCAAGGTAAATACTAGAGACACTGAAGCCAGAGGATTGAAATTTTTGATGTTTTTCTACTCCTCTCAACAGCCCAAACAAGACTATAAAAGGATGAGCTTGCAACTACTTTACTTTTGGAGAAAATTCTAAACATTCATTATTCAATAGGGTCTAATAGCAAAAAGAAGCGTTTTGAGTGAACAATCACAGTTCTTGGTAGAATCATGCAGGATTTAAATTTTTGATGCTTTTCTACTACTCTCAACAGCCCAAACAAGTTTCTAAAAGGATGAGTTTGCAACTACTTTACTTTTGGAGAAAATTATTTATTATTCAATAGGGCCCAATAGCAAAAACCAGCGGTTTGAATGAATTCACATTTCTTAATAGAATCATGCAGGATTGAAATTTTTGATGTTTTTCTACTCCTCACAACAGCCCAAACAAGTTTCTAAAAGGATGAGTTTGCAACTACTTTACTTTTGGAGAAAATTCAAAACATTCATTATTCAATAGGTACCAATAGCAAAAAGCAGTGGTTTGAATGAACACTCACATTTCTTGGTAGAATCGTGCATGTTTAAAATTTTTGATGCTTTTCTACTCCTCTCATGAGCCTAAACAAGGCTGTAGAAGAATGAGTTTGCAACTACTTTACTTTTGGAGAAAATTCAAAACATTCCTTATTCAACAGGGTCTAATAGCAAAAAGCAGCGTTTTGAATGAACAATCACAGTTCTTGGTAGAATCGTGCAGGATTGAAATTTTTGATGCTTTTCAACTCCTCTCAACAGCCCAAACAAGTTTCTAAAAGGATGAGTTTGCAACTACTTTACTTTTGGAGAAAATTCAAAACATTCATTATTCAATAGGGCCCAAAATAGCAAAAACCAGCGGTTTGAATGAACACTCACATTTCTTGGTAGAATCATGCAGGATTGAAATTTTTGATGTTTTTTTACTCCTCTCAACAGCCCAAACAAGTTTCTAAAAGGATGAGTTTGCAACTACTTTACTTTTGGAGAAAATTCAAAACATTCATTATTCATTAGAGCTCAATAGCAAAAAGCAGCTTTTTGAATGAACAATCACATTTCTTGGTAGAATCATGCAGGATTGAAATGTTTGATGTTTTTCTACTCCTCTCATGAGCCCAAACAAGACTCTAAAAGGATGAGCTTGCAACTACTTTACTTTTGGAGAAAATTCAAAACATTCATTATTCAATTGAGCTCAATAGCAAAAAGCAGCGTTTTGAATGAACAATCACATTTCTTGGTAGAATCATGCAGGATTGAAATTTTTGATGTTTTTTTACTCCTCTCAACAGCCCAAACAAGTTTCTAAAAGGATGAGTTTGCAACTACTTTACTTTTGGAGAAAATTCAAAACATTCATTATTCAATAGGGCCCAAAATAGCAAAAAGCAGCGGTTTGAATGAACACTCACTGTTATGAAGAATCACCATAGGAGGCAGACACAAAAATAGAAGTTATGTCCAGAGAAGTTGGCAACTATCAGATTGCAGACCCCTGAACCTATCAACACAACTAGTAGTAGCCGTGGGGGGTTCCTACGGTGCCCTAGACCCCTCGATCACAGCCGGAGAGCTAAATAGCCTAAAGACAGAAAAGGAAATCTAAACTGCCCCAGAGCAGACCCCAAAGTAAAAGGCAGCCCCCAACATATAATGACGGTGAAGCAAGATGAAAAAACACTCACACAGATAGAAAGATAGGCTGAGCAAACGATGGGGCCCAAGCTAAACTAAACAGGACAGGAAAGGACGGTTGCTGTCTGCAATCTGCCAAAAACCTTATCAAAGAAATAAGCCAACAGCTGATATGGAAAAAGACCCTGAAGCAGCTAGGCTTCAAAATCTATATCAGCACTCCGGTATTTTCAGAAGACAGAGCTAAAGGAATTCAGCTCACCCCAGCAGGAAATGGCAGAAATCCAGAAAAACAAAGCAAACAAAGTCAAAGCACAAATGCAAAAAGCAGCGCAGAAAAACTTAGCTTTAGAAGAGCAGGAATTCAGACTGGTCTCCAAGAATCCCACAGAGAAATCACCCGCAGGGCAGGAGGGTGTCGGCAGCCTTATATCCAGTCCATAACTCCACTCAGCCAGTCATCATCATTAGGCTCAGGTGCCTGATAATCAGGCTCACTACCTTTCCTTACAAGAAGAGGAAGTTCATCGGGCCTCAGTAGTGAAGGGGAAAATGAACTCACAACAGTACCTCCCCCTTGAGGAGGGGTCACCGAACCCTCAACCACGCCACCAGGGTGATCATGGTGAGCCCGATGGAAGGCACGCACCAATCTTTTGGCATGAATATCAGAGGCAGAGACCCAGGAATTATCCTCCTGACCATAACCCTTCCACTTAACCAAATACTGGAGTCTCCGTCTCGCCAGACGAGAATCCAATACTTTTTCTACCTCATATTCCATGTTACCTTCAACCAATACAGGGTCTGGAGGTGCCACCCCCGGAACAAAAGGTTCAACAAACCTCTTCAACAGAGACTTATGAAACACATTATGGATTTTAAATGTGACAGGAAGAGCCAAATGAAAAGAGACCGGATTAATAATCTCTAAAATCTTGTAAGGTCCAATAAATCTAGGCTTAAACTTAGGAGAAGCCACCTTCATAGCAATATTTTTTGATGATAACCACACCATATCACCAACTTTAAACTGAGGACCAATGGTCCTATGTCGGTTGGAAAACCGCTGGGCCTTTTCCTGGGAGAGAGATAACTTATCTACCACTTGGTCCCAGATCCGGTGCATTCTCTGCACCACAGTGTCAACACCTGGACAGGCAGAGGGCTCCACCTGCCCTGAAGAGAATCGAGGATGAAACCCAAAGTTACAAAAAAAAGGTGACATCAAAGTGGCAGAACTAGCTCTATTATTTAAAGCAAATTCGGCCAAGGGCAAAAATGAAACCCAATCATCCTGATCAGCGGAAATAAAGCATCTCAAATATGACTCCAAGGTCTGGTTTGTTCTCTCTGTCTGCCCATTGGTCTGAGGGTGAAAAGCAGAGGAGTAGGACAACTGAATTCCCAGCTTGGAACAGAAAGTTCTCCAAAATCTAGACACAAACTGAACTCCTCTGTCAGATACAATGTTCTCAGGAATCCCGTGCAAGCGAACCACCTGTTGAAAAAACAGGGGCACCAACTCAGAGGAAGACGGCAACTTAGGGAGTGGTACAAGATGAACCCTCTTAGAGAACCTATCACAAATCACCCAAATAACAGTCATCCTTTGAGAGACAGGCATATCAGAGATGAAATCCATTGAAATATGGGTCCATGGCCTCTTGGGGACAGGCAAAGGCATCAACAACCCACTAGAGCGAGAACACGATTTAGACCGGGAGCACGTCCCACAGGACTGCACAAAATTCCTGACATCACGAGACAAGGAGGGCCACCAAAAGGACCGACTCACAAGATCTCTAGTACCAAAAATACCTGGATGACCAGCCAAAGCAGAGCAATGAACTTCAGACATCACTCTCTTCTTCCACTGGTCAGGAACATACAACTTTCCACTGGGACAACGCTCAGGTTTGTCCTCCTGCAACTCTTCCAGAGCACGTCTCAAATCGGGCGAGATGGCAGAAAGAACTACCCCTTCGCCTAAGATGGTAGCAGGCTTGGTCACCACAGGAGAATCCGCAAAGAAGCTCCAAGAGAGGGCGTCAGCCTTGACATTCTTAGTTCCAGGAAGGAAAGAAACCACAAAATCCAAACGTGTAAAAAACAAGGCCCACCTAGCCTGTCTAGGGTTCAAGCGCTTAGCTGACTCTAGGTAAATCAAATTCTTGTGGTCAGTGAGGACCACGACTTGATGCTTAGCTCCCTCCAACCAATGTCTCCACTCCTCAAATGCCCATTTCATGGCCAACAGTTCCCGATTCCCCACATCATAGTTACGTTCAGATGGAGAGAACTTTCGGGAAAAGAAAGCACAGGGATTCATTTTAGATGTTACAGGATCCTTTTGGGACAAAACAGCTCCTGCACCAATCTCAGAAGCATCCACCTCTACCTGGAACGGAAGTGAGACATCAGGTTGCCGCAAAACCGGGGCGGAGGTGAATCTTCGCTTCAGCTCCTGAACGGAAGAAACAGCCTCCGGAGACCAATTTAACACATCAGCACCCTTCTTAGTCAAATCAGTCAATGGCTTGGAAATACTAGAAAATTTTGCTATAAATTTCCGATAAAAATTAGCAAAACCCAAAAACTTCTGGAGAGCCTTCAAAGAAGTGGGCTGAACCCAATCGTAAATGGCCTGTACCTTGGCCGGGTCCATTTCGATAGTTGACGGAGACAAAATAAATCCCAAAAAAGAAATCCTCTGTTCTCCAAAAAGGCATTTAGATCCTTTGACATACAGGGAATTCTCCCTCAAGATCTGGAACACAGTCCGTATATGTTCCACATGAGAATCCCAATCCTTGGAGAATATCAAAATATCATCCAGATAGATAATCAAAAATTTATCGACAAAATCTCGGAAAATATCGTTCATGAAGCACTGGAAGACAGAAGGGGCATTAGTGAGCCCAAAAGGCATCACCAGGTACTCAAAATGTCCCTCCGGAGTATTAAACGCCGTCTTCCATTCATCCCCATGCTTAATGCGAATAAGATTATACGCCCCCCTGAGGTCAAGCTTGGTAAACCAGCAAGCACCTTTAACTCTAGAGAATAGATCCGAAATCAGGGGTAACGGATACTGATATTTAACAGTAATTTTGTTGAGGGCATGATAATCAATACAAGGTCTTAATGATCCATCCTTTTTGGCTACAAAAAAAAACCCGGCACCTAAGGGTGACGAGGATGGTCTAATATGACCCTTCTCCAACACCTCCTTAATATAGGATCGCATAGCCTCGTGCTCGGGTACAGATAAATTGAAGAGCCGACCCTTGGGAAATTTACACCCCGGGCTCAGTTCAATTGCACAGTCATAACTCCTATGAGGAGGCAGAGATGCAGACTCATTTTCACTAAATACATCATAAAAGTCCGCCAAATAATCAGGAACATCATGCGACTGAGGAGAGGTGGAAAACACCGGAGCCTCACTAAAGGCACACCGACAACCCCAACTCACCACAGACACAGATTTTCAATCCAAAACTGGATTATGAATTTGTAACCAGGGAAACCCCAGAACAATGGTATCATGCAGATTATGCAACACCAAAAATCTGCAATTTTCTTGATGGTCTGGGGCGACCCGCATTACCACCTGGGTCCAAAACTGAGGTTTATTTTTAGCCAAAGGAGTAGCATCAATCCCCCTCAAAGGGATAGGCGTCTGCAGAGGTGTCATTGGAAATCCACAACGTTTAGCAAAATCCAAGGTCATTAGGTTTAGGGTTGCTCCCGAATCCACAAAAGCCTTGGCGGAAAATGTGGACAGGGAGCAGATCAGAGTAATAGCCAAAAGAAACTTAGGTTGAACACCACCAACAGAAAACGTGTGTGCAAAGCGTTTCTCTCGTTTAGGACAGACAGAAATAATATGCGAGGCATCCCCACAGAAAAAACACAACTTATTACGCCTTCTGAACTCCTGACGCTGCTCTCTGGAGAAAACTCTATCACATTGCATAGGTTCAGACATTTGTTTAACAGGTGACAACACCTCTCGTGCAGTTTTGCGTTCGCGCAAACGCCGATCAACCTGAATGGCTAATGACATAGAATCGTCAAGACCAGAGGGAACTGGAAATCCCACCATAGTATCTTTTACGGCTTCTGACAAACACTTCCGAAAGAGAGCAGCCAAGGCATTATCATTCCAGGTAGTAAGTACCGCCACTTTCGGAATTTTTGACCGTACAATTCTGCAGAATCCCGACCCTGGTTCAATGCCAGCAGGGTCTTTTCAGCCTGATCAATGGCATTAGGTTCGTCATACAACCCCAAGGCTTGAAAAAATGCGTTCACATTAGTCAGAATAGGATCATCTGGTTTCAAAGAAAATGCCCAATCCAGGGGATCGCCACGCAGCAAAGAGATGACAATTTTAACCTGCTGCGTGGAGCTCCCTGACGAGTTAGGCTTCAAGGCAAAAAATAATTTACAATTATTTTTGAAATTCAAAAATTTAGACCGATCCCCAAAAAATACATCAGGTGTAGGAATCTTTGGTTCAGCAGCATGTGAATGAGCAAGGTAGGCGGAAATTCCCCGCACTTCCGCAGCGAGCTGCTCCACACGATTAGACAATTGCTTTATCTCCATTGAGAGAAAGAAAAAAAATTCCACCTACGGCCTCAGATATAGAGGAAAAAATATACGCACCTTTTTTTTTTTTTTTTTACAATTCTTTCCTGCTATTGAGTACCCTAGGATCTGCGGTATGGCGGGTGATTCTGTTATGAAGAGTCACCGTAGGAGGCAGACACAAAAATAGAAGCTACGTCCAGAGACGTTGCCAACTATCAGATTGCAGACCCCTGAACCTATCAACACAACTAGCAGTAGCCGTAAGGGGTTCCTACGGTGCCCTAGACCCCTCGATCACAGCCGGAGAGCTAAATAGCCTAAAGACAGAAAAGGAAATCTAAACTGCCCCAGAGCAGACCCCAAAGTAAAAGGCAGCCCCCAACATATAATGACGGTGAAGCAAGATGAAAAAACACTCACACAGATAGAAAGATAGGCTGAGCAAACGATGGGGCCCAAGCTAAACTAAACAGGACAGGAAAGGACGGTTGCTGTCTGCAATCTGCCAAAAACCCTATCAAAGAAATAAGCCAACAGCTGATATGGAAAAAGACCCTGAAGCAGCTAGGCTTCAAAAACTATATCAGCACTCCGGTATTTTCAGAAGACAGAGCTAAAGGAATTCAGTTCACCCCAGCAGGGAATGGCAGAAATCCAGAAAAACAAAGCAAACAAAGTCAAAGCACAAATGCAAAAAGCAGCGCAGAAAAACTTAGCTTTAGAAGAGCAGGAATTCAGACTGGTCTCCAAGGATCCCACAGAGAAATCACCCGCAGGGCAGGAGGGCGTCGGCAGCCTTATATCCAGTCCGTAACTCCACTCAGCCAGTCATCATCATTAGGCTCAGGTGCCTGATAATCAGGCTCACTACCTTTCCTTAACAGAAGAGGGAGTTCATCAGGCCTCAGTAGTGAAGAGGAAAATGAGCTCACAACAACTCACATTTCTTGGTAGAATCGTGCAGGATTGAAATTTTTGATGTTTTTCTACTCCTCTCATGAGCCCAAACAAGACTCTAAAAGGATGAGCTTGCAACTACTTTATTTTTGGAAAAAATTCAAAACATTCATAATTCAATAGAGCCCAATAGCAAAAGCAGCGTTTTGAATGAACAATCACATTTCTTGGTAGAATCATGCAGGATTTAAATTTTTGATGTTTTTTTTACTCCTCTCAACAGCCCAAACAAGTTTCTAAAAGGATGAGTTTGCAACTACTTTACTTTTGGAGAAAATTCAAAACATTTTCAGGTATTCCTCTGAATTTAAGGTTATTTCTTCTACTTCTGTCCTCTTGCTCTATTTACTTTGATTTTAGAAAGGTAACCTCTTTTTCTAAGGCATAGTGTTCATCTATTAAGGTTTTATGAGACTTAACCATTTCCTCCATTTTGGATTCTAGGTGATCCACTCTCTGGCCCAGACTGTCTATATTATTTTGGAGGTTTGTATTATATCCCTCTATTTGTTTTTGAAATGTCTTTGCTAGCAGGCATATCATGTTCTTTATGAATAATTCTGAGGCTGCATTGCTAGTGGCCTCTACCTCCATTAGTACTTGTAGAATGCTCTCAGATACAGGTTTGTCTGAGGAGAGTGAGTCCTCCAACTGTGATTCATGTTGCAGCTCAGCAGAGCTAGTGCTTAATCTGTGGCTATTTTGTGATTCAGGGGATGATTTCCTCTGCAGCGGCGTTAGAGGGGTGTCTGATATATTAGATATATCTGGGCAAGAAGAGGCATTTCTCATTGTGTTTGTTTCATTTATTGCAGCGGTGAGCGTTGCTGCTGCACTAGATTTCATGGGCTGCGCTAGATTCTGGCTTAAGGTACGCAATTTGCGTACCTGTTGCGTAATCCCGCTTGTCCCCCGGTCAGTCTCGCGATATTTCGCTGGTTTCTTCACAGCGCTATCTTTGATATTAAAATTACCGCTTTCTTTATCAAATGGAGCGGCGGTTTTAGCAGGGGTGGGGGCAGACTTAACCCCTGACTTGTATGCCGCATGTTTCAGCCTCTGTGGTGTTCTCTCCTGCTGTGCGCCGCTCAGGCTGGGGCTGCAGGCTGTGGCTGCTGTGAGGCGGGCGCCATCTTGGCTCCTCAGCATAAGGGGAGAGCGCTCCAGTTTTCTTGCTTTTTCTGCTCTTTTACTGAGCGGATCCATATTCTGAGGGTACCGTTGGTGTCAGTGGAGCTTCCGCAACCCCTCCACGCCAGTCCTGGTTTAATTAACGCTTTCTGTCACCGCTTGGCAGGCTGCCCTGGAGAGGAGCACAGAGCTCAGACTTCCATACAGCTCAGACGCTGGCCACGCCCCCCAATGTTTTGAATTTTCTCCAAAAGTAAAGTAGTTGCAAACTCATCCTTTTAAGAAACTTGTTTGGGCTGTTGAGAGGAGTAATAAAAACATCAAAAATTTCAATCCTGCATGATTCTACCAAGAAATGTGATTTGTTCATTCAAACCGCTGCTATTTTGGGCCCTATTGAATAATGAATGTTTTGAATTTTCTCCAAAAGTAAAGTAGTTGCAAACTCATCCTTTTAGAGTCTTGTTTGGGCTCATGAGAGGAATAGAAAAACATCAAAAATTTCAATCCTACAAGATTCTACCAAGAAATGTGAGTGTTTATTCAAACCGCTGGTTTTTGCTATTTTGTGCCCTATTGAATAATGAATGTTTTGAATTTTCTCAAAAAGTAAAGTAGTTGCAAGCTCATCCTTTTAGAGTCTTGTTTGGGCTCATGAGAGGAGTAGAAAAACATCAAAAATTTCAATCCTGCAAGATTCTACCAAGAAATGTGAGTGTTCATTCAAACCTATGGTTTTTGCTATTTTGGGGCCTACTGAATAATGAATGTTTTGAATTTTCTACAAAAGTATAGTTGCAAACTCATCCTCTTAGAAACTTGTTTGGGCTGTTGAGAGGAGTAAAAAAACATCAAAAGTTTAAATCCTGCATGATTCTACCAAGAAATGTGATTGTTCATTCAAAACGCTGCTTTTGCTATTGGGCTCTATTGAATAATTAATGTTTTGAATTTGTTCGAAATATTCACTGTCATTACCAAGAATTATCCGTGTTATATGGCCGGAACAAGATGCAGTGCCACCGACGGCGCGCAGGCAGGTAAATAGGATGTTTTTTTTTCTTAACAGGAATCATACATACAAAGATAGGGGATAAGGAGCCATGCAGACAATGACAGGGACGGGGGAACCATGCATACCACGGTAGGGATGAGTGGTCAATGCACACCCGGCTTATACTCAAGTCAATAAGTTCACCCAGGTTTTCGTGGCAAAAGTAGGTGCCTCGGCTTATACTCTGGTCGGCTAGACCTGGTCTGGTCTAGAGTTGCAGCAGTTACAAAACCTTTTACACAGGTGCCACTATCGCTCTCCTTCATTTTTTGTTTTTAACAATTTTTCCCTGGATCTGTAGCTGGATATTTCCTGCTTTTGAATTGCCTCCTATATACAGTATGAGCCTGCACATCGCTTCCTATATACAGTATGAGGCCGCATATAGCCTCCTATATACAGTATGAGGTCGCGTATAGCCTCCTATATACAGTATCAGCCTGCACATCGCTTCCCATATACAGTATGAGGCCACATATAGCCTCCTATTTACAGTATGAGTCTGCACATAGTCTCCTATATACAGTATGAGCCTGCACATTGCTTCCTATATACAGTATGAGCCTGCACATTGCTTCCTATATACAGTATGAGGCCGCATATAGCCTCCTATATACAGTATGAGCCTGCACAGCGCTTCCTATATACAGTATGAGTCTGCAAATAGTCTCCTACATACAGTAGGAGGCCGCATATTGCCTCCTATATACAGTATGAGCACCCACATATAGCCTCCTGAATGCAGTGTTTACCTCCTATATACAGTATGAGCCTGCACATAGCCTCCTATATACAGTAGCAAAAAAAACATGATTGAATGAGAGTAATGGTTTTGGGTCCTTTCTGTAAAAATCGTATGGGTATCTTTTTAGTCTTGGTTTTAGTTTTCTGTTTTTAATTATTTTTTCCTGTGCTTATACTCCAGTTCTCTATCTTCGCATCGCAATATATGATCTGGCATGGAATTCATTGTTGAGGGCATTTCAAGATTTTATGAAGAAACACTCCTCTCACAAGAAATCTACGGCTCTTTTCGTACCCATTGGGTCTTCAATATTTCATGTTATTTGTTCACATTTTTATTCATTTTTTCTTTTTTTGTTTATTTCATTTACATTTTTGTTTTATTTTTATATATATTTTTTTCACTCATTTTTTATTTTTTTCACAATTTTCTTTGTATATTTGTGCTATGTATTATTCATTATACATAATTGTGTGTATAATTACTTTATGATATATGACATTTGATGTATGTATTGAATGCCATGTGTTATTTTTATGTACATTTGTTTTTTAACAGAGACATGATATATAGTTGTTATAGTTATATGATGCACATACACTTTCATATAGCCTGCATACACATTATGCTAATTGTTAAAAAATTTTTATTGCTTGCATAGTGTGCTTATAATTGACACATATGTGTGTGCCTTTGCACTCTATGTCAGGCATATTCACTTTAATGGTTCATACACACCGCTATAATTATTTCAGCATCATTATGTTTTATCCCCTCACTTTCAACACTTGCTATCACTTTAAATAGTGATTATTATTCTTCATAATTATTTTATTTTCTTGTCCTCACTTGAGCGCATGCCCAGTTCAGTCCTCCCTAGGAGCCTTCTGACATGCTCAGTCTGGTATGTGGCTGTCTCTGGCTGTTTTGCAGCTTGAGCCGCTTTCATGCTGATGATAGACTCGCTGTACATAGTGGGGACTCAACAGCGCATGCGCCGATAATGCTGTGGACGTTTAGAACTGGATACTATTGACGTCATTGTCTCGTTCTGGCTGCCGGTGTCACATCGCCGCCAGACTTGGGGCCTGCTGTTCCGATCGCGGCCACTAGGAGGCGCCGGACCGCCACTTCGTCGTCAGACTCAGGGACGGCTGTTCCTGCCTCGGCCACTGGGAGGGGCCATGGTTCCGTCGCATCAGACTCAGGGCCTACTGTCCCGGCTTTAGCCTCTAGGAGGCGCCGGTCTGTCACGTTGCCTTTTAATTCGGGGTCTGCTGTTCTGGGCGCGGTCACTAGGAGGCGCCGTGACTCGCCCGTGAGTTATGGTGCTGACAGAGTAAGGGCACCTGTGCAGGCATCTGGTGGGCGCAGGCTCCGGTCCTCTGTCAGTCATCAGAAGGTTACTGCATCATCATCTGGCCTGGTCCTGGGGCGGTACTGATGACATCAGCAGTCCGGGAACCTGTGAGGGGTGACCTGATCCCTCAAATACCTTGGGAATGGTCTTGCAAGCCGCCGGATATATTCTTGGTTCCCCTGTGTGTTACTTGCTATAGTTGAATAACTATGACCTTGGCCTGGACTTCTGACTCTGCTTCTGCCTAACGATTCTGTACCTCTGCTGCCCTCCTGATTTATGACTCTGACCTTGGCCTGGACTTCTGACTCTGCTTCTGCCTAACGATTCTGTATCTCTGCTGCCCTCCTGGTTATGACTCAGACCTTGGCCTGGACTTCTGACTCTGCTTCTGCCTAACGTTTTTGTACCCTGCTGCCCGACTGGTTTAGACCCGGATACTACCACGTTTTTGTCCTGTATTGGAACTCCCTCTCTGGTGACCGTCCTGCTCTGGACACTGCTCCTATTCAGACAGCACCTCCTGGGCTCTGCTATAAATCCAGATCCCTGTATAGGGGTAAAGGGTATCAGTGTTTCTCGGGGTGTTGTCTGGCTGCAGCCCAGACCGCAGACGGACGTTACATTATATCCGGCCCAAAATAATACAAGGAAAAAAAACTTGCTTTTTGTGTATATGTTCACCATATATAAAAGCAGTCTCCTGAATTTTTTTTTTTCTTCTTCTGTCTGAGCTGATTTCCTGGCCTAACACCTGCTCCAGAGCACAGCCTGAAGGAACACTCCCATCTTCCTACACCAGCATGCTGCAGCCTGGAGGCCAGGGAAATGCTGAGCGTCAGAGATCCACATTCCTGGGACGTCGGCCTCTGGGCAGCTCTGGTCGCGCTGGCACAGAGGCTCAGGTATTGCCCGCAAATGCGGCTAAACTTTTGTTACCCGTCTCACACTCATTTTCTAATAAATCCCTGTATGTGAAGGCTTATGTGGATTGTGGTTCTGCGGGCTATTTCATGGATTTTTTGCTCGCAAGGAATCTCGGTGTACCACTGCTAAGACTTAATGCCCCTTTTCAGACCACTGCTATCAATGGTACATACATTATCCAGGGTGGAGTGGAGTTTGTTACTGCAGCCATTACTATGTCAGTGGGGGCATTACACAACGAACAGATATCATTTTTTTGTTCTACATAATTTATCTAATCCGGTTATGTTAGGCATGCCATGGTTGCACCAGCATAATCCGGTTATTGACTGGCGCTTAGGTGATATCGTGCGCTGGAGTCCACGGTGTCAGAGTAACTGTATGTCACTGTCAGTGAACCAAGTTAAAATTAAAAACCCCTCTATTCCATATCCGCTCAGAGATTATGAAGATGTCTTCTCCATAGTGGAGTCTGAGAAACTACCTCCTCATAGAGAGTATCACTGTCCTATCGACTTGGTCCCAGGTGCCCGCCTCCCTAAGGGGAGAATATTTAACCTCTCTGGTCCTGAGCGTGTAGCCATGAATGACTACATAGCAGACAGCCTGCGAAAAGGTTTTATTAGACCCTCCACTTCACCTGTAGGGGCTGGGTTTTTCTTTGTAGGAAAAAAAGATGGTGGACTCAGACCATGTATAGATTGTCGTGAGCTTAACGCTATTACTGTAAAAAACCAGTATCCGCTTCCACTCATTCCTGATCTGTTTAATCAGCTACTGGGAGCCCACTGGTTTACTAAACTTGACCTCCGGGGGGCATATAATCTGGTCCGCATAAGAAACGGTGACGAATGGAAAACGGCCTTTAATACACCTCTTGGTCACTTTGAATACCTGGTAATGCCGTTCGGACTCAGTAACGCGCCTGCAGTATTTCAACACTTCGTCAATGATGTTTTCAGAGACATTTGTGGGGTGTATGTCGTCGTGTATCTTGATGACATTTTGATTTACTCTGCTGACCCTGTGACACATACTCAACACGTCAGGTCGGTGCAGCAGAGACTGCGAGAACACTCTTTGTTTGCGAAACTGGAAAAATGTGTTTTCTTTGCCGAAGAGGTACAGTTTTTAGGATACATGGTCTCAGGCAAGGGGTTTCGCATGGATCCTGCCAAGATTCAACCTATTAAGGCTTGGGTGCAACCCAAATCGCTGAAGACGCTGCAGCAGTTTTTGGGATTCGCGAATTACTACCGCAAGTTTATCAGGGGTTTCTCGGAGATTGCCAAGCCACTCACGGACCTTACCCGAAAAGGGGCGGACGTGACCAATTGGAATCCTGAGGCTATTCAGGCATTTTCCACACTGAAAGAGTGCTTCGTGGCCAACCCAGTTTTGGTGCAACCGGACTTAGACCGCCCATTTGTTGTGGAAGTGGATGCCTCCGAGGTCGGAGTGGGAGCAGTGCTATCGCAAGGCACTGCATCCCTCACTCGCCTGTGTGCGTTTTTCTCCCACAAATTCTCTACCACGGAGAGAAACTATGACATTGGTAATTGAGAATTATTGGCGATCAAATGGGCCTTCGAGGAATGGCGCCACTTCCTCAAAGGTGCCAAACACAAGGTCACTGTTATTACAGACCACAAAAACTTAACCTACCTAGAGTCAGCTAAGAGACTAAATCCCAGGCAGGCCAGGTGGGCCTGTTTTTTCTCCAGGTTTGATTTTTTAATTACTTTTCGCCCCGGTACTAAAAATGTGAGGGCAGATGCCCTCTCTCGCAGTTTTTGCCCCACACAGACCGAGGACTGTGAACCAGTACCGATATTGGCTAATGGAATTGTCGTGTCGGCAGTGTCTTTGGACCTTCTGGAGGAGATCCGTAGGTCTTCAGAGCAAGCCCCTGACGCTACGCCCCCCAAAAAATTGTTTGTTCCAGCTAACCTTCGTCTGCAGGTTCTAAAAGAATCACACGACTCTGTCCTGGCAGGCCATCCCGGTCTCAATAATACCACCAGGCTGGTAACCAGGAACTTTTGGTGGCCGACGGTGGCCAAGGACTGTAAAGACTATGTTTCTGCGTGTGAAGTCTGTGCCCGTGCCAAATCCCTCCATAGCCGCCCTGCCGGCTGGCTTCAGTCCTTGCCCACCCCTGAGAGTCCATGGACCCACATCTCCATGGACTTCATTACAGATTTGCCACCCTCAGATGGGAAAACTTGTATCTGGGTGGTGGTAGACAGGTTCAGCAAGCAGTGTCATGTTATTCCCCTGTCTGGCTTGCCTAACTCTGAAACTTTAAGTAAGCTGTTCATTCTGCACATACGGCGTTCCGACAAATATTGTGTCCGACAGGGGTACCCAGTTTGTCTCAAAGTTCTGGAGGGCGTTCTGTAGACGCATCGGTGTGGAGTTGTCCTTCTCCTCGGCATACCATCCCGAGACCAATGGTCAAACTGAGCGTACTAACCAAACTCTGGAACAAAAAAAATGTTTATAAAATGGAAAGAGGGAGGCATATCTAAAGAAGAATATTATGCTGTCTGCAGAACCTGCAGGGCACAAATCAGATTATCTAAAGCTGAAAATGAATTGAGGCTTGCAAGAGATGTCAAAAGCAATAATAAAGGATTTTGGGGATATGTCAAAAGTAAAAGAAAAGTCAAAGATGCTATAGGATTTTTACAGGATGAAAATGATGAAATGGTAAGACAGGATGTTGAGAAGGCTGAACTTTTAAATTCCTATTTTGCATCTGTTTTCTCTCAGAAAGGAAATGTAACATCAACTGTTATTCACTGTCCTATTAAGGGAACAGAAGAATCCAGGATATCTATAAACAGAAAGATAGTGAGGAAACACTTAGCTAACCTAAATGAATTCAAGTCTCCAAGTCCAGATGAATTACACCCCAGAGTACTGAAGGAGATAGCAGAAGAAATTTTTGAACCCCTCTCCATAATCTTTGAAAATTCTTGGAGGACAGGAGAAGTGCCAGAAGACTGGAGAAGAGCAAATGTTGTTCCTATCTTCAAAAAGGGGAAGAAGGTGGACCCAGGCAACTATAGGCCGGTGAGTCTGACTTCTATACCAGGAAAGATCTTTGAACAAATTATTAAACAACGTGTATGTCAATACCTGGATAAGAATGAAGTGATTAAACAGAGTCAGCATGGGTTTGTAACTAATAAGTCAAGTCAGACTAACTTAATTTCCTTCTATGACGGTATCACTGATTGGGTGGATCAAGGAAATGCTGTAGATATAGTATATCTTGACTTCAGCAAAGCATTTGACAAAGTCTCTCATACAATCCTTATTGAAAAAATGACTAAGTATGGAATGGACAAGGCAACTGTTAGGTGGATTCATAACTGGCTTAGTGATCGGACCCAAAGAGTGGTCGTAAATGGCTGCACATCCAGTTGGAAGAATGTCTCAAGTGGGGTACCACAGGGCTCTGTCCTGGGCCCTGTATTGTTCAACATCTTTATCAACGATTTAGATGAAGGAATTGAGGGTAAACTGATTAAATTTGCTGATGACACAAAGCTAGGAGGGATAGCTAATACTAGAGAAGAGAGAGAGGATTCAAAACGATTTAAATAAACTGGAGAAGTGGGCAGCAACTAACAGAATGGTTTTTAACAGGGAGAAATGCAAAGCACTACATCTGGGCAATAAAAATGAAAAAAGCATATATAGAATGGGAGGAATAGGCCTAAGCAACAGCACATGTGAAAAAGACGTGGGTATACTAATAGATCACAGACTGAATATGAGTCAACAGTGTGATGCAGCAGCAAAAAAAGCAAATGCAATTCTAGGATGTATTAACAGAAGCATACAGTCTAGATCACGTGAAGTCATTATTTCCCTCTACTCCTCTTTGGTCAGACCTCATCTGGAATATTGTGTCCAGTTATGGGCACCACATTTTAAAAAAGACATCAACAAACTGGAGCAAGTTCAGAAGAGAGCAATCAGAATGGTGACCGGTCTGCAAACCCTGTTTTATGAGGAAAGGTTGCAGGATTTGGGATTGTTTAGTTTGCAAAAGAGAAGACTGAGAGGAGACTTAATAGCTGTCTACAAATATCTAAAGGGCTGTCACATTGTAGAAGGATCAACTTTATTCTCATTTGCACAAGGAAAGACTAGAAGCAATGGGATGAAACTGAATGGGAGGAGACACAGATTAGATATTAGAAAAAACTTTTTGACAGTTAGAGTGATCAATGAGTGGAACAAGCTGCCACGAGAAGTGGTGAGTTCTCCTTCAATGGATGTCTTCAAACAGAGGCTGGACAGACATCTGACTGGGATGATTTAGCGAATCCTGCTTTGAGCAGGGGTTTGGACCAGATGGCCCAGGAGGTCCCTTCCAACTCTACAATTCTATGATTCAATACCTCCGCTGTTATGTGTCAGGACATCAGTCCGATTGGGTGGAACATCTGCCATTGGCTGAATTCGCGCTCAATAATCGATATCAGGACTCCATTAAAACTACCCTCTTTTTCTGTAACCTTGGACTACATCCGCGCTTTGAGTCGTTTTCGGCCAGGATGTCGGAGCTCCCTGGGGTTGAGCAAAATATACATCGGCTGAAAACGATTTGGTCTGAGGTTAATTCAAATTTGTAAGGGGCTCAGGTTAGACAGGCTTCGGCCTCAAATAGACGACGATCTAAGGGGCCGCACCTGGGAGGTGGCGATAAGGTTTGGCTCTCTACAAAAAATATCAAGCTTAAGGTACCATCTGCCAAACTGGGTCCCAGGTTCATCGGCCCATACGAAATTATCGAGGTGGTTAACCCAGTAGCCTTCCGCTTAAAACTTCCACAGTTTCCACATTCAAATTACCTAACGTATTCCACAGGTCTCTCCGCAAGCCTTATCGTTCTCCCATTCACCCTGTCCAGTCCCCCCCTCCTCCTGTTTCGGTCGGGGGAGCTTTAGAGTATGAAGTCCAGGGTATCCTTGACTCCCGCCTGGTGAGAGGCTCCATACAGTATCTTGTACACTGGAAGGGCTACGGCCCGGAGGAGAGGTCCTGGGTCCCCGCAAGGAACATCCATGCCAAGGCATTAATTAGAAGGTTTCACCTCCTTCACCAGGACAAACCGGGTTTTGAGGGTCCAGAGGCCCCTCTTGGAAGGGGGGGTACTGTCACGTCGCCGCCAGACTTGGGGCCTGCTGTTCCGGTCGCGGCCACTAGGAGGCGCCGGACCGCCACTTCGTCGTCAGACTCAGGGACGGCTGTTAATGCCTCGGCCACTGGGAGGGGCCGTGGTTCCGTCGCATCAGACTCAGGGCCTACTGTCCCGGCTTTAGCCTCTAGGAGGCGCCGGTCTGTCACGTTGCCTTTTAATTCGGTGTCTGCTGTTCTGGGCGCGGTCACTCGCCCGTGAGTTATGGTGCTGACAGAGTAAGGGCACCTGTGCAGGCATCTGGTGGGCGCAGGCTCCGCCCCTCTGTCAGTCATCAGAAGGTTACTGCATCATCATCTGGCCTGGTCCTGGGGGCGGTACTGATGACATCAGCAGTCCAGGAACCTGTGAGGGGTGACCTGATCCCTCAAATACCTTGGGACTGGTCTTGCAAGCCGCCGGATATATTCTTGGTTCCCCTGCGTGTTACTGTGTGAATTGCTATAGTTGAATAACTCTGACCTTGGCCTGGACTTCTGACTCTGCTTCTGCCTAACGTTTTTGCACCCTGCTGCCCGACTGGTTTAGACCCAGATACTACCACGTTTTTGTCCTGTATTGGAACTCCCTCTCTGGCGACCGTCCTGCTCTGGCCACTGCTCCTATTCAGACAGCACCTCCTGGGCTCTGCTATAAATCCAGATCCCTGTATAGGGGTAAAGGGTATCAGTGTTTCTCGGGGTGTTGTCTGGCTGCAGCCCAGACCGCAGACAGACGTTACAGCCGGAGCCTGCAGCTCTTCCTGTCGAGTGATCATGTGGTACTGCTCATTAAGGTAATGAATATGCGCTCCACACCTAAGGGAGCGGAGAGGCGTGCAGGCATGTGAGTATGGTGTGATGGAAGCTGGTGGCCTCTGTGACCTGCTGCTCCCCTCCTCTGCCGGCTTTCTGGGACCGTGACTCGTGTATAAGCCAAGGGGGGTGTTTTCAGCACAAAAAAAGTGCTGAAAAACTCGGCTTATACACGAGTGTATACGGTAAATATTCTTCTATTTGTCTCATTAATAAGTGACTACCTTTTCTCCCACTTCTTGTTTTTTTTCGAGTCTATCAAATATTTAACCCCTTCCTGCCATCCGACGTACTATCCCGTCCATGGGACCTGGGCCCCTATGCCCATGGACGGGATAGTACGTCTCAGCGATCAGCGGCGCCCATGTGGTGAGCACCGCTGATCGCGGCCGGGTGTCAGCTGATTATCACAGCTGACACCCGGCACAATGTGTCAGGGACGGTCACGGACCGCCCCCGACACGTTAACCCCTTGCACACCGCGATCATGTTTGATGGAGTTAAAGGGAAGCATCGGCAGGGAGGGGGCTCCCTCCGTGCTTCCCTGTGCCCCCCACAGCAGCGCAATGTGCAGCGCTGCTGCGGGGGGCTCCTTTCCTCCAGGCCCCCGAATCCAAGATGGCGACGGGGGGCCTTCGGGGGCCTGCAGGAAGCTGGCTTCCTCAGTGCCTGCAAAGCGCAGGCAAGAGGAAGTCTGCTTCAATGCCTGTGACAGATCGCTGATCTGTCACAGTGATCTGTGATGTGACAGATCAGCGATCTGTCACAGGACAGTGATGTCCCACCTGGGACTGTGTAATAAAGTAAAAAAAAAAATTAAAAAAAAGTGTAAAAATAATTTTAAAAAAATCGCCAAATAAATTAGTAAAAAAAAAAAAAAAAAAAATATTCCCCAATAAATTCATTTTTTGAAAAAAATAAATAAAATAAAAGTACACATATTAGGTATCGCCGCGTCCGTAACGACCCGCCCTATAAAACTGTCCCGTTAGTTAACCCCTTAAAAAATAAAAATAAAAAACGAAGCAAAAAATGATTTATCATACCGCCAAACAAAAAGTGTAATAACGCGCGATCAAAAAGACGCATATAAATATCCATGGTACCGCTGAAAATGGCATCTTGTCCCACAAAAAAAGCCACCACACAGCATCATCAGTGAAAAAATAAAAAAGTTATAGCTCGCAGAATAAAGCGATGCAAAAATAATTATTTTTTATATAAAATAGTTTTCATTGCATAAAACCGACAAAACCTAAAAAACGACCTAAATGAGGTATCGCTGTAACCGTACTGACCCGAAGAATAAAACCGCTTTATCAATTTTACTGCACGCAGAACGGTGTAAACGCACTCCCCCAAAAGAAATTCATGAAACGCTGGTTTTTGTTCATTCTGCGTCCCAAAAATCGGAATAAAAAGCGATCAAAAAATGTCACGTGCCCGAAAATGGTACCGATAAAAACGTCAACTCATCCCGCAAAAAATAAGACCTCACATGACTCGGTGGGTCAAAATACGGAAAAATTATAGCTCTCAATATGTGGTGATGCAAAAACTATTTTTACAATAAAAAGCGTCTTTTAGCGTGCGACAGCTGCCAAATATAAAAACCGCCATAAATAGTAAATCAAACCCCTCGTTATCACCCCCTTAGTTAGGGAAAAATAATAAAATAAAAAAAATGTATTTATTTCCATTTTTCCGTTAGGGCTAGGGTTAGGGGTGTGTTGGGGTTCGGGTTGGAGTTAGAATTGGCGGTTTCCACTGCTTGGGCACATCAGGGGCTCTCCAAATGCAACATTGCGTCTGATCTCAATTCCGGCCAATTCTGAGTTGAAAATGTCATATGGTGCTCCTTCCTTTCCAAGCTCTGCCATGCGCCAAACGGTGTTTTACCCTACATGTAGGGTATCAGCCTACTCAGGACAAATTGCAAAACAATTTTTGGGGTCCAATTTCTCCTGTAACCCTTAGGAAAATAAAAAATTGGGGGCAAAAATATCATTTTTGTGGAAAAAAATGATTTTTTTATTTTCACGTCCGAGCGTTATAAACTTCTGTGAAGCACTTGAGGGTTCAAAGTGCTCAGCACACATCTAGATAAGTTCCTTAGGGGTTCTCGTTTCCAAAATGGGGTCATTTGTCGGTGTTTCCACTGTTTAGGTACATTAGGGGCTCTCCAAAGGCAACATGACACCCGCAGACCATTCCATCAAAGTCTGCATTCCAAAACGTCACTACTTCCCTTCCGAGCCCTGACGTGTGTCCATACAGTAGTTTTCTCCCACATATGGGGTGTCAGCGTACTCAGGACAAATTGGACAACAACTTTTGGGGTTCAATTTCTCCTGTTACCCTTGGGAAAATAAAACAATTGGGGACTAATTGATCATGTTTGTGGAAAAAAAACGATTTTTTTATTTTCATGCCCTGGCATTATAAACTTCTGTGAAGCCCTTGGGGGTTCAAAGTGCTCACCTCACATCTAGATAAGTTCCTTAGGGGGTCTAGTTTCCAAAATGGTGTTATTTGTGGGGGGGTTTCCACTGTTTAGGTACATCAGGGGTTTTCCAATCGCGACATGGTGTCCGATCTCAATTCCAGCCAAAAATGTCAAATGGCGCTGCTTCCCTTCCGAGCTCTGCCATGCGCCCAAATAGTGGTTTACCCCCACATGTGGGGTATCAGCATACTCAGGACAAATTGCACAATAACTTTTAGGGTCCTGATACCCTTGGGAAAATAAAAATTGGGGTGAAAAGATCATTTTTGTGGAAAAAATATTATTTTTTTAATTGTACCGCTATACGTTATAAACTTCTGTAAAGCCCTTGTGGGTTCAAAGTTCTCACCACATATCTAGATAAGTTCCTTGGGGGGTCTAGTTTCCAAAATGGGGTCACTTGTAGGGGGTTTCCACTGTTTAGGTACATCAGGGACTCTCCAAACGTGACATGGCGTCCGATCTGAATTCCAGCCAATTTTGCATTGAAAAAGTCAAACGGCGCTCCTTCCATTCTGAGCTCTGCCATGCGCTGAAACAGTCGTTCCCCCCACAAATCGGGTATCAGCGTACTCAGGACAAATTGCACAATAACTTTTGCAGTCCAATCTCTCCTGTTACCCTTGGTAAAATAAAAAAAATTGAACCTGAAGTACTTTTTTTGTGAAAAAAAGTTAGATGTTCATTTTTTTTTTTAAATATTCAAAAAAATTCCTGTGACGCACCTAAAGGGTTAATAAACTTCTTGAATGTGGTTTTGAGCACCTTAAGGAGTGCAGTTTTTAGAATGGTGTCACTTTTGGGTATTTTCTATCAAAAAGACCCCTCAAAGTGGCTTCAAATGTGATGTGGTCCTAAAAATAAAATGGTGTTGTAAAAATGAGAAATCGCTGGTCAACTTTTAACCCTTATAACTTCCTAACAAAAAAAAATTTTGGTTCCAAAATTGTGCTGATGTAAAGTAAACATGTGGGAAATGTTAGTTATCAAGTTTTTTGTGTGCCATATCTCCGTGATTTAAGGGCATAAAAATTCAAAGTTGGAAAATTGCGAATTTCCATTTTTTTCACAAATAAACGCAAGTTATTTGAATGAAATTTTACCACTAACATGAAGTACAATATGTCACGACAAAACAATGTCAGAATCACTGGGATCCATGGAAGCGTTCCAGAGTTATGACCTCATAAAGGTACAGTGGTCAGAATTGTAAAAATTGGCCCGGTCATGAACGTGCAAACCACCCTTGGGGGTGAAGGGGTTAAAAACAAAAAATATATTGAAAAAATGTTCAAAAAACCATAAAGAAAATGATGTGTCAGACTTTCTCTTGATGAAATGTATCACTCTGCGGTGGATTAGGCTGTGAAGCTGGTGAAAATACCGGGAGGAGAGGGCTTCAGTGACATGACTACTGAAGACGGAAACACCCTTCAGCAAGTGAAGAAGAGGATGAGGAACAGTTTGAACAACGGGTTTAAGAAGAGGAGGAGGTTGGCCCAACACTTGATCGACTTGTAACCATGGTCATAATGGGCAATGTACTTCATCGATTGGCTGAGGAATAGGACCTCCGTATGGTTCATAAGAAGCAGAACCAGCATCTCTCCATGACTATGTTCATCACTCGAACAAGAGGTTGGTTACGCATTTAGTGGTAGTAAAAGTTACGGATGAGGCTGAAGATACTACTGCCTCACCTGAAGAAGCTCCTGATGAAGTGGTGCCAATAGGAGAGCTGTAATGCTCTTCCATGCTGTGCAGTACAGTACTGTACATTCATCCCATTTTCATCACCTTCAATCATCAGTACTACACAGCTAATTCATCATCTTCATCATGTAGAATTTGTTTATGAACATAAGTAGTGTTTATAAAAAGGTGCAAAAGGTTAATAAGGAACTGGGGATGATTAATAAGGGACTGGTAATGGTAAATAAGTGTGTGGGAGGGGTTTGTAAATCCTTAAAATATATAAATGCTAAAATAAATGTAAGTTTCTTACTTGGGGGATATTCAACTATCGTGTTGGAGGTTTAGAATGTAATGCCCGCGATAAGTGGGGGATCATTGTGTAGGATTGCTGTGGATTATATTCACTTTTTGCAGTGGTTTTGAGGCTCTTTTTAAGGCAGATTCCAGGCAGAATTTAAAACCAATTGGGGGCAATATGAAAATAACACCTGACACCAGATAAAAAGGGGAGAAGTTGACTCAATCTTTGCAATGTATGTCTCTGTGCCACACTAAGCATGGGGGACATAAAGAGAAGATGAGAACTGTGAGGACTTGAGAACCAAAATTGTTGAAAGATATCAACAATCTCAAGGTGGGGCGTGGCTATGCCGTGATCGGGAGAGAACGCTGGCTAGGAGAGCTCCTCATCATCCTGCTGGATCCTGGACCCTATATAAGATATACAGTGGGGAAAAAAAGTATTTAGTCAGTCAGCAATAATGCAAGTTCCACCACTTAAAAAGATGAGAGGCGTCTGTAATTTACATCATAGGTAGACCTCAACTATGGGAGACAAACTGAGAAAAAAAAATCCAGAAAATCACATTGTCTGTTTTTTTTTCATTTTATTTGCATATTATGGTGGAAAATAAGTATTTGGTCAGAAACAAAATTTCATCTCAATACTTTGTGATATATCCTTTGTTGGCAATGACAGAGGTCAAACGTTTTCTGTAAGTCTTCACAAGGTTGCCACACACTGTTGTTGGTATGTTGGCCCATTCCTCCATGCAGATCTCCTCTAGAGCAGTGATGTTTTTGGCTCTTCGCTTGGCAACACGGACTTTCAACTCCCTCCAAAGGTTTTCTATAGGGTTGAGATCTGGAGACTGGCTAGGCCACTCCAGGACCTTGAAATGCTTCTTACGAAGCCACTCCTTCATTGCCCTGGCGGTGTGCTTTGGATCATTGTCATGTTGAAAGACCCAGCCACGTTTCATCTTCAATGCCCTTGCTGATGGAAGGAGGTTTGCACTCAAAATCTCACAATACATGGCCCCGTTCATTCTTTCATGTACCCGGATCAGTCGACCTGGCCCCTTTGCAGAGAAACAGCCCCAAAGCATGATGTTTCCACCACCATGCTTTACAGTAGGTATGGTGTTTGATGGATGCAACTCAGTATTCTTTTTCCTCCAAACACGACAAGTTGTGTTTCTACCAAACAGTTCCAGTTTGGTTTCATCAGACCATAGGACATTCTCCCAAAACTCCTCTGGATCATCCAAATGCTCTCTAGCAAACTTCAGACGGGCCCGGACATGTACAGGCTTAAGCAGTGGGACACGTCTGGCACTGCAGGATCTGAGTCCATGGTGGCGTAGTGTGTTACTTATGGTAGGCCTTGTTACATTGGTCCCAGCTCTCTGCAGTTCATTCACTAGGTCCCCCCGCGTGGTTCTGGTATTTTTGCTCACCGTTCTTGTGATCATTCTGACCCCACGGGGTGGGATTTTGCGTGGAGCACCAGATCGAGGGAGATTATCAGTGGTCTTGTATGTCTTCCATTTTCTAATTATTGCTCCCACAGTTGATTTCTTCACTCCAAGCTGGTTGGCTATTGCAGATTCAGTCTTCCCAGCCTGGTGCAGGGCTACAATTTTGTTTCTGGTGTCCAGAAACAGCTCTTTGGTCTTCACCATAGTGGAGTTTGGAGTCAGACTGTTTGAGGGTGTGCACAGGTGTCTTTTTATACTGATAACAAGTTTAAACAGGTGCCATTACCACAGGTAATGAGTGGAGAAAAGAGGAGACTCTTAAAGAAGAAGTTACAGGTCTGTGAGAGCCAGAAATCTTGTTTGCTTGTTTCTGACCAAATACTTATTTTCCACCATAATATGCAAATAAAATGAAAAAAAACAGACAATGTGATTTTCTGGATTTTTTTTTTCTCAGTTTGTCTCCCATAGTTGAGGTCTACCTATGATGTAAATTACAGACGCCTCTCATCTTTTTAAGTGGTGGAACTTGCACTATTGCTGACTGACGAAATACTTTTTTTCCCCACTGTAGTTTGTGACGCCACCTGTGGTATTCGGCAAGGGATAGCCGACGCTGCTTAAAAAGACAGCTGAGGCTGATGGTGATGCAGCAGAGTTGGTACAGCTCTCCACAGGTAGAGCTAAGTCTCAGGGCAATTATATTATAAAAGATGGTGATGATGGATGTAATGCAGGGCTGAGGTGACGCAGCAAATAAACAGGCGAACACAGCGGGGTGCAGTCTTTACGCTTTTACTCACATTTTGAGTTGCAAACCAGGGCACTGAGTACTGATGGTAATGGAGATCCAGCCAGCCTGGAAGCAATTTAGGATCCACTAAGCCAGATGGGTTGGAGGCCTCCTTTCTACGCTGTCCCATGAGGTCTAAAGCTATGCTCAGTCCTCTGTTCATAGAATCGTAGAGTTGGAAGGGACCTCCTGAGCCATCTGGTCCAACCCCCTGCTCAAAGCAGGATTCGCTAAATCATCCCAGTCAGATGTCTGTCCAGCCTCTGTTTGAAGACTTCCATTGAAGGACAACTCACCACTTCTCGTGGCAGCCTGTTCCACTCATTGATCACTCTAACTGTCAAAAAGTTTTTTCTAATATCTAATCTGTGTCTCCTCCCATTCAGTTTCATCCCATTGCTTCTAGTCTTTCCTTGTGCAAATGAGAATAAAGTTGATCCTTCTACAATGTGACAGCCCTTTAGATATTTGTAGACCACTATTAAGTCTCCTCTCAGTCTTCTCTTTTGCAAACTAAACATTCCCAAATCCTGCAACCTTTCCGCATAAGACAGGGTTTGCAGACCGGTCACCATTCTGGTCGCTCTTTTCTGAACTTGCTCCAGTTTGTTGATGTCTTTTTTAAAATGTGGTGCCCATAACTGGACACAATATTCCAGATGAGGTCTGACCAAAGAGGAGTAGAAGGAAATAATGACTTCACGTGATCTAGACTGTATGCTTCTGTTAATACATCCTAGAATTGCATTTGCCTTTTTTGCTGCTGCATCACACTGTTGACTCATATTCAGTCTGTGATCTATTAGTCACTTAGCCCTATTCCTCCCATTCTATATATGCTTTTTTCATTTTTATTGCCCAGATGTAGTACTTTGCATTTCTCCCTGTTAAAAACCATTCTGTTAGTTGCTGCCCACTTCTCCAGTTTATTTAAATCTTTTTGAATCCTCTCTCTCTCTCTTCTCTAGTATTATCTATCCCTCCTAGCTTTGTGTCATCAGCAAATTTAATCAGTTTACCCTCAATTCCTTACGGTTCTTTAGTCCTTGCCTGTATGGCAGGCAGCTTGAGCCTTTCACAGGTGTCACTCCTTCGTGGTGGCTCTGGCTCTGGTATGCTGCTGTGCGTTCAGGTGTGTGATGGGGTCAGGAGGCCTGCAGTCTCCTGCCCTCCGGATTTGGCTGCTGGGACTGTTGTACCCGTGCAGCCACGGACTCTGGCGTCCAGTGTCAAGCGCTCTTCGCTGGGGTGAGCTTGGTCACAGCTCCAAACTTAATGTGTATGGCGGTGTAGCACTATAACACCTTATATTACTGGGTCATATTATAGTAATTTATATCTTGGCATATTTTAGTATACGTAAACTTTCATTTGTATTTATCCCTCATATTTTGCAGTACTCTGCAATTCATCTATAGCATTGCAGTACTTTTTGGAGAACATTATTTCTTGGTTATACTTGTATATTCATTTATTTTCAATGTGCATTGTATGTTTTGTCCTCTAGCACTTTATAGTACTGAATCATTTACAGTGGATTTAATTCTATATCTTGCAATACTTTTCACTTTTGCACAATTTTTGTTTTACAGCACTATAGCACTTTTTAGTGCAATTTTTAGAATATTATGGTAGTACTTTTCACGATATTATTGTCTACACTATATATTTAACTTACACATTATTAATAGAAAAAAGTTTTTTGAGCGATATATTTTAGCACTTAGCATTTTTTTTTACATATTTTTTATTTATTTTTTTCTGGTGCTGATATTATACAAATTTTGGCAAGATGTATTGATATATTTATTATTCAGATTTTTATGTCATCACATTATAATTTGGAATACAAAATATATATATATATATATATATATATATATATATATATATATAGTTTTGGCTTTCCATCATTTTTTCATGCTGGATCCGTTTTTTTCTCATAGACTTGTATTAGTGACGGATGGCCACACGTTTCATCTGTCGTCCAACGGATCCATCAGAAAATCTCTGTCCGTCGGCCGGAGACAACGGACAGATGAACGTTTTTTGTGTACGTCGAAAAGTCGGATAGCGACGGATTCCGTCTTTTAAAACTGAGCATGCCCGGAATCATTTTTCTTCCTTTATTTTAACCCCCTGCGGCTGCTTTTTCTATTCTGGCACAAAATCCTTCTCTCTCTCTCACTCCAGAATTCTGTTTCTTTAATTCCTACAGCAAGGCTGCTACAACGGATCAGTCATAAAAACAGATCCAGTGCATTAGTTTTTTGCAATATACGCAGGATCCGTCCACTTGACGGATCTGAACACTTTGACGGATTGTGACTGATTGCAAAAGACTGGAGCGTGAAAGGGGCCTTAAGAAGCGAGATGTGGATGAGAAAAGGCGGTGGATCCGTTGCCAACCGTTAATTGACGGAATCTGCTATCGGATCCTCCTTTTTATACTGAGCATGCCCGAATGAATGTCCTTTCATGATATTTAACCCCAAATCCCATTCTGGCAGCTAAATCTCTCTCTCTCTCTCGTGAAACAGGCCTTACTTTAAATTTCATGCACTAGCGTCTAAAGCGGATCCGTACAAAAAACGGATCCAGTTGCATCCTTTTGCCACAAAACGGAAACGGATCCGCTTTTGCACACTGGCGGATTTTGACTAACGCCAGAAAACTGAAGTGTGAAACAGGCCTAAGAGAAAGAAAAGACTCAATCTGAGAAGAGGTCACCTATAAGGTACCAGGATGTACATTTTTAGCTATTGGTACTGACTGCGTCTCATCAGTACTATGGTTCCTGTATAGTCCATAGTCTGATAAAGACTGATAACTCCCAGCATCTCCTTACCATTGTTAAGGACATACTGGGAGTTGTAGGTTCATGAGATACAAATGTATATGGGCCTGACTTAGAAGGATTCAGCTCATCAGTTATTAATCACATGATGTCATAGACCTAAAGGAAAAGGGAAGAATTAGCTGGGTAGAAATGCAAAATGGGCGCCTTCGGCTTCATCTGCCTTGGGCACCCAAAATACTTTGTTTTGGCCCTGGTAACGGATAAAGCAAACTCCTACATGACCTATCAGTGTTCTACGATTTGGGTTGAGGACACTTATTGCA
Organism: Dendrobates tinctorius; assembly: GCF_039654945.1. Taxonomy (NCBI): domain Eukaryota; kingdom Metazoa; phylum Chordata; class Amphibia; order Anura; family Dendrobatidae; genus Dendrobates; species Dendrobates tinctorius. The sequence goes on along the minus strand of NW_027361736.1, from coordinate 9,939,310 downwards.
TGTGGGCTGGTGAATTTTGTGTGCCAGGGCTGCTTTTTAGTCCCAACTCTGCCCTGAATCCCCTCGTGTATCTGAATGGGAGGAAGAGTGTGAACTTGTGCTAATTGTGCAGTCACACTTTGTCATCTCTGCTCCGTCCTGTCTTCCAGCGCAGGGTTAAATTGCTCTGACTTCATATCTGGCTTCATGGCTTGATCATAGATGCTGGATCCTCATCCCCCAACAAAATCTCACCAACCGAAGATTGTGAAAGAAACACACAAAACACTTTTATTGGATGTTAAATTGACCGAATTTTATTCCAAATCTCATCATTATTATTTCTTTCAGTGTCTGAAATTTAGAATCAGCCAATTACTATGAAAGAGACACTGAAAATGGCAGAACCCCCGACTCACGAAGAATCGTCCTTCAGCACTCAGGAGAGGAAAAACCCCCTGTAGTGGAAACCTCTAGGGAACCATGGCTGCAGGACTGCCCTTCCCTTGGGCTTAGAAGGTTAGTGCCAACATATAACAGCAAATTGTACCTGAATTTGTACATTGTGTCATATTTGTTTTGGAGAAGCCTAATGCGACCTCTCCAGGCCGTACACATAAAGTGAAGGCGGCGAGTACCGGACGTGAGGGAGATCTGGCTGCAACATCTGTCACCCCATTGATCTGGCTGGCTAGGCGCTATGGCTGATCTGGCTGGCTAGGCGGTGTCCCCTTCCTCCCATTGTGGAGTGATGAAGCTCCAGGTCTCCAGACACATCAAGTATGGCTCCGTCTACGGCTGAATGACTTGTGGTTCTGGAATCTTCTCCTGCATCATAGATGTATGTGTTTATGACATCAGCGCAGTTGCTATAGTTATCACAGGTGTTTTATACTGTGGTTTCATTGGCTAGAAAGTCCCTCTCAGTGTTCCAAAGAATTAACCCTTGAATGACTGGTATTGTGCCTTTCTCCAGAAGCCTGTAAAATAAACTTGTCACTAGACAGGACCATTATCATTATTATATTTTAAAGTTGCCCCAACCAAAGTCTAATAAGTGAGCGCATCTAGAGTTGATGTGTAACAAGCGCAATCATTCCATTAAGCCCTACTAAATGCATAAATGCACAATATGAGAACAGAGCAGTCTCATAGAAAATGAATGATACCAAGGTAAATGCAGTTAGATATGGGATGCTATATAGGGGCTCATACTGTATATATGAGCTATATGGGGACTCACACTGTATATAGGAGGCAATATGGTGGCAAACAATGTATTCAGGAGGCTATATGTGAGTGCTCATACTGTATATAGGAGGCTATATGGAGACTCACACTGTATTCAGGAGGCTATATGTGGGCTCATACTGTATATAGGAAGCGATTTGCAGGCTCATACTGTTTATAGGAAGCGATGTGCAGGCTCATACTGTATATAGGAGGCTATGTGGATGCTCATACTGTTTATAGGAAGCAATGTGCAGGCTCATACTGTTTATAGGAGGTAAACACTGCATTCAGGAGGCAATATGTGGGTGCTCATACTGTATATAGGAGGCAAATACTGTATTCAGGAGGCTATATGTGGCCTCATACTGTATATGGGAAGCGATTTGCAGGCTCATACTGTATATAGGAGCCTATATGCGGCCTCATACTCTATATAGGAAGCGATGTGCAGGCTCATACTGTATATAGGAGACTATGTGCAGACTCATACTGTATATAGGAAGCAATGCGCAGGCTCATACTGTATACAGGAGGCAAAAACTGTATTCAGGAGGCTATATGTGGGTGCTCATACTGTATATAGGAGGCTATATGCGGCCTCATACTGTATATAGGAAGCGATGTGCAGGCTCATACCGTACATAGGAGGCTATATGTGGCCTCATACTGTATATAGGAAGCGATGTGGAGGCTCATACTGTATATAGCAGGCTATGTGGGCTCATATTGTATATAGGAAGCAATGTGCAGGCTCATACTGTATGTAGGAGGCTATATGCGGCCTCATACTGTATATAGAAGGCTATATGCGGCCTCATACTGTATACAGGAGGCTATGTGGGCTCATACTGTATATAGGAGGCTATATGCAGCCTCATACTGTATATAGGAAGCGATGTACAGGCTCATACTGTATATAGCTGGTAAACACTGCATTCAGGATGCTATATGTGGGTGCTCATACTATATATAGGAGGCTATATGTGGCCTCATACTGTGTATAGGAAGCGATGTGCAGGCTCATACTGTATATAGAAGGCTATATGGGGACTCACACTGTATATAGGAGGCAAATACTGTATTAAGGAGGCTATATGTGGGCTCATACTGTTTATAGGAAGCGATGTGCAGACTCATACTGTTTATAGGAAGCGATTTGCAGGCTCATACTGTACATAGGAGGCTATGTGGATGCTCATACTGTTTATAGGAAGCAATGCGCAGGCTCATACTGTACATAGGAGGCTATATGTAGGTGCTCTTACTGTATATAGGAGGCTATGTGCAGGCTCATACTGTATATAGGAAGCAATGTGCAGGCTCATACTGCATATAGGAGGCAAAAACTGTATTCAGGAGGCTATAAATGTCACCTGCTTAACCCAGCAGGAAGTTAAATGTCACCTGCTTAACCCAGCAGGAAGTACGGCGGAGTCTACAAATCACTAAAATTGACAAATCCCCGGGCCCGGATGGGATACACCCCCGAGTACTGCAGGAATTAAGCACAGTCATAGATAGACCATTATTTTTAATCTTTAAAGATTCCATAATAACAGGGTCTGTACCACAGGACTGGCGTATAGCAAATGTGGTGCCAATATTCAAAAAGGGGACAAAAACTGAAATTGGAAATTATAGGCCAGTAAGTTTAACCTCAACTGTGGGTAAAATCCTGGAGGGTTTTCTAAGAGATACTATACTGGAGTATCTGGAGAAGAAAAACCTTATTTACCCAATATCAACATGGGTTTACAAGAGACCCTTCCTGTCAGACTAATCTGATAAGCTTTTATGAAGAGGTAAGTTCCGGACTGGACCAAGGGAATGCAGTGGACGTGGTGTACATGGACTTTTCAAAAGCTTTTGATACGGTGCCACACAAGGTTGATACATAAAATGAGAACAATGGGGATAGGGGAAAATATGTGTAGGTGGGTTAAGAGCTGGCTCAGGGATAGGAAACAAAGGGTGGTTATTAATGGAGTACACTCGGACTGGGTCACGGTTAGCAGTGGGGTACCACAGGGGTCAGTTTTGGGCCCGCTTCTTTTTAACATATTTATTAATGACCTTCTAGAGGGCATAGAGAGTAGAATTTCAATATTTGCAGATGACACTAAACTCTGCAGGGTAATTAATACAGAGGAGGACAATTTTATATTACAGGAGGATTTATGTAAACTAGAAGCTTGGGCTGATAAATGGCAAATGAGCTTTAATCGGGATAAATGTAAGGTCATGCACTTGGGTAGAACGAACAAGTTGTATAATTATGTGCTTAATTGTAAAACACTGGGCAAAACAGTCACTGAAAAAGACCTGGGTGTATGGGTGGACGACAAACTCACATTTAGTGGCCAGTGTCAGGCAGCTGCTGCAAAGGCAAATAAAATAATGGGATGCATTAAAAGAGGCATAGATGCTCATGAGGAGAACATAATTTTACCTCTATATAAGTCACTAGTGCGACCACACTTAGAATACTGTGTACAGTTCTGGTCTCCGGTGTATAAGAAAGACATAGCTGAACTGGAGCGGGTGCAGAGAAGAGCGACCAAGGTTATTAGGGAACTAGGGGGTCTGCAATACCAAGACAGGTTATTACACTTGGGGTTATTTAGTTTGCAGAATCAAAGGCTTAGGGGTGATCTTATTACAATGTATAAATATATGCGGGGACAATACAAAGACCTTTCTAATGATCTTTTTACTCTTAGACCTGTGACGGGGACAAGGGGGCATCCTCTACGTCTGGAGGAAAGAAGGTTTAAGCATACTCACAGATGCGGATTCTTTACTGTAAGAGCAGTGAGACTATGGAACTCTCTGCCATATGATGTTGTAATGAGTGATTCCCTACTAAAATTTAAGAAGGGACTGGATGCCTTTCTTGAAAAGTATAATATTACAGGGTATATACACTAGTCTCCTTAATATTGCGTTGATCCAGGGAGCTAGTCTGATTGCCGTATGTGGAGTCGGGAAGGAATTTTTTTCCCCAATGTGAAGCTTACTGTTGCCACATGGGTTTTTTTTGCCTTCCTCTGGATCAACATGTTAGCGCAAGTTAGGATAGGATATGGGTTGAACTAGATGGACTTAAAGTCTCCCTTCAACCTTAATAACTATGTTACTATGTTACTATATGTGGGTGCTCATACTGTATATAGGAGGCTATATGCGGCCTCATACTGTATATAGGAAGCGATGTGCAGGCTCATACCGTACATAGGAGGCAATATGTGGCCTCATACTGTATATAGGAAGCGATGTGCAGGCTCATACTGTATATAGGAGGCTATGTGGGCTCATATTGTATATAGGAAGCAATGTGTAGGCTCATACTGTATATAGGAGACTATATGCGGCCTCATACTATATATAGAAGGCTATATGCGGCCTCATACTGTATACAGGAGGCTATGTGGGCTCATACTGTATATAGGAGGCTATATGCGGCCTCATACTGTATACAGGAGGCTATGTGGGCTCATACTGTATATAGGAGGCTATATGCAGCCTTATACTGTATATAGGAAGCGATGTACAGGCTCATACTGTATATTGGATAAAGTACAAATATATCCCAGATACTGGAAAAAAATTCTTCAAAGGCTCAACTCACTGGAAATATAATAGCAAAAAAAATCTCATAAATGAGCTATTAAGCATCACAAGAGATCAAAATTGGAGTTTTATTCGGTCGTCCATGACAGCACCACCTGAGAGAGGGGATCCGCCCTTTAGGAACAGGAAACCTACAGATACAAAAAGGGCGGCACCTCTCCCACGCATCAGTTGGTTTCCTGTTCCTAGAGGACAGGACTCCCTACAGATCGTCCGTCATGGAGTCGACGAGGGATTCCCAGGCCGGCTGAACGCCTCAGGTAGCGGGGGGATCTCCTACCTCGGTCCAGTTCGGGGTCCCTGGAAGCACCACGGTGGGGCCGGGTAGGTCGCCACGGCTGTGGTTGGAGCAGGTGGAGCATAGGGTCCGGTGGACAGCCGTCTCCAAAGTGCGGGCACCAGGTACGTATACGCCCCTCCTGAGTCTCCACCTGGGGTCCGGTCACCCTCCCGCGTCCGGGTCGGCGGTCGCACACAGTCGTCGGTCGCAGGCGGGCGCATGTGGGGGCGGCGGGCACACCGGAGCCGGGGGCGCCCTGCCGGCTCCGGTCCGCGCGCTCCCGCGGTCTCTGACGCACGGTGGAAGTGACGCGGCGGAAGGGGCGGAGCCGGGGATGCCGAAACCGGAAGTCGGGTGCTGGCCGACTTTCCAGTGTGCGCCGCGTGTGCGCGGCGGTCCGGGGGGACTCGCTGTACCCGTGGCGAGGGGTGGGGGGGAGGCGGAGCATGCAGGGGGGGTCGCGAATGCTGGGGAGGTGCCACGCCAGAACCCTGCTGACCCGGGTACAGGGAGGCCTTAAAAGGCAGGAGGCAACGCTGCGGGGGTGCTTCTGAAGGCCCAGCGATGGATATGACAGAAGCCCCCATAGAGCAGCAGGACGAGATACAGGAGCGGCCACAGAAGGAGGCCGTGGCGAAGCCTCATGCGAGTGGCCAGCAGAAGAAAAAACGATCGAGTGAACAGAGCCGCGGAAGTTCCTCCAGACTAAAGGACCCTCCTGCCTCCCTCCGTGATCCGGTACCTGCCTCACCTGCATGGGTAAGAGATATTCGTGAATGTACCCTGATGCAGTGTTCCCTTATGTATTTTTTGCAGGGGAGGAAAGCTACGGGAAAACAGAAGCACAGGGAATGTGCCATCTGTAGTTGCCCCTTGCCAGACGGCCACCCCAAAAGATTGTCAGCCATGTGTGCGACAAACGGTAGGGGTTGGAAGGGAATGAGGGCCAGGGATAGACTGACAGGCCCTTACATTCTCCCCCGTCCTTACAGGTAGCGGAAGAAACGCCAGATTTCACCACAAGCCTGAGAGAAATAATCAGGACAGAAATGAAAGCCCTGTCAAAAAGGGATTCTTCTAGGGGGAGAGAAGTTAGCTTCTCAGGTTCTGAGTCCTCGGTTGCTCCTAGGAACAATGACTCCTCGGATTCCCCGGCCTCCACTTCGTCTTCTTCGGATGAAGACTCGAGCCGTTTCTGCTTCCCGTTAGACCAGATGGACAAACTAGTTAAAACAATAAGGTCCACCATGGGAGTAACAGACTCAAAACCAGAAATTTCGGCACAAGACGTGATGTTCGGAGGTCTAGATCCCAGGAAGCGCAGGGCCTTCCCTTTAAATGATAAGGTCCAGAGCTTAATAGATAGGGAGTGGAAAAAACCTGAAAAAAGAGGCTCCTTGCCACTGGCCTTCAAACGAAGGTACCCATTTGATGACCCAGTGGTGAACAGATGGGTTAAGGCCCCTAAACTGGATGTGGCAGTAGCCAAAGCCTCCAGAAAATCTTCCATCCCTTTCGATGACATGGCTTCCCTAAAAGACCCGCTGGATAAAAAAGCGGATTCCTTTCTAAAGGGATCATGGGAGATGTCAGCAGACGCCCTAAGACCAGCGATAGCTGCCACTTGTACAGCCAGATCCATGATGGTCTGGCTAGATCAACTGGATTCCCATCTGAGAGATGGAGCCTCAAGAGCATCCATTCGGAAAACCCTACCAATTATCCAGAGTGCCGCTGCTTTCCCGGCCGATGCCTCAGCAGACTCTGCAAGGATGGCGGCTAGATCCGCAGGGTTATCTAACACAGCTCGAAGGGCCCTCTGGTTAAAATGCTGGCCAGGGGATATCCAGGCCAGGTCACGACTCTGCTCCATTCCTTGCGAGGGGGAATATCTATTTGGCTCTGCCCTGGATGAACTGTTAGAGAAAGCCGGGGATGATAAAAAGAAGTTTCCGAGCCTCCCGAATCCTTCTTATAGACGCCCCTTTACCAGGAAAGGATATTTCCATAGAAGGTCGTCCAGAGATCAGGGCAGATGGGATGACAAAAGAAGGAGAGGTACAGGTTTCATGTTCGGAGGAGGGGGGCGCCAGGAAGGTCCAGCACGGGACACTAAAAAGCCGCCCCAATGACTAGAGGCCCTGGTAGGGGGGTGACTAGCTGCCTTCTACCCAGCCTGGTCCATGATTTCGGATAGTAATTGGATACGGGGGGTGATAGCTACGGGTCTACAACTGGAATTCACCCGGGTTCCCCATGATCGATTTAGGGTCACCCCAATCAGGTCCTCCACATCAGAACAAGCTGCCCTGGAGGCCGAGGTTCATGATCTTTGCCTTAAGAAGGTCCTAACTGTGGTTCCAGAAGGGGAAAGGTTTCTACTCCCCTCTGTTCCTGGTCCGCAAGCCAGACAGTTCCTTTAGGACTATAATTAATCTTAAGTCCCTTAATGAATTCTTGGTTATACGCCCGTTTAAAATGGAAACAATTAATTCAACAATAAAATTATTGTTTCAAAACTGCTTTATGGTGGTGTTGGATTTGAAAGATGCTTACTACCATATACCCATTCATGCAGCTCATCAGCGCTTCCTCAGAGTGGCGGTTCAGTTAAATGGGTCAGTTGAACATTTCCAATACGCGGCCCTCCCCTTTGGGGTGGCAGTCGCTCCCCGGGTATTTACCAAAGTAGTAGCGGAAGTTATGGCCCATCTACGTGAATCTGACATTCTAGTAGTACCCTACTTAGATGACTTCCTGATTATAGGAAAAACGGCAAAACATTGTACGGAACAGCTACAGAGGGCAATGTCTGCCCTGGAGCGGTTAGGATGGCTGCTGAATATGAAAAAATCTCGGTTACAGCCGATGAAAAGCCAGCAGTTTTTAGGCCTGATTCTAGATTCTGAGAAACAGGAATGCCGTCTGCCTCCGGAGAAGCTTGTTCGTTTACACTATCAGGTCCTAAATGCTTCCAATAACCCCACCATGTCCCTTAGGAAAGCCATGTCCCTTCTGGGTTCCCTTTCCTCCTGTATCCCAGCGGTGCAGTGGGCCCAGTTTCATTCAAGAACACTTCAGGGTGAGGTTTTACTGCATCAAAGAATCCTCAGAGGTTACTTAGAGGGCCAGCTAACCTTGTCCCGAAACACAAGGGAGTCCCTAGAGTGGTGGCTGGACAAGGATAATTTATCCAGAGGAGTTCCCTGGGAATTCGACATATCCCGCATAGTCACTACGGATGCTAGCCCTTCCGGCTGGGGGGCTCATATGGGTGAGGTCGTGGTCCAGGGCCTATGGGACCAGCACCAGATAAATATGTCATCTAATTTGAAAGAATTGACAGCAGTAGAACAGGCAGCTAAGAAGCTACTTATGTATCTGCAGGGCCATCATGTGCGAGTGCTCTCCGACAATCAGGTCACCGTGGCTTACATCAACCACCAAGGTGGGACTCGTTCCAAACCCCTGATGAATGTGACAGAACGGTTGTTCCAACTAGCAGAGCAGCATTTTCTATCTTTGACAGCGCTACACATAAAAGGGAAAGAAAACATTATGGCAGATTTCTTAAGCCGCAATCTGCTAAGGCAAGGAGAATGGTCCCTAAACATCTCGATCTTCCACCTGATTGTGCAAAGGTGGGGACAGCCAGAGGCAGACCTCTTCGCCACCAAAGAAAACAGAAAATTGAGACTATTCTGCTCCCTAAATCCCAGAGACAACCCCCTGGCAGTAGATGCCTTTCTGATAATGTGAGACTTCAGGCTAGCATATGCCTTCCCTCCCCTATCGCTACTACCCTTGGTGTTGAGAAAGATCAGGAAAGACAGAGCAAGAGTTATAGTCATCGCCCCATTTTGGCCCAGGAGGGCTTGGTTTTCTTGCCTCAGGACCATGTCGGTGTCCGATCCTTGGGTTCTTCCGGACATCCCGGATCTCCTATCCCAGGGCCCAGTCTTCCATCCTCAGGTGGCTGGCCTACATCTGACGGTGTGGAGTTTGAGCGGGCGCTCTTAAAAGATAAAGGCTTCTCCCCAGACTTAATTAATACCCTTCTTAAAAGTAGAAAGGCCATTACTACCAAGATCTATGTTAGAATTTGGAAGAAATTCCTTCACAGCTCGGGAATAGTCGCTGGGGGTTCAACACCTATAAATCAGATCTTAGAATTTCTTCAGAAAGGTCTGGACATGGGGCTTTCCACTAGTACCCTTAAAGTACAAGTAGCAGCCTTAGGGGCCCTCTTTAGCTGCAACATCACGAGTAATTACTGGATCAGTAGATTCATTAAAGCAGCAGGAAGATCCAGGCCGGTAGTGAAGGATAGATTCATGCCATGGGACTTGAATCTAGTCCTCACGGCCATGACGGAAGCTCCATTCGAACCTATTTCATCAGCTTCCATAAAAAACCTGTCCCTCAAAGTAGCGTTCCTGGTAGCTCTAACCTCTGCTTGCAGAGCTAGCGATATCCAGGCATTATCTAGGCGTCCTCCTTATATACAGATTAAAAATGAGCAATACTCACACCTGATCCAGCGTATTTACCTAAAGTGGTTTCTAACTTTCATAGGACTCAGGAAGTAGTCCTTCCATCCTTCCTCCCTAATCCGGCTAATAAGAAGGAAGAGAAACTACATACCCTGGATGTTAGGAAGTGCCTTATAGAATATTTGGCAGCTACCGATCCTTGGAAGAAAGAGGATGCCCTGTTTATTTCCCACCAAGGCCCTAGGAAAGGTTGTAGAGTATCAAAGAATACACTAGCCAGGTGGATTAGAGAAGCGATTGCCTTAGCATACACCTCAAAAGGCAGGTCGCCACCCGGGAAGCTGAGGGCACATTCCACCAGAGCCATGGCGACCTCGTGGGCCGAGAGATCAGAAGTCTCCATTGACCAGATATGTAAGGCGGCTACTTGGTCCTCTCCGAGCACCTTTTATAGACATTATAGGCTAGACTTGGGTGCTTCCACAGACCTCTCTTTTGGGATAAGGGTGCTGCAGGCTGTAGTCCCTCCCTAAAGTAGTTATTACTCTCTGTAATTCTCTCAGGTGGTGCTGTCATGGACGACCGAATAAAGTCTTAGTTACTCACCGGTTAACGGTATTTTTCGGAGTCCATGACAGCACCCGTATATTCCCTCCCTTTAGTTTAATTTGGGTGTGCACTTCTTATACGTACACGGGTAATTTAAATAGTTGTGTATAGTATTGTATATAAGTTATGCTATTAACCATTGTGGTCCTCTGTGCTCTGTAATCCAACTGATGCGTGGGAGAGGTGCCGCCCTTTTTGTATCTGTAAGTTTCCTGTTCCTAAAGGGCGGATCCCCTCTCTCGGGTGGTGCTGTCATGGACTCCGAAAAATACCGTTAACCGGTGAGTAACTAAGACTTTTCTAGCTAAATAATTTATTTAGAATAATTAACAGAGCATAAATGCTAAATGCAAGTTACAGCAGACATAAACACAATATAGCAGTTAATAAAGTTTTTATCTGTATAAAACATGTAGTTTCTTTGCTTTCCTTTCACAAATAGAATGCATAGTAAACAGCAAACTCTCCATTTACATAATATGTATGCCCAGATAAGGTTTTGCATACAATAAGTGCCCAGAGTAAACTGCTGAATATAAAGTGCATAAGTGCCTTGTATCAAATAAGCCTGGTAGGCATTAAGTGTACACAGAGTAAAAACTGTCTATGCAAATTCCAGAGTAAGATACAAGGACTGCATTAGAAAGTAACAACTTACATGTGCTGTGTATGTCGCTGTAAAACCTGCCGCCCCTACGCGCGTTACGCCGCAGCTTCCTCAGGAGGCGTGGTTTACAAGTGCCCCGGATCTAGTTTATATAGTGCGGTCAACCAATAAACCGCTTTCCCTAATAAAGCTTGTAAAATTCAGGACCTGCGCTGTAGTGTCCACAATGAGCTGCAAAGCCACCAGGGAGGTAAAAAGGATGGTTTTACCAGTTATAGGGCGTGCTGGGTCTGCTGGACAATTGTTTCTCCAAGGATCATTGTGGATACAGGGACCTCATTGCTTACTGATCAGGCACCAGGAAGCCCTGGATGAGATCTGGAGTTTCCGCTGTAGAGTCTCTGATACTTGCCTGGAGTTCATCCTGAGCCATCTGATTCATGAATACAATGCCAGTCCTGTAGTGAACATTGGCACCGATGTATAATGAAGCTCTGCAGATTCCCGAGGGCTGGTTAACTCTTCAGCCACTGCACAGGTCTCTGCTGATGTCAGGGGGTGGTCTCACGGGCCCCCTGACTATTGTGCTCAGTGTTATAATTGTGTCCCCTTTATGTTGAGGGCTGGTCCTGGCCTATGAATGGCTGATAACAGGGACCCATAGCTGCAGCACTGGAGTAGCGTGGGGGAGGGCGGTCCGCCCCAGGCGGCACGTGTGTGGGGGCGGCGCAGCAGCATGACAGCTCCTCGGCTGCTTTTAGGAAAGGCCCCAGCAGCCGTGTTGCTATGGTAACACTGTAGGACTACATTACCCGTCATGCCTCGGGCGTGCGTTCCTGGTATGACCCCGCTGCAGCGCTGTAGATTGGCAGTCACATGACCGTGGGATCTGCCGAGGCTTCGGCTGTCACATGCCCAAACAACGAGCGGAGCGGCCGCACAGCATGGAGCATGGCCAATGTGGCCAATAGGGTGTCGTGGTCCGACCGGGAGCAGCTGGAGGAGGCCGGGGAGAGCACGCCGCTGCTGAACGGAGCCGGCAACCAGCAGGTGAGGGCGGGAGGAGGAATACTGGGAATTGGGGGGCTGTGCAGATAGGTGACCATGGCGAGGCTGTGCAGGGGAGGACATGGGGGGCTCTGTAGGGGGAGGACGTGGGGGGCTGTGCAGGGGAGGACATGGGGGGCTCTGTAGGGAGAGGACATGGGGGGGCTCTGTAGGGAGAGGACATGGGGGGGCTCTGTAGGGAGAGGACATGGGGGGGCTCTGTAGGGAGAGGACATGGGGGGGGCTGTGCAGGGGGAGGACATGGGGGGGCTGTACAGGGGAGGACATGGGGGGGCTCTGTAGAGGGAGGACATGGGGGGCTCTGCAGGGGAGGACATGGGGGGCTCTGTAGGGGAGGACATGGGCTGTGCAGGGTAGGACATGGGGGGCTGTGCAGGGGAGGACATGGGGGGCTGTGCAGGGGAGGACATGGGGGCTCTGTAGGAGGGACATGGGGGGCTGTGCAGGGGGAGTACATGGGGAGGCTGCGTAGGGGAGGACATGGGGGGCTGTGCAGGGGGGTAAACGGGGGGCTGTGCAAGGGAGAACATGAGGGCTCTGTAGGGAGTGTACTGTGGTTCTGTGCAGGGGGAGGACACATGGGTCTCCTTACACTGTTTTATGGTGCGGCTCTATGAAGGGCAGTGGTGGCGGTTCAGTAGGGTCATCAAGCTAATACATACATATATATATAGAGAACTGCAAGAAGATGAAAGTCTAGAAATTTAGAAATAATAACAGCAGAGTTAGTAGTAGACTAAAAATTAGATCTTTGAGTGTAGTGTGGGCTCTTCGGATGCTTCCGAAATATCAACGACCAAAGGGGCGGCAAATTTTTCGACCGCCCCGGGCGCCACAAACAGTTGCTACGCCACTGAGCTGCAGGAATGTATAATGTGTATAATGTGCACAGTAATGAATGTTCTAAATATTCACTGTCATTACCAAGAATTATCCGTGTTATATGGCCGGAACAAGATGCAGTGGCACCGACGGCGCGCAGGCAGGTAAATAGGATGTTTTTTTTCTTAACAGGAATCATACCTACAAAGATAGGGGATAAGGAGCCATGCATACAATGACAGGGACGGGGGAACCATGCATACCACGGTAGGGATGAGTGGTCAATGCACACCCGGCTTATACTCAAGTCAATAAGTTTACCCAGTTTTTCGTGGCAAAAGTTGGTGCCTCGGCTTGTACTCGGGTCGGCTTATACTCGAGTATATACGGTAATAGTTAAAACCTGACAAGAATAAACAATAATTTGCAGTTAGCCCAATCGTGGGGATAAATAGCTGAGAAATAAATAGTGATTAGTATATCTTAATAAATATATTGCAATTCGCCCAGTACAAAGCTGTGAAAAAAAATGGTAGTTACTATTTCCATTAAGTATTGCACTCAAACAGTTGATTAACCAAGAGAGATGGCATGTACCCGAATAGAATTCTCCTAGAGGCTGCAAATAAGAGCGGCAGGAAGTAAAGGGTTAATAGGTACATAGAACACACAATTGGGTGAAAATATTAAATGGTCATGAGCAATATGTCCTGGCATAAAGAGTGTGATTATATTCTTAGTCCATAGTTAATGCTTGGTATAAACCTGCATTCATAAAATATTCCAATGTCTATAGCCGTGGGGAGAGCTGCCCCGGCCGATGATGGATACACCAAGTACTTTCTCCAATGAGTGGAGGGCTCGTACCCTGTGAAATAGCGCGCTGAACAGTACATGGTGATTTCACCATATATAGTTGTATGTGAGTGTTGCTACTCACAATACCTCCGATGGTCTGCGTAGAATCCGGTGACTGCGTTCTGGCTGGTGCAGTAAAGGTCGGACCTGGGAGATGCGGCGATATGCCGAGGTGTAGTGTGAGACCAGCGCTCCTGCGCTCCAGCTGTCGGCAGGGATCCGGTCACTCTGGTCGATAGCTGCGTCCCGGCAGATGTGCAGTAGGAGCAGGACCTGTGTGACGCGGTGGATCACGTGGTGCCGTGTAACTGCTGCTAGATGGAGGTACGGGTGGCAAAAAGGGCCGAAACCAACGCGTTTCGGAAAACTCAGCTTCTTTCTTCAGGTCCGGGACATATTGCTTATGACCATTTAATATTTTCACCCAATTGTGTTCTATATACATATTAACCCTTTACTTCTAGGAGAATTCTATTCGGGTACATGCCATCTCTCCTTGGTTAATCAACTGTTTGAGTGCAATACTTTCTATTTCCATTAACTACCATTTTTTTCACAGCTTTGTACTGGGCGAGTTGCAATATATTCATTAAGATATACTAATCACTATTTATTTCTCAGCTATTTATCCCCACGATTGGGCTAACTGCAGTTTATTGTTTATTCTTGTCAGGTTTTACCTATTAAATATTCTTCTATTTGTCTCATTAATAAGTGACTAGCTTTTCTCCCACATCTTGGTTTTTTCAGCGCGAGTCTATCACAAATATTTATAATCCTTTCGATTTCCTTGTGGTTGGTATCTAGAGTCGCAGCAGTTACAAAACCTTTTACACAGGCGCCACTTTATCGCTCTCCTTCATTTTTTGATTTTAACAATTTTTCCCTGGATCTGTAGCTGGATATTTCCTGCTTTTGAATTGCCTCCTATATACAGTGTGAGCCTCCACATTGCTTCCTATATACAGTATGAGGCCGCATATAGCCTCCTATATACAGTAGGAGCCTGCACAGCGCTTCCTATATACAGTATGAGGCCGCATATAGCCTCCTATATACAGTATGAGCCTGCACAGCGCTTCCTATATACAGTATGAGTCTGCACATAGTCTCCTATATACAGTATGAGCCTGCACATCGCTTCCTATATACAGTATGAGACCGCATATAGCCTCCTATATACAGTATGAGGCCGCATATAGCCTCCTACATACAGTATGAGCCTGCACAGCGCTTCCTATATACAGTATGAGCCTGCACATCGCTTCCCATATACAGTATGAGGCCGCATATAGCCTCCTACATACAGTATGAGGCCACATATAGCCTCCTATATACAGTATGAGCCTGCACATCGCTTCCTATATACAATATGAGCCTGCACATTGCTTCCTATATACAGTATAAGCCTGCACATTGCTTCCTATATACATTATGAGTCTGCACATAGTCTCCTATATACAGTATGAGCCTGCACATCGCTTCCTATATACAGTATGAGACCACATATAGCCTCCTGAATACAGTATTTGCCTCCTATATACAGTATGAGGCTGCATATAGCCTCCTATATACAGTATGAGCCTGCACATCGCTTCCTATATACAGTATGAGGCCGCATATAGCCTCCTATATACAGTATGAGCCTGTACTTCGCTTCCTATATACAGTATGAGGCCGCATATAGCCTCCTATATACAGTATGAGCACCAACATATAGCCTCCTGAATGCAGTGTTTACCTCCTATATACAGTATGAGCCTGCGCATTGCTTCCTATATACAGTATGAGCCTGCACATAGCCTCCTATATACAGTAGCAAAAAAAAAAAAATGATTGAATGAGAGTAATGGTTTTGGGTCCTTTCTGTAAAAATCGTATGGGTATCTTTTTAGTCTTGGTTTTAGTTTTCTGTTTTTAATTATTTTTTCCTGTGCTTATACTCCAGTTCTCTATCTTCGCATTGCAGTATATGATCTGGCATGGAATTCATTGTTGAGGGCATTTCAAGATTTTATGAAGAAACACTCCTCTCACAAGAAATCTACGGCTCTTTTCGTACCCATTGGGTCTTCAATATTTCATATTATTTGTTCACATTTTTATTCATTTTTTCTTTTTTTATTTGTTTATTTCATTTACATTTTTATTTGTTTTATTTTTATATATTTTTTTTCACTCATTTTTTATTTTTTTCACAATTTTCTTTGTGTATTTTTGCTATGTATTATGCATTATACATAATTGTATGTATAATTACTTTATGATATATGACATTTGATGTATGTATTGAATGCCATGTGTTATTTTTATGTTCATTTGTTTTTTAACAGAGACATGATATATAGTTGTTATAGTTATATGATGCACATACACTTTCATATAGCCTGCATACACATTATGCTAATTGTTAAAAAAAAATTTTATTGCTTGCATAGTGTGCTTATAATTGACACATATGTGTGTGCCTTTGCACTCTATGTCAGGCATATTCACTTTAATGGTTCATACACACCGCTATAATTATTTCAGCATCATTATGTTTTATCCCCTCACTTTCAACACTTGCTATCACTTTAAATAGTGATTATTATTCTTCATAATTATTTTATTTTCTTGTCCTCACTTGAGCGCATGCCCAGTTCTGTCCTCCCTAGGAGCCTTCTGACGTGCTCAGTCTGGTATGTGGCTGTCTCTGGCTGTTTTGCAGCTTGAGCCACTTTCATGCTGATCATAGACTCCCTGTTCATAGTGGGGACTCAACAGCGCATGCGCCGATAATGCTGTGGACGTTTAGAACTGGATACTATTGACGTCATTGTGGACACTACAACGCAGGTCCTGAATTTTACAAGCTTTATTAGGGAAAGCGGTTTATTGGTTGACCGCACTATATAAACTACATCCGGGGCACTTGTAAACCACGCCTCCTGAGGAAGCTGCGGCGTAACGCGCGTAGGGGCGGCAGGTTTTACAGCGACATACACAGCACATGTAAGTTGTTACTTTCTAATGCAGTCCTTGTATCTTACTCTGGAATTTGTATAGACAGTTTTTACTCTGTGTACACTTAACGCCTACCAGGCTTATTTGATACAAGGCACTTATGCACTTTTTATTCAGCAGTTTACTCTGGGCACTTATTGTATGCAAAACCTTATCTGGGCATACATATTATGTAAATGAGGAGTTTGCTGTTTACTATGCATTCTATTTGTGAAAGGAAAGCAAAGAAACTACATGTTTTATACAGATAAAAACTTTAATAACTGTCAAGGTGCTGGTTTAATTATATTGTGTTTATGTCTGCTGTAACTTGCATTTAGCATTTATGCTCTGTTAATTATTCTAAATAAATTATTTAGCTTGAAAAACTCCAATTTTGATCTCTTGTGATGCTTAATAGCTCATTTATGAGATTTTTTTTGCTATTATATTTCCAGTGAGTTGAGCCTTTGAAGAATTTTTTTCCAGTATTTGGGATATATTTGTACTTTATCCTATATACAGTATGAGCCTGTACATCGCTTCCTATATACAGTATGAGGCTGCATATAGCCTCCTATACATCGTATGAGCCCACATAGCCTCCTGTATACAGTATGAGGCCGCATATAGCCTTCTACACTGCGTTCCAAATTATTATGCAAATTGGATTTAAGTGTCATAAAGATGTAATTTTTTGTTTTTCAAATAAACTCAGATGGTATTGTGTATCAGGGCTCTTTGGATCACTGAAATCAATCTCAAACGCCTGTGATAATTAGTTTACCAGGTGAGCCCAATTAAAGGAAAACTACTTAAGAATGATGTTCCACATTATTAAGCAGGGCACAGGTTTCAAGGAATTTAGGAAAGAAAACGGATCTCTCTGCTGCTGAAAAGCATCAAATAGTGCAATGCCTTGGTCATGAGATGAAAACATTAGATATTTCCCAAAAACTTAAACGTGATCATCGTACTTTTAAGAGATTTGTGGTTGATTCTGAGAACAGACATGTTTGTGCTGATAAAGGCAGAATGAGGAAGGTTTCTGCCAGGCAAGTTCATCGGATTAAGAGAGCAGCTGCTAAAAAGCCATTACAAACCAGCAAACAGATATTTAAAGCTGCTGGTGCCTCTGGAGTCCCTCGAACCTCAAGGTGTAGGATCCTTCAAAGGCATGCTGTGGTGCATAAACCTACTATTCGGCCACTCCTAAACAGTGTTCACAAGCAGAAATGGTTGCAGTGGGCCCAGACATACATGAAAACTAATTTTCAAACAGTCTTGTTTACTGATGAGTGTCGAGCAACCCTGGATGGTCCAGATGGATGGAGTAGTGGGTGGTTGGTGGAAGGCCACTATGCCCCAACAAGGCTGCGACGTCAGCAAGGAGGTGGAGGAGTCATGTTTTGGGCCGGAATCATGGGGAAACAGCTGGTAGGGCTCTTTAAGGTTCCTGATGGTGTGAAAATGACCTCTGCAAAGTATATAGAGTTTCTGACTGACAGCTGTCTTCCATGGTATAAAAAGCAGAAATGTGCCTTCAGGAGCAAAATCCTCTTCATGCATGAAACTGCACCATGTCATGCTGCAAAGAATACCTCTGAGTCATTGACTGCTATGGGCATAAAAGGAGATAACTCATGGTGTGGCCACCATCTTTCCCTGACCTCAACCCTATGGAGAACCTTTGGAGTATCATCAAGCGAAAGATCTATGAGGGTGGGAGGCAGTTCACATCAAAACAGCAGCTCTGGGAGGCTATTCTGACTTCATGCAAAGAAATACAAGCAGAAACTCTCCAAAAAATTCACAAGTTCAATGGATGCAAGAATTGTGAAGGTGATATCAAAGAAGGGTTCCTATGTTAACATGTAACTTGGCCTGTTAAGCTATTTAACTCCAAAATATCCTTTTTGTTCAGTGAATGTGACCTCCTAATGCTGCAAATTCCACAAATGAGCATTTTCAGTTCTTTAAAACATATCAAATGTTTAGAAATTCTACTGTGCATACTAATTTGGAACAGTGCAATTTGAGTTTTTATTCATTTTGGAGATTATACTGTTATCATTGGGAGGTTTCTTCAATAAAATTCGATGCATACTCTAACGGGTGATGACTTTTATTAGACTGACTGTCATTTGTACCGACTATTTAGGAAAATCAGAGAAAAATAGCATTTGCATAATAATTTGGAACACAGTGTATATACAGTACTAGCTGAAGAGCCCGGCGCTGCTCGGGCATAGTAACTAACTGTGGTAAGTTATAGAAAATTATAATTATCCTCCATCCCATAGTCCCTGCCCATATACCCATCATACATATCCACGATCCCATAGGCCCGTGCCCATATACCCATCATACATATCCTCCATCCCATAGTCGAGTACCCATATACCCATCACATATCCTCCATCCCATAGTCCCATGCCCATATACCCATCATACATATTCTCCATCCCATAGTCCCATGCACAGATACCGATCATACATATTCTCCATCCCATGGTCCCATGCCCATATACCCATCATACATATCCTCCATCCCATAGTCCCGTGCCCATATACCCATCATACATATCCGCTATCTCATAGTCCCGTGCCCATATACCGTCATACATACAGACAATGTGATTTTCTGGATTTTTTTTTCTCAGTTTGTCTCCCATAGTTGAGGTCTACCTATGATGTAAATTACAGACGCCTCTCATCTTTTTAAGTGGTGGAACTTGCACTATTGCTGACTGACTAAATACTTTTTCTCCCCACTGTATCCTCCATCCTATAGTCCAGTGCCCATATACCCATCACACATCCTCCATCCCATAGTCCTGTGCCCATATACATATCCACCATCCCATAGTCCCGTGCCCATATACCCATCAAACATATCCTCCATCCCATAGTCCAGTGCCCATATACCCATCACACATCCCCCATCCCATAGTCCCGTGCCCATATACCCATCATACATATCCACCATCCTATAGTCCAGTGCCCATATACTCATCACACATCCTCCATTCCATAATCAACCATTATGACATCATAATGAGCGGCGGCAGGGCTTGCAACCTTTGATGACATCAGCATCGCCATGGCAAACATTGTGACATCATAATGAGGGGCGGGGCTTGATGCACACACATTGCTTCCCCAGTATGCAAATAGGGGCATTGTGACAACACAATGAGGGGCGGGGCTTGACGCACACACACTTTTCCCCCAGTATGTAGATAGGGGCAAAATTGTTTGGTGAATTGGAACGCGCAGGGTTAAAATTTCGCCTCACAACATAGCTTAGGACGCTCTCGGGGTGCAGACGTGTGACTGTGCCAAATTTTGTGGCTGTAGCTGCGACGGTGCGGATGCCTATCCCGGACATACAAACATACACACACACATACATACATACACACTTTGAGCTTTATATATTAGATGAGGCCGCATATAGTCTCCTATATACAGTATGAGCCTGCACATTGCTTCCTATATACAATATGAGCCCACATAGCCTCCTATATACAGTATGAGCCTGCACATCGCATCCTGTATACAGTATGAGGCCACATATAGCCTCCTATGTACGGTATGAGCCTGCACATCGCTTCATATATACAGTATGAGGCCGCATATAGCCTCCTATATACAGTATGAGCACCCACATATAGCCTCCTGAATACAGTTTTTGCCTCCTATATACAGTATGAGCCTGCACATTGCTTCCTATATACAATATGAGCCCACATAGCCTCCTATATACAGTATGAGCCTGCACATCGCTTCCTATATACAGTATGAGGCCACATATAGCCTCCTATGTACGGTATGAACCTGCACATCGCTTCCTATATACAGTATGAGGCCGCATATAGCCTCCTATATACAGTATGAGCACCCACATATAGCCTCCTGAATACAGTTTTTGCCTCCTATATACAGTATGAGCCTGCACATTGCTTCCTATATACAGTATGAGCCTGCACATATAGCCTCCTATGTACAGTATGAGCCTGCGCATTGCTTCCTATAAACAGTATGAGTATCCACATAGCCTCCTATGTACAGTATGAGCCTGCACATCGCTTCCTATAAACAGTATGAGCCTGCAAATCGCTTCCTATATACAGTATGAGCCCACATATAGCCTCCTGAATACAGTGTTTGCCTCCTATATACAGTGTGAGTCCCCATATAGCCTCCTATATACAGTATGAGCACTCACATATAGCCTCCTGACTACATTGTTTGCCACCATATTGCCTCCTATATACAGTGTGAGTCCCCATATAGCTCCTATATACAGTATGAGCCCCTATATAGCATCCCATATCTAACTGCTTTTACCTTGGTATCATTAATTTTCTATGAGACTACTCTGTTCTCATATTGTGCATTTATGCATTTAGTAGGGCTTAATGGAATGACTGCGCTTGTTACACATCAACTCTGTAGATGCGCTCACTTATTAGACTTTGGTTGGGGCAACTCTAAAATATAATAATGATAATGGTCCTGTCTAGTGACAAGTTTATTTTACAGGCTTCTGGAGAAAGGCACAATACCAGTCATTCAAGGGTTAAATCTTTGGAACACTGAGAGGGACTTTCTAGCCAATGAAACCACAGTATAAAACACCTGTGATAACTATGGCAACTGCGCTGATGTCATAAAGACATGCATCTATGATGAAGGAGAAGATTCCAGAACCACAAGTCATTCAGCCGTAGACGGAGCCATACTTGATGTGTCTGGAGACCTGGAGCTTCATCACTCCACAATGGGAGGAAGGGGACACCGCCTAGCCAGCCAGATCAGCCATAGCGCCTAGCCAGCCAGATCAGCCATACCGCCTAGCCAGCCAGATCAATGGGGTGACAGATGTTGCAGCCAGATCTCCCTCACGTCCGGTACTCGCCGCCTTCACTTTATGTGTACGGCCTGGAGAGGTCGCATTAGGCTTCTCCAAAACAAATATGACACAATGTACAAATTCAGGTACAATTTGCTGTTACATGTTGGCACTAACCTTCTAAGCCCAAGGGAAGGGCAATCCTGCAGCCATGGTTCCCTAGAGGTTTCCACTACAGGGGTTTTTTCCTCTCCTGAGTGCTGAAGGACGATTCTTCGTGAGTCGGGGGTTCTGCCATTTTCAGTGTCTCTTTCATAGTAATTGGCTGATTCTAAATTTCAGACACTGAAAGCAATAATAATGATGAGATTTGGAATAAAATTCGGTCAATTTATCATCCAATAAAAGTGTTTTGTGTGTTTCTTTCACAATCTTCGGTTGGTGAAATTTTGTTGGGGATCAGGATCCAGCATCCATGATCAAGCCATGAAGCCAGATATGAAGTCAGAGCAATTTAACCCTGCGCTGGAAGACAGGACGGAGCAGAGATGACAAAGTGTGACTGCACAATTAGCACAAGTTCACACTCTTCCTCCCATTCAGATACACGAGGGGATTCAGGGCCGAGTTGGGACTAAAAAGCAGCCCTGGCACACAAAATTCACCAGCCCACATACAATAAGTGTCCTCAACCCAAATCGTAGAACACTGATAGGTCATGTAGGATTTTGCTTTATCCGTTACCATAACAAAGTATTTTGGGTGCCCAAGGCAGATGAAGCCGAAGGCGCCCATTTTGCATTTCTACCCAGCTAATTCTTCCCTTTTCCATTAGGTCTATGACATCATGTGATTAATAACTGATGAGCTGAATCCTTCTAAGTCAGGCCCATATACATTTGTATCTCATGAACCTACAACTCCCAGTATGTCCTTAACAATGGTAAGGAGATGCTGGGAGTTACCAGTCTTTATCAGACTGTGGACTATACAGGAACCATAGTACTGATGAGACGCAGTCAGTACCAATAACTAAAAATGTACATCCTGGTACCTTATAGGTGACCTCTTCTCAGATTGAGTCTTTTCTTTCTCTTAGGCCTGTTTCACACTTCAGTAACAGCAGGTCACAGAGGCCACCAGCTTCCAGCACACCATACTCACATGCCTGCTCGCCTCTCCGCTCCCTTAGGCGTGGAGCGCATATTCATTACCTTAATGAGCAGTACCACGTGATCACTCGACAGGAAGAGCTGCAGGCTCCGGCTGCCAGAACGAGCTGCAAAGCCACCAGGGAGGTAAAAAGGATGGTTTTACCAGTTATAGGGCGTGCTGGGTCTGCTGGACAATTGTTTCTCCAAGGATCATTGTGGATACAGGGACCTCATTGCCTACTGATCAGGCACCAGGAAGCCCTGGATGAGATCTGGAGTTTCCGCTGTGGAGTCTCTGATACTTGCCTGGAGTTCATCCTGAGCCCTATATACAGTATGGGAGAGGACATGGGGGGACTCTGTAGGGGAGGACATGGGGGGACTCTGTAGGGGAGGACATAGGGGGACTCTGTAGGGGAGGACATAGGGGGACTCTGTAGTGGAGGACATGGGGGGACTCTGTAGGGGAGGACATGGGGGGACTCTGTAGGGGAGGACATGGGGGGACTCTGTAGGGGAGGACATGGGGGGGCTGTGCTGGGGGGGTAAATGAGGAGGCTGTGTAGGGGAGGACATGGGAGACTGTGCTGGGGGGGTACATGAGGAGGCTGTGTAGGGGAGGACATGGGGGGCTGTGCAGGGGGGTACACGGGGGGGCTGTGCAAGGGGAGAACATGAGGGCTCTGTAGGGAGTGTACTGTGGGTCTGTGCAGGGGGAGGACACGTGGGTCTCCTTACACTGTTTTATGGTGCAGCTCTATGCAGGGCAGTGGTGGAGGTTCAGTAGGGTCATCAAGCTAATACATACATATATATAGAGAACTGCAAGAAGATTAGAAAATTAGAAATAATAACAGCAGAGTTAGTAGTAGACTAAAAATTAGATCTTTGAGTGTAGTGTGGGCTCTTCGGATGCTTCCGTAATATCAACAACTAGAGTTGAGCGAAACGGGTCGAAAAAATTCAAAAGTCGCCGACTTTTGGCAATGTCGGGTTTCATGAAACGAAACCCGACCCTAGGATGAGGTCGGCCACGAGGTCGGCGACTTACGCGCCAAAGTCGCGTTTCAAAAGTTTGTTTTGCGCTCTTTTTCAGCCAATCAGGATCCACGGACACTGTGGGCAACGTGATGACATAGGCACGGGTCACCACCATCTTTCATAAGGGCATGCAAGTGATTGGCTTGCTTTGGGGGGCGTCACAGGGGGTATAAAAGGGCGTGCACGCCGACCGCCATGTTACTCATGCTGATCTCAGAATAGGGAGAGCTGCTGCTGCTGCTGATTTTGTAGGGAGAGCGTTAGGCAGGGAAGAAGACACCAAAAACTGCTTCTGCTGCTAGCGATTTTGCCTGTACAACACACCAGTCACTGTGCAGTGCAAGGGGAGGCTATATAGTGGTGTATCAGTGGTGTTGGTTGTTGGGCTGCCTTCTAAGGCTTCCTGACATTCCTGCATTGCTGTTTACCCACTGCTCCGCAAACTGCTTTTTTAAAAGCAATCACAATTTTTTTTTTTGTCCTGCTGAGAAGAAGAAAAAAAAACTGCTTCTGCTGCTAGCGATTTTGCCTGTACAAAACACCAGTCACTGTGCAGTGCAAGGGGAGGCTATATAGTGGTGTATCAGTGGTGTTGGTTGTTGGGCTGCCTTCTAAGGCTTCCTGACATTCCTGCATTGCTGTTTACCTACTGCTCCGCAAACTGCTTTTTTAAAAGCAATCACAATTTTTTTTTTGCCCTGCTGAGGTACTGAGCGTGCATTTTTTCACACCATACAGCGGTGTACGCTCCTCACACAGTACCGTGTAACGGCTGTTATCACAGCCACAGTGAAGCTATCAGTGAGTCACTCTGTGAGAATAAGTCGAGGACATGTTCCGTTCTTACAGACCTGCACTCTAGGGAGATTCCAATTCTGCCCAATTCTACATACACCTTGTAGTTTGTGATACACTAGCCAATTTCTGCCTGTGACATAGCGCTCAGATATTCAGTGGGCCTCACACAATCCATAAGTGTCCAGTGTCCACAAGTGTGTGCAGAAATTCAAAATCTCCTTTATCCTCTAGTCACTTTGGTCACAGCTCTGCCATCGAGCCTGTGACAGAGCGCTCAGATGCTTGTCAGTGGGCCTCACACAATCCATAAGTGTCCAGTGTCCACAAGTGTGTGCAGAAATTCAAAATCTCCCTTATCCTCTAGTCACTTTGGTCACAGCTCTGCCATCGAGCCTGTGACAGAGCGCTCACATACTAGTCAGTGGGCCTCACACAATCCATAAGTGTCCACAAGTGTGTGCAGAAATTCAAAATCTCCCTTATCCTCTAGTCACTTTGGTCACAGCTCTGCCATCGAGCCTGTGACAGAGCGCTCAGATACTAGTCAGTGGGCCTCACACAATCCATAAGTGTCCACAAGTGTGTGCAGAAATTCAAAATCTCCCTTATCCTCTAGTCACTTTGGTCACAGCTCTGCCATCGAGCCTGTGACAGAGCGCTCAGATACTAGTCAGTGGGCCTCACACAATCCATAAGTGTCCACAAGTGTGTGCAGAAATTCAAAATCTCCCTTATCCTCTAGTCACTTTGGTCACAGCTCTGCCATCGAGCCTGTGACAGAGCGCTCAGATACTAGTCAGTGGGCCTCACACAATCCATGTGTCCACAAGTGTGTGCAGAAATTCAAAATCTCCCTTATCCTCTAGTCACTTTGGTCACAGCTCTGCCATCGAGCCTGTGACAGAGCGCTCAGATACTAGTCAGTGGGCCTCACACAGTCCATAAGTGTCCACAAGTGTGTGCAGAAATTCAAAATCTCCCTTATCCTCTAGTCCCTTTGGTCACAGCTCTGCCATCGAGCCTGTGACAGAGCGCTCAGATACTAGTCAGTGGGCCTCACACAATCCATAAGTGTCCACAAGTGTGTGCAGAAATTCAAAATCTCCCTTATCCTCTAGTCACTTTGGTCACAGCTCTGCCATCGAGCCTGTGACAGAGCGCTCAGATACTAGTCAGTGGGCCTCACACAATCCATAAGTGTCCACAAGTGTGTGCAGAAATTCAAAATCTCCCTTATCCTCTAGTCACTTTGGTCACAGCTCTGCCATCGAGCCTGTGACAGAGCGCTCAGATACTAGTCAGTGGGCCTCACACAATCCATAAGTGTCCACAAGTGTGTGCAGAAATTCAAAATCTCCCTTATCCTCTAGTCACTTTGGTCACAGCTCTGCCATCGAGCCTGTGACAGAGCGCTCAGGTACTAGTCAGTGGGCCTCACACAATCCATAAGTTTCCACAAGTGTGTGCAGAAATTCAAAATCTCCCTTATCCTCTAGTCACTTTGGTCACAGCTCTGCCATCGAGCCTGTGACAGAGCGCTCAGATACTAGTCAGTGGGCCTCACACAATCCATAAGTGTCCACAAGTGTGTGCAGAAATTCAAAATCTCCCTTATCCTCTAGTCACGTTGGTCACAGCTCTGCCATCGAGCCTGTGACAGAGCGCTCAGATACTAGTCAGTGGGCCTCACTCAATCCAAAAGTGTCCAGTGTCCACAAGTGTCTGCAGAAATTCAAAATCTCCCCTGTCCTATAGACACCTTGTACCTTGTTTTACATTACTATATAGTTTGTTGGATTTTGTCTACATTTCTACCAAAAATGAGGAAGGCTGGTGGAAGAGGCCGTGGAATTGGGCGGGGGTTGGCAGCTGGTAATGATGGTGTTGGTGGTGGATCTGATGGTAGTGGCAAGAGCAAAATAGGACCGAATGCAGGAGGTGTTGAGCCTGCGTCATCGTCTGGCTACATAAGGCCTCGAACGCTTAGTTTTCTAGGAGTTGGCAAACCGCTTTTAAAGCCAGAGCATCAGGAAAAAGTTTTGTCTTACATTGCTGACTCAGCCTCCAGCTCTATCACCTCCTCTTCTTCAGCTGTAAAAAGTAAAAGCACTGAGTCGTCATTGGAGGCTCATGTTCATGAACCACACCTTTCCTTGTGTCCTTCACCCCAACCAAGATTGAAGGATGACGCAGGCCATACTACTGATTACTCCATGGAGCTGTTTTCACATACCATGCCTGGATTATCAAGTGAAATGGTGAATTACCCAGGCCAAGATGAATCTGACATGGAGTGCACTGATGCACAGCCGCTGATGGATGATTCTGCTGGTACATTTACTCAGAGCACTACATTGTCCTCGCAGTGTACAGAGCCAGATTCTGACCCTGATGAGACTCAGGTGCCCCTTCCCGCACACTATACCACCATACACGGTGACACAGAGGAAGGTGCACATGACATAGAAGAGGAGGTGATGGATGACCCAGTTGTTGACCCAGATTGGCATCCATTGGGGGAAGAGGGTGCTGCTTCCAATAGCTCAGATGAGGAGCATCCACAGCATACATCGACATCGCAACAGCTGTTATCTGGCAGGCCCGGAGCACTCCAAAGACAGGTTCCAAAAATCAAAAGAGTTGCTGGACAGCTTGTCCAGAGGGTCAATCTGTTATCTGTAAGAAGTGCGCAAAGACCTTTAGCCGAGGGAAAAATCTGAAAAATTTGAATACCAGTCGCATGCTTAGACATTTAACCAGCATGCACTTGCAAGCGTGGACACAACACCAAACCTCAAGTGCCACATGTGCAACTGATCACAACAAAGGTAGTCAGCAACGCTACATTGTTTCCCCCACTGTAAGCCCACCGGTTAGCACAGCAGCAAATGTTGAGGTGTCGTTGCAATGCCACAGCAGTCAGGGAATCCCACTGTTATATCAACGAAAGACTGATTCTAGGCCATCAGAAAGAACAACAACTCCATCACCATCATCAACCCTCTCTCAGTCCGCCCTGTCCACCGCTACTTCCACCATATGCAGCTCTCAAGTCCAGCTCACCCTCCCAGACACTATGAGTAGGTCAAGAAAGTACTCAGTCTCTCATCCGCGTACACTGGGTTTGAACGCCCACATTGCCAAACTAATCTCGTTTGAGATGATGCCCTTTCGGTTGGTGGAAAGCGCAGCTTTCCGCGAACTCATGGCCTATGCAGTACCACGCTATGACCTACCCAGTCGCCACTTCTTCTCTCGCAAAGCCATCCCAGCCCTCCACCATCATGTGAAAGACCGCATTGTCCATGCACTCAAGCAGTCAGTGAGCGGAAAGGTGCACCTCACAACTGATGCATGGTCCAGTCGGCATGGCCAGGGCCGTTACGTGTCCATCACTGCGCACTGGGTTAATGTGGTGGATGCAGGGTCCACAGGGGACAGCGGTGGTGGGACAGTGCTGCCTAGCCCACGGTATAGGAAACAGTTGGCTGTAGGCGTTCGACCCTCCTCCTCCTCCTCCTCTTCCTCCAGAAGCGAAAGCTCGTCCACAGAGCGCAGTCGTACGAGCACTCCATCTGCAGCTGCCACTGTTGCACACGATGTGTCCCCCTATCGAGCAGCTAGTGGAAAGCGTCAGCAGGCTGTGTTGCAGATGATGTGTTTGGGCGACAGACACACCGCCGAGGTACTGGCCGAGTACTTGAAGCGACAAACTGAGTCATGGCTGGGCAGTGTACATCTTGAGGCAGGCAAGGTAGTTAGTGATAACGGCCGTAATTTTGTGGCAGCCATAGCCCTTTCAAAACTCAGCCACATACCTTGCTTGGCTCACACCTTGAACCTGGTGGTGCAGTGCTTCCTCAAAAATTATCCGGAGTTAACAGCCCTGCTCCAGAAGGTGCGAAGACTGTGCGCGCACATCCGCCGGTCGCCTGTACACTCCGTTCGTATGCAGAAGCTGCAGCGATTGCTCCACCTTCCCAACCACCGCCTCATTATCGACATTGCAACAAGGTGGAACTCCACCCTGCACATGGTGGAGCGGCTGTGCGAGCAGAGGCAGGCCATAATGCATTTGTGGGAGGATACACGGCCAGGCACTTTGAGAGCAGACATGGAGTTGACAGGTGTGCAGTGGTCGAAGCTGAAAGACCTCTGTAAAGTCCTTCAGTGTTTTGAGGAATGCACACGGCTGGTAAGCGCAGAAGACGCCATCCTAAGCATGAGCATCCCACTTATGCGTCTGCTCATGCAAACTTTGACGCACCTTAAGGAGCAGGCGTCTGCAGCCAATGTTGATGAGGAGGAAGAGGAGGAGGGAATCCTTGATGACATTCAGCCATTGCCTGCTCAGGGACCTCTCCTGGACGAGGTGGAGGAAGAAGAGGAGGAGGAGGATGATGATGGGGATGATTACTTAGGGGAGGAGGATGCATCTCGTGGGGCAAGTGAAAATGTTGGCGTGGCAAGGTCTGGTACAGGGTTTGTGCGTGACTGGAGGGATGTGGATTTGCCAGAAAGTGCTCCTCCAACCAGCACTCGCAGTGCATCATTGACACCGGGAACATTGGCCCACATGTCAGATTATGCCTTGCGGATCCTAAAAAGGGACCCCCGCATTGCCAAAATGATGAACGATGACGACTACTGGTTGGCCAGCATCCTGGATCCACGCTATAAAGGCAAATTACAAAACATCATGCCACAGGAGAACCTTGACCTAATATTGGCTAATAAACAAGCAACTCTTGTAAATCGGTTGCTTGAGGCATTCCCAGCACACAGCAGCGGTGATGGTTCTCACACGAGCCGTACGGGCCGGGGGCAGCTTGGCAGAGGTGTTCGTGGTGCACACAGCAGAAGTGGCATTGGAGACAGGGGTTTCATGACAATGTTGTGGACTGATTTTTCAAATACCGCTCACACAACTGGTAATACTGCATCGATGGAAAGTGACAGGAGACAGCAGTTGTCAACTATGGTTACAAACTACTTTTCCTCCCATATCGATGTTCTCCCACACAGGTCATTCCCCTTTGACTATTGGGCCGCTAATCTGGACACCTGGCCTGAATTAGCCCAATATGCCTTACAGGAGCTCGCTTGCCCAGCTGCAAGTGTGCTATCAGAAAGAGTCTTCAGTGCAGCTGGATCAATCCTGACAGAAAAAAGGACCCGTCTGTCAACCCAAAATGTGGATGATCTAACCTTCATTAAAATGAACCATGCATGGGTTTCCAAGGATTTTGTCCCACCTTCCCCTGATGACACATAGGGTGACAGAAAAATGGCTTGCTTTGGTCCACCTCTTCCTGGGACTTCACCTATTTCGCCTTTTGCATCAGCTGAATGTCCAACATCAACATATGCCACTTTCTAAAACTCCCTAACTGTGCTGCCTCCCCCCCATGGCCGGGGTCACCACCTAGCGCACGACACCGTGCGAGTGCCGTTGCCCTGGACAGGTGGGTAGGCCGACTCTTGGGCGCGGGCACTGGCACAGGGTCCCTCATAGTGCAATCAAGTGTCTCTGACGGTGGTGGTGCACACCCGCCGTCAGACACACCGCTGTACTATGAGGGGCCCAGTGCCAGTACCGACGCCCACGAGTGGGCCCCCCTTGCTTGGGCAGGGCCCCAGCATTTGCAATCTTTACCTCTCCCTGCTCCTCCGCTGTGTAATCTGGGTCGTCAAATCCATACTGTGCATGACACCGTCTGAGCCTGCCTCCTGATGTATAGACATATATTTTGAATGTGTACGCTATCCATACATGTTATCTGGGGATACGGTACTCTTTCTAACCTTTGTGCAATCACGTGCAATCCATACTGGGCCTAACACCGTCTGAGTAGAAATGCAAAATGGGCGCCTTCGGCTTCATCTGCCTTGGGCACCCAAAATACTTTGTTTCGGCCCTGGTAACGGATAAAGCAAAATCCTACATGACCTATCAGTGTTCTACGATTTGGGTTGAGGACACTTATTGTATGTGGGCTGGTGAATTTTGTGTGCCAGGGCTGCTTTTTAGTCCCAACTCGGCCCTGAATCCCCTCGTGTATCTGAATGGGAGGAAGAGTGTGAACTTGTGCTAATTGTGCAGTCACACTTTGTCATCTCTGCTCCGTCCTGTCTTCCAGCGCAAGGTTAAATTGCTCTGACTTCATATCTGGCTTCATGGCTTGATCATAGATGCTGGATCCTGATCCCCCAACAAAATCTCACCAACCGAAGATTGTGAAAGAAACACACACAACACTTTTATTGGATGTTAAATTGACCGAATTTTATTCCAAATCTCATCATTATTATTTCTTTCAGTGTCTGAAATTTAGAATCAGCCAATTACTATGAAAGAGACACTGAAAATGGCAGAACCCCCGACTCACGAAGAATCGTCCTTCAGCACTCAGGAGAGGAAAAACTCCCTGTGGTGGAAACCTCTAGGGAACCATGGCTGCAGGACTGCCCTTCCCTTGGGCTTAGAAGGTTAGTGCCAACATGTAACAGCAAATTGTACCTGAATTTGTACATTGTGTCATATTTGTTTTGGAGAAGCCTAATGCGACCTCTCCAGGCCGTACACATAAAGTGAAGGCGGCGAGTACCGGACGTGAGGGAGATCTGGCTGCAACATCTATCACCCCATTGATCTGGCTGGCTAGGCGGTATGGCTGATCTGGCTGGCTAGGCGCTATGGCTGATCTGGCTGGCTAGGCGGTGTCCCCTTCCTCCCATTGTGGAGTGATGAAGCTCCAGGTCTCCAGACACATCAAGTATGGCTCCGTCTACGGCTGAAATGACTTGTGGTTCTGGAATCTTCTCCTGCATCATAGATGCATGTGTTTATGACATCAGAGCAGTTGCCATAGTTATCACAGGTGTTTTATACTGTGGTTTCATTGGCTAGAAAGTCCCTCTCAGTGTTCCAAAGAATTAACCCTTGAATGACTGGTATTGTGCCTTTCTCCAGAAGCCTGTAAAATAAACTTGTCACTAGACAGGAAAATTATCATTATTATATTTTAAAGTTGCCCCAACCAAAGTCTAATAAGTGAGCGCATCTAGAGTTGATGTGTAACAAGCGCAATCATTCCATTAAGCCCTACTAAATGCATAAATGCACAATATGAGAACAGAGCAGTCTCATAGAAAATTAATGATACCAAGGTAAATGCAGTTAGATATGGGATGCTATATAGGGGCTCATACTGTATATAGGAGGCTATATGGGGACTCACACTGTATATAGGAGGCAAACACTGTATTCAGGAGGCTATATGTGGGCTCATACTGTATATAGGAAGCGATTTGCAGGCTCATACTGTTTATAGGAAGCGATGTGCAGGCTCATACTGTACATAGGAGGCTGTGTGGATGCTCATACTGTTTATAGGAAGCAATGCGCAGGCTCATACTGTACATAGGAGGCTATATGTGGATGCTCATACTGTATATAGGAGGCTATATGCGGCCTCATACTGTATATAGGAAGCGAAGTACAGGCTCATACTGTATATAGGAGGCTATATGCGGCCTCATACTGTATATAGGAAGTGATGTATAGGCTCATACTGTATATAGGAGGCTATGTGCAGGCTCATACTGTATATAGGAAGCAATGTGCAGGCTCATACTGTATATAGGAGGCAAAAACTGTATTCAGGAGGCTATATGTGGGTGCTCATACTGTATATAGGAGGCTATATGCAGCCTCATACTGTATATAGGAAGCGATGTGCAGGCTTATACCGTACATAGGAGGCTATATGTGTCCTCATACTGTATATAGGAAGCGATGTGCAGGCTCATACTGTATATAGGAGGCTATGTGGGCTCATATTGTATATAGGAAGCAATGTGCAGGCTCATACTGTATATAGGAGACTATATGCGGCCTCATGCTGTATATAGAAGGCTATATGCGGCCTCATACTGTATACAGGAGGCTATGTGGGCTCATACTGTATATAGGAGGCTATATGCAGCCTCATACTGTATATAGGAAGCAATGTGCAGGCTCATACTGTATATAGGAGGCTATGTGCAGGCTCATACTGTATATAGGAGGTAAACACTGCATTCAGGTGGCTATATGTGGGTGCTCATACTGTATATATGAGGCTATATGCGGCCTCATACTGTATATAGGAAGCAAAGTACAGGCTGATACTGTATATAGGAGGCTATATGCGGCCTCATACTGTATATAGGAGGCTATATGCAGCATCATATTGTATACAGGAGGCTATATGTGGGTGCTCATACTGTATATAGGAGGCTATATGTGGCCTCATACTGTATATAGGAAGCGATGTGCAGGCTCATACTGTATATAGAAGGCTATATGGGGACTCACACTGTATATAGGAGGCAAATACTGTATTCAGGAGGCTGTATGTGGGCTCATACTGTATATAGAAAGCGATTTGCAGGCTCATACTGTTTATAGGAAGCAATGTGCAGGCTCATACTGTTTATAGGAAGTGATGTGCAGGCTCATACTGTACATAGGAGGCTATGTGGATGCTCATACTGTTTATAGGAAGCAATGCGCAGGCTCATACTGTACATAGGAGGCTATATGTGGGTGCTCATACTGTATATAGGAAGCTATATGCGGCCTCATACTGTATATAGGAAGTGATGTACAGGCTCATACTGTATAAAGGAGGCTATGTGCAGGCTCATACTGTATATAGGAAGCAATGTGCAGGCTCATACTGTATATAGGAGGCAAAAACTGTATTCAGGAGGCTATATGTGGGTGCTCATACTGTATATAGGAGACTATATGCAGCCTCATACTGTATATAGGAAGCGATGTGCAGGCTCATACCGTACATAGGAGGCTATATGTGGCCTCATACTGTATATAGGAAGCGATGTGCAGGCTCATACTGTATATAAGAGGCTATGTGGGCTCATATTGTATATAGAAGCAATATGCAGGCTCATACTGTATATAGGAGACTATATGCGGCCTCATACTGTATATAGATGGCTATATGCGGCCTCATACTGTATATAGGAATCGATGTACAGGCTCATTCTGTATATAGGAGGCTATGTGGGCTCATATTGTATATAGAAGCAATATGCAGGCTCATACTGTATATAGGAGGCTATGTGGGCTCATACTGTATATAGGAGGCTATATGCAGCCTCATACTGTATATAGGAATCAATGTACAGGCTCATACTGTACATAGGATAAAGTACAAATATATCCCAAATACTGGAAAAAATTCTTCAAAGGCTCAACTCACTGGAAATATAATAGCAAAAAAAATCTCATAAATGAGCTATTAAGCATCACAAGAGATCAAAATTGGAGTTTTTCAAGCTAAATAATTTATTTAGAATAAGTAACAGAGCATAAATGCTAAATGCAAGTTACAGCAGACATAAACACAATATAATTAAACCAGCACCTTGACAGTTAATAAAGTTTTTATCTGTATAAAACATGTAGTTTCTTTGCTTTCCTTTCACAAATAGAATGCATAGTAAACAGCAAACTCTCCATTTACATAATATGTATGCCCAGATAAGGTTTTGCATACAATAAGTGCCCAGAGTAAACTGCTGAATATAAAGTGCACAAGTGCCTTGTATCAAATAAGCCTGGTAGGCGTTAAGTGTACACAGAGTAAAAACTGTCTATACAAATTCCAGAGTAAGATACAAGGACTGCATTAGAAAGTAACAACTTACATGTGTAGTGTATGTCGCTGTAAAACCTGCCGCCCCTACGCGCGTTACGCCGCAGCTTCCTCAGGAGGCGTGGTTTACAAGTGCCCCGGAGCTAATTTATATAGTGCAGTCAACCAATAAACCGCTTTCCCTAATAAAGCTTGTAAAATTCAGGACCTGAGCTGTAGTGTCCACAATGACGTCAATAGTATCCAGTTCTAAACGTCCACAACATTATCGGCGCATGCGCTGTTGAGTCCCCACTATGAACAGGGAGTCTATGATCAGCGCTCATCAGCATGAAAGCGGCTCAAGCTGCAAAACAGCCAGAGACCGCCACATACCAGACTGAGCACGTCAGACGGCTCCTAGGGAGGACAGAACTGGGCATGCGCTCAAGTGAGGACAAGAAAATAAAATAATTATGAAGAATAATAATCACTACTTAAAGTGATAGCAAGTGTTGAAAGTGAGGGGATAAAACATAATGATGCTGAAATAATTATAGCGGTGTGTATGAACCATTAAAGTGAATATGCCTGACATAGAGTGCAAAGGCACACACATATGTGTCAATTATAAGCACACTATGCAAGCAATAAAATTTTTTTTTAACAATTAGCATAATGTGTATGCAGGCTATATGAAAGTGTATGTGCATCATATAACTATAACAACTATATATCATGTCTCTGTTAAAAAACAAATGTACATAAAAATAACACATGGCATTCAATACATACATCAAATGTCATATATCATAAAGTAATTATACACACAATTATGTATAATGCATGATACATAGCAAAAATACACAAAGAAAATTGTGAAAAAAATAAAAAATGAGTGAAAAAAATATATATAAAAATAAAACAAATAAAAATGTAAATGAAATAAAGAAATAAAAAAAGAAAAAATGAATAAAAATGTGAACAAATAATATGAAATATTGAAGACCCAATGGGTACGAAAAGAGCCATAGATTTCTTGTGAGAGGAGTGTTTCTTCATAAAATCTTGAAATGCCCTCAACAATGAATTCCATGCCAGATCTTATATATTGCGATGCGAAGATAGAGAACTGGAGTATAAGCACAGGAAAAAATAATTAAAAACAGAAAACTAAAACCAAGACTAAAAAGATACCCATACGATTTTTACAGAAAGGACCCCAAACCATTACTCTCATTCAATCATTTTTTTTTTGCTACTGTATATAGGAGGCTATGTGCAGGCTCATACTGTATATAGGAAGCAATGTGCAGGCTCATACTGTATATAGGAGGTAAACACTGCATTCAGGAGGCTATATGTGGGTGCTCATACTGTATATAGGAGGCTATATGCGGCCTCATACTGTATATAGGAAGCGAAGTACAGGCTCATACTGTATATAGGAGGCTATATGCAGACTCATACTGTATATAGGAAGCGCTGTGCCGGCTCATACTGTATATAGGAGGCTATATGCGGCCTCATACTGTATATAGGAAGCAATGTGCAGGCTCATACTGTATATAGGAGACTATGTGCAGACTCATACTGTATATAGGAAGCAATGTGCAGGCTCATACTGTATATAGGAGGCAATTCAAAAGCAGGAAATATCCAGCTACAGATCCAGGGAAAAATTGTTAAAATCAAAAAATGAAGGAGAGCGATAAAGTGGCGCCTGTGTAAAAGGTTTTGTAACTGCTGCGACTCTAGATACCAACCACAAGGAAATCGAAAGGATTATAAATATTTGTGATAGACTCGCGCTGAAAAAAACAAGATGTGGGAGAAAAGCTAGTTACTTATTAATGAGACAAATAGAAGAATGTTTAATAGTTAAAACCTGACAAGAATAAACAATAAACTGCAGTTAGCCCAATCGTGGGGATAAATAGCTGAGAAATAAATAGTGATTAGTATATCTTAATGAATATATTGCAACTCGCTCAGTACAAAGCTGTGAAAAAAATGGTAGTTAATGGAAATAGTAAGTATTGCACTCAAACAGTTGATTAACCAAGGAGAGATGGCATGTACCCGAATAGAATTCTCCTAGAAGTAAAGGGTTAATATGTACATAGAACACAATTGGGTGAAAATATTAAATGGTCAGAAGCAATATGTCCCGGACCTGAAGAAAGAAGCTGAGTTTTCCGAAACGCGTTGGTTTCGGCCCTTTTTGCCACCCGTACCTCCATCTAGCAGCAGTTACACGGCACCACGTGATCCACCGCGTCACACAGGTCCTGCTCCTACTGCACATCTGCCAGGACGCAGCTATCGACCAGAGTGACCGGATCCCTGCCGACAGCTGGAGCGCAGGAGCGCTGGTCTCACACTACACCTCGGCATATCGCCGCATCTCCCAGGTCCGACCTTTACTACACCAGCCAGAACGCAGTCACCGGATTCTACGCAGACCATCGGAGGTATTGTGAGTAGCAACACTCACATACAACTATATATGGTGAAATCACCTTGTACTGTTCAGCGCGCTATTTCACAGGGCACGAGCCCTCCACTCATTGGAGAAAGTGCTTGGTGTATCCGTCATCGGCCGGGGCAGCTCTCCCCACGGCTATAGACATTGGACTATTTTATGAATGCAGGTTTATACCAAGCATTAACTATGGACTAAGGATATAATCACACTCTTTATGCCGGGACATATTGCTCATGACCATTTAATATTTTCACCCAATTGTGTGTTCTATGTACCAATTAACCCTTTACTTCCTGCCGCTCTTATTTGCAGCCTCTAGGAGAATTCTATTCGGGTACATGCCATCACTCTTGGTTAATCAACTGGTTGAGTGCAAAACTTAATGGAAATAGTAACTACCATTTTTTTTTCACAGCTTTGTACTGGGCGAATTGCAATATATTCATTAAGATATACTAATCACTATTTATTTCTCAGCTATTTATCCCCACAATTGGGCTAACTGCAAATTACTGTTTATTCTTGTCAGGTTTTACCTATTACCGTATATACTCGAGTATAAGCCGACCCGAGTATAAGCCGAGGCACCAACTTTTGCCATGAAAAACTGGGTAAACTTATTGACTTGAGTATAAGCCGGGTGTGCATTGACCACTTATCCCTACCGTGGTATGCATGTTTCCCCCGTCCCTGTCATTGTATGCATGGCTCCTTATCCCCTATCTTTGTATGTATGATTCCTGTTAAGAAAAAAACCATCCTATTTACCTGCCTGCGCGCCGTCGGTGGCACTGCATCTTGTTCCGGCCATATAACACGGATAATTCTTGGTAATGACAGTGAATATTTAGAACATTCATTACTGTGCACTTTATACACATTATACATTCCTGCAGCTCAGTGGCATAGCAACTGTTTGTGGCGCCCGGGGCGGTCGAAAAATTTGCCGCCTCTTTGGTCGTTGATAGAGTTGAGCGACTTTTTGTTTTTTAGGGTCGAGTTTCGTTTCGTGAAACCCGACTTTTCCAAAAGTCGGGTCGAGCAAGATCGTCCGATTATAGGGAAAAGTCGGGGTCGTCCCGAAACACGAAACCCAATGTAAGTCAATGGGGAATAAAAGTCGGCAGTGAGAGGAGGACAGGAAACACACCTACAGTGCCCATTTGAATGCCAAAAGCATCAATTCTTCTTACTTAAGCTTGTCAACCTTAATTAACTTCATAATACAAGTTACGCACTGAAAAATGGGGGTTATTTGGCTAAAGTTGTGGGGGGGGGCTGGCTCCAGGTTTTCATGTGCCCTGGGCGAAAGAGCGCCCCTTTAACACATACCAAAACTCATCATGCTCCGATACGGCAGAGAAATAGCGGTATACTACAATGAAAAATACTTCACTTTTTACATCTCATGACGAGGCCCATCTATTTCTCCATACAGAATCATTGGTCCCATATAATGTTTGAAACAGTATATGATGAGCTCCACATAATGCTACAGTATATGTTGGTCCCCATGGATGAAGCTCCACTGTCTTATGGGCCCAAATAATGCTCCAAACATAATGGGCCCCATTTCTAATGCTCTAGTGTATAATGGGCCCTGTAAATGCTGCTCCAGTGTCTGATGTCCACCTTTGGAATGTTCCAGTGTATGGTGGGCCCCATCTATCATTCTCCAGAGTATAGTGCTCCCCAAAAATTGCTGTCCCAACATTGCAAACAATCAAATAAGTCTCCTCGCTAGGGAATCCCTGTACTAGTCTGGACTCCTCGTCGTCCCCATCTTCCATCTCACTGCACAGTATTTCAACCTTGCAAGTGCTGTGATCCTGAGCAAGCAGGGGGGGCCCACTCGTTGGCGACGGCACTGGCACAGGGCCCCTGATAGTACGGTGGTGTGTCTGATGGCGGGTGGGTGGGCCGAACCTGCACTTTCATCATTGCCCCCCAATTCATCATCATTGCTTGCGTTGAGAAACACGTGATGGTGTCTCCGCGGCTTCTGTTTTGCATGTTTTGCATATTTTCCATAAGGGATGGGGGCAGTGCTCTAGAATCACTGCGTTGAGAAACACGTGATGGTGTCTCCGCAGTGTCGGATGTTGATCTCCATGAGTTCATTCATCCTCCTCTTCATAGTCTTTTTACTAGGCATTGCTCCTACCAGCCAGTTTCCTACTCCACACTGATGAGGGGCAATACCCCGAAACAGCTGTATGTGGAAGGATACCATGTTTTGGCATAGGTGGTTTCCTTCATTGGAGACTGCCCTTCTCATGGTTGTTCCTTCCCGGACAAAGACCTGGCTGGTCATTGCTTGCGTTGAGAAACACGTGATGGTGTCTCCGCGGCTTCTGTTTTGCATGTTTTGCATATTTCCCATAAGGGATGGGGGCAGTGCTCTAGAATCACTGCGTTGAGAAACACGTGATGGTGTCTCCGCAGTGTCGGATGTTGATCTCCATGAGTTCATTCATCCTCCTCTTCATAGTCTTTTTACTAGGCATTGCTCCTACCAGCCAGTTTCCTACTCCACACTGATGAGGGGCAATACCCCGAAACAGCTGTATGTGGATGGATACCATGTTTTGGCATAGGTGGTTTCCTTCATTGGAGACTGCCCTTCCCGTGGTTGTTCCTTCCCGGACAAAGACCTGGCTGGTCATTGCTTGCGTTGAGAAACACGTGATGGTGTCTCCGCGGCTTCTGTTTTGCATGTTTTGCATATTTCCCATAAGGGATGGGGGCAGTGCTCTTGAATCACTGCGTTGAGAAACACGTGATGGTGTCTCCGCAGTGTCGGATGTTGATCTCCATGAGTTCATTCATCCTCCTCTTCATAGTCTT
Source organism: Dendrobates tinctorius (assembly GCF_039654945.1). Lineage (NCBI taxonomy): Eukaryota > Metazoa > Chordata > Amphibia > Anura > Dendrobatidae > Dendrobates > Dendrobates tinctorius. The sequence goes on along the minus strand of NW_027361736.1, from coordinate 9,899,916 downwards.
TTTACTAGGCATTGCTCCTACCAGCCAGTTTCCTACTCCACACTGATGAGGGGCAATACCCCGAAACAGCTGTATGTGGATGGATACCATGTTTTGGCATAGGTGGTTTCCTTCATTGGAGACTGCTCTTCCCGTGGTTGTTCCTTCCTGGACAAAGACCTGGCTGGTCATTGCTTGCGTTGAGAAACACGTGATGGTGTCTCCGCGGCTTCTGTTTTGCATGTTGAGCATAGCTTTAGACCTCATGGGACAGTGCAGAAAGGAGGCCTCCAACCCATCTGGCTTAGTGTATCCTAAATTGCTTCCAGGCTGGCTGGATCTCCATTACCATCTGTACTCAGTGCCCTGGTTTGCAACTCAAAATGTGAGTAAAAGTGTAAAGACTACACCCCGCTGTGTTCTCCTGTTTATTTGCTGCAGGAGTAGAAAAACATCAAAAATTTCAGTCCTGCACGATTCTACCAAGAAATGTGAGTGTTCATTCAAACAGCTGGTTTTTGATAGTTTGGGCCCTATTGAATAATGAATGTTTTGAATTTTCTCCAAAAGTAAAGTAGTTGCAAACTCATGCTTTTAGAGACTTTTTTGGGCTCATGAGACGAGTAGAAAAACATCAAAAATTTCAGTCCTGCACGATTCTACCTAGAAATGTGAGTGTTCATTCAAACCACTGTTTTTTGATATTTTGGGACCTATTGAATAAGGAATGTTTTGAATTTTCTAGAAAAGTAAAGTAGTTGCAAACTCATCCTTTTAGAAACTTGTTTGGGCTGTTGAGAGGAGTAAAAAACCATCAAAAATTTCAATCCTGCATGATTCTACCAAGAAATGTGATTCTTCATTCAAAACGCTGGTTTTTGCTATTGGGCTCTATTGAATAATGAATGTTTTGATTTTTCTCCAAAAGTAAAGTACTTGCAAACTCATCCTTTTAGAGTCTTGTTTGGGCTCATGAGAGGAGTAGAAAAACATCAAAAATTTCAATCCTGCATGATTCTACTAAGAAATGTGATTCTTCATTCAAAACCTGATTTTTGCTATTGGGCTCTATTGAATAATGAATGTTTTGAATTTTCTCCAAAAGTAAAGTAGTTGCAAACTCATGCTTTTAGAGACTTGTTTGGGCTCATGAGAGGAGTAGAAAAACATCAAAAATTTCAGTCCTGCATGTTTCTACCAAGAAATGTGTGTTCATTCAAACCGCTGGTTTTTGATATTTTGGGCCCTATTGAATAATGAATGTTTTGAATTTTCTCCAAAAGTAAAGTAGTTGCAAACTCATCCTTTTAGAAACTTGTTTGGGCTGTTGAGAGGAGTAAAAAACCATCAAAAATTTCAATCCTGCATGATTCTACCAAGAAATGTGATTCTTCATTCAAAACCTGATTTTTGCTATTGGGCTCTATTAAATAATGAATGTTTTGAATTTTCTCCAAAAGTAAAGTAGTTGCAAACTCATCCTTTTAGAAACTTGTTTGGGCTGTTGAGAGGAGTAAAAAAACATCAAAAATTTCAATCCTGCATGATTCTACCAAAAAATGTGATTCTTCATTCAAAACCTGATTTTTGCTATTGGGCTCTATTGAATAATGAATGTTTTGAATTTTCTCCAAAAGTAAAGTAGTTGCAAACTCATGCTTTTAGAGACTTGTTTGGGCTCATGAGAGGAGTAGAAAAACATCAAAAATTTCAGTCCTGCATGATTCTACCAAGAAATGTGTGTTCATTCAAACCGCTGGTTTTTGATATTTTGGGCCCTATTGAATAATGAATGTTTTGAATTTTCTCCAAAAGTAAAGTAGTTGCAAACTCATCCTTTTAGAGTCTTGTTTGGGCTCATGAGAGGAGTAGAAAAACATCAAAAATTTCAGTCCTGCACGATTCTACCAAGAAATGTGAGTGTTCATTCAAACCGCTGGTTTTTGATATTTTGGGCCCTATTGAATAATGAATGTTTTGAATTTTCTCCAAAAGTAAAGTAGTTGCAAACTCATTCTTTTAGAAACTTGTTTGGGCTGTTGAGAGGAGTAAAAAACCATCAAAAATTTCAATCCTGCATGATTCTACCAAGAAATGTGATTCTTCATTCAAAACGCTGGTTTTTGCTATTGGGCTCTATTGAATAATGAATGTTTTGAATTTTCTCCAAAAGTAAAGTAGTTGCAAACTCATCCTTTTAGAGTCTTGTTTGGGCTCATGAGAGGAGTAGAAAAACATCAAAAATTTCAGTCCTGCACGATTCTACCAAGAAATGTGAGTGTTCATTCAAACCGCTGGTTTTTGATAGTTTGGGCCCTATTGAATAATGAATATTTTGAATTTTCTCCAAAAGTAAAGTAGTTGCAAACTCATCCTTTTAGAAACTTGTTTGGGCTGTTGAGAGGAGTAAAAAACCATCAAAAATTTCAATCCTGCATGATTCTACCAAGAAATGTGATTCTTCATTCAAAACCTGATTTTTGCTATTGGGCTCTATTGAATAATGAATGTTTTGAATTTTCTCCAAAAGTAAAGTAGTTGCAAACTCATGCTTTTAGAGACTTGTTTGGGCTCATGAGAGGAGTAGAAAAACATCAAAAATTTCAGTCCTGCATGATTCTACCAAGAAATGTGTGTTCATTCAAACCGCTGGTTTTTGATATTTTGGGCCCTATTGAATAATGAATGTTTTGAATTTTCTCCAAAAGTAAAGTAGTTGCAAACTCATCCTTTTAGAAACTTGTTTGGGCTGTTGAGAGGAGTAAAAAACCATCAAAAATTTCAATCCTGCATGATTCTACCAAGAAATGTGATTCTTCATTCAAAACCTGATTTTTGCTATTGGGCTCTATTGAATAATGAATGTTTTGAAATTTCTCCAAAAGTAAAGTAGTTGCAAACTCATGCTTTTAGAAACTTGTTTGGGCTCATGAGAGGAGTAGAAAAACATCAAAAATTTCAGTCCTGCATGATTCTACCAAGAAATGTGTGTTCATTCAAACCGCTGGTTTTTGATAGTTTGGGCCCTATTGAATAATGAATGTTTTGAATTTTCTCCAAAAGTAAAGTAGTTGCAAACTCATCCTTTTAGAAACTTGTTTGGGCTGTTGAGAGGAGTAAAAAACCGTCAAAAATTTCAATCCTGCATGATTCTACCAAGAAATGTGATTCTTCATTCAAAACCTGATTTTTGCTATTGGGCTCTATTGAATAATGAATGTTTTGAATTTTCTCCAAAAGTAAAGTAGTTGCAAACTCATGCTTTTAGAGACTTGTTTGGGCTCACGAGAGGAGTAGAAAAACATCAAAAATTTCAGTCCTGCACGATTCTACCAAGAAATGTGAGTGTTCATTCAAACCACTGGTTTTTGATATTTTGGGCCCTATTGAATAAGGAATGTTTTGAATTTTCTAGAAAAGTAAAGTAGTTGCAAACTCATCCTTTTAGAAACTTGTTTGGGCTGTTGAGAGGAGTAAAAAACCATCAAAAATTTCAATCCTGCATGATTCTACCAAGAAATGTGATTCTTCATTCAAAACGCTGGTTTTTGCTATTGGGCTCTATTGAATAATGAATGTTTTGAATTTTCTCCAAAAGTAAAGTAGTTGCAAACTCATCCTTTTAGAGTCTTGTTTGGGCTCATGAGAGGAGTAGAAAAACATCAAAAATTTCAATCCTGCATGATTCTACCAAGAAATGTGATTCTTCATTCAAAACCTGATTTTTGCTATTGGGCTCTATTGAATAATGAATGTTTTGAATTTTCTCCAAAAGTAAAGTAGTTGCAAACTCATGCTTTTAGAGACTTGTTTGGGCTCATGAGGGGAGTAGAAAAACATCAAAAATTTCAGTCCTGCATGATTCTACCAAGAAATGTGTGTTCATTCAAACCGCTGGTTTTTGATATTTTGGGCCCTATTGAATAATGAATGTTTTGAATTTTCTCCAAAAGTAAAGTAGTTGCAAACTCATCCTTTTAGAAACTTGTTTGGGCTGTTGAGAGGAGTAAAAAACCATCAAAAATTTCAATCCTGCATGATTCTACCAAGAAATGTGATTCTTCATTCAAAACCTGATTTTTGCTATTGGGCTCTATTGAATAATGAATGTTTTGAATTTTCTCCAAAAGTAAAGTAGTTGCAAACTCATGCTTTTAGAGACTTGTTTGGGCTCATGAGAGGAGTAGAAAAACATCAAAAATTTCAGTCTTGCACGATTCTACCAAGAAATGTGTGTTCATTCAAACCGCTGGTTTTTGATAGTTTGGGCCCTATTGAATATTGAATGTTTTGAATTTTCTCCAAAAGTAAAGTAGTTGCAAACTCATCCTTTTAGAAACTTGTTTGGGCTGTTGAGAGGAGTAAAAAAACATCAAAAATTTCAATCCTGCATGATTCTACCAAGAAATGTGATTCTTCATTCAAAACCTGATTTTTGCTATTGGGCTCTATTGAATAATGAATGTTTTGAATTTTCTCCAAAAGTAAAGTAGTTGCAAACTCATGCTTTTAGAGACTTGTTTGGGCTCATGAGAGGAGTAGAAAAACATCAAAAATTTCAGTCCTGCATGATTCTACCAAGAAATGTGTGTTCATTCAAACCGCTGGTTTTTGATATTTTGGGCCCTATTGAATAATGAATGTTTTGAATTTTCTCCAAAAGTAAAGTAGTTGCAAACTCATCCTTTTAGAAACTTGTTTGGGCTGTTGAGAGGAGTAAAAAAACATCAAAAATTTCAATCCTGCATGATTTTACCAAGAAATGTGATTCTTCATTCAAAACCTGATTTTTGCTATTGGGCTCTATTGAATAATGAATGTTTTGAATTTTCTCCAAAAGTAAAGTAGTTGCAAACTCATGCTTTTTTGTTTAAATATTTTTATTAAAGTTTCAAGTATAGAGGGAAAGGGTAAATGGACAAAGTAAAAAGTAGAGAACTCTACTCTACGTGTTACATCACACATTAAATAAAATTGTTTAATACAAGTAGTGTACATAAGAAACAAATATAATACATCGCTTGAATGCAATCCTCTCAAAAAAGGAACCAACATTGTCATATTGAGTTTACAGTAGAGTTTTAGATAACATAAATTAAGAAAATTTCAAATTCCAAACATCCCATTTAGTGTGATATTTATGGAGAGTACCATTAATAAAGGCAAATCTTTTCTCCATAGAATTATGAGTCCGTAATTTACCTAAAATATCAGCAAAAGAAGGTAAATCAGTTTTAAGCCACCAGAAAGCTATAGCGTTTTTGGTCACCAAAAAAGTATGTATCATTACAAATCGAATAACAGGATTTATTTCTTCAGTGCCCAAAGAAAGTAATGCCATTTGTGGGGTGACCTTCACTGCATTGTCAGAGAGAGTATTTATATGATTCGTAACTTCTTTCCACAATCTCTTCAATTTAGGACAGCTCCAGAAAATGTGGTACAGGTTACCTGGAAAACCACAATTCCTCCAGCATAGAGGGGAGTATTTATTATCTATATGAGCTAACCTAATCGGAGTGTAATGCCATCTAATTAAAGTTTTAAAGAAAGACTCCTGTAAAGTCGCAGAAATAGTAGATGCATTTGAAAACCTTATGGCCTTCCCCCATTGGTCTTCATCAAATTTTATGTTAAAATCCCTTTCCCATCTTTGAATGTATACATTTTTAAAGAGTTCGGTGTCATCATTAAGGTGGGAATATATGTTTTTAAGACACCAAGTCGACTTAAGAGCAACATTTGCAAACATGGAGGCCACAATATCCGAATTCAAAGCTCTACTAGTCAAAAATTTCCGCAGAAGATCTTTCAGAAGTAGATAAGAGGTGAAATGTGTAGACGGGACATGAAATTTATTTTTAATTTCATTAAAGGGTAAAAAATTTTGTCCGTCCCATAAATCCCCTACCGTATTAATTTTAAAGCTGCAACACTCCTCTGGAACTGGACATTTATATATTTTTGATAATAATTTTAATGGGAATTTTTTCAAAATGCTTTTCCTGTCGTCGCCTTTCTTTAATTTTGTGAAACTTCTCCACATAGTCAGTATAGAATTTACAACAGGATGTTGATAAGTAATGATCGAAGGAGATAGCAGATCTTTAAAGAAAAAATCTGATATTGAACTAGTCCCATAATGTTCTAGCTCAAGGTCCAACCAAGCGGGAAGTGTTTTCGTAGAAAACCACTGTTGACTCTGAAGAATAAGAGAAGCTTGAAAATAGATTTGAATATTGGGGAGTGCAAGGCCTCCATTACTCTTTTTCTTATATAAAATTTCAGTAGCAACTCTAGGTTTCTTCCCTTTCCAGATAAAAAGGTTAATTGCTTTTTGGATTTTAAATAAAAGGGAAGTGGGAATCGTAAGAGGTAAATTCCTAAGTACAAAAAGAATTTTAGGTAAAATATATGTTTTTATTACCAAGGTTCTTCCCATCAGGGATAGATCGCAATTATTATAACCAGAAAGGTCTTTTAAGATTTTCTTACTGAGATGTTCCATATTCTTAGAAACAATGAGTTTCAAATCTTTAGGGAAAATTATCCCCAAGTATTCTAGTTCAAAATCTTCCCAGTAAAATTCAGATAATTCTTTAAAGGCTTCAATTTCAGAGGGACGTAAATTAAAATGTATTATTTTAGATTTTTGGGGATTTATTTTAAAATATGAGACCTTAGAGAACTCATCTAAAATGGTGATTAAAGCGTTAAGTGAATTAGCCGGATCAGTGACTGATAACATAAGGTCGTCAGCAAATAAGGTTAACTTGTGATGATAATTTTTTGTTTTAAAACCCGAAATATCAGTACATTGTCTGATCATTTCCGCCAAGGGCTCGACTGCCAAGGCAAATAAAAGGGGCGAATGGGGGCAGCCCTGCCTTGTTCCATTAGTGATGTTGAAATTCCTAGAAAGGTGATTATTAGTATAGGTTTTAGCATTAGTATTAGAGTACAATGCAAATATAGATGTTATAAAGCGATTGTCAAAACCAAACTTTAGTAAAGTAGCTTTAAGATAATCCCAATTCACCCTATCAAAAGCTTTTTGGGCATCCAACGAGATAAATAGTGAAGGGAGATTATTAGAGCTAGCTATGTTAAACAAGTTCAAGATTCTTCTGGTACCGTCTGTTACTTGTCTTCCGGAGACAAACCCTACTTGATCATTTTTAACAAGATCAGGTAAAAGATTCTTTAATCGATCCGCTAAAATTTTCGAATATACTTTAATATCAGTGTTAATTAAAGAGATCGGACGATAATTTTTAACTTCTTCTGGGTTTCTAATGTCTTTGGGGATCAAAATGATAGTTGCCTCCGTCATTTCTTTGGGGAACGATCCAATACTAGAAGCGTGGTCAAAAAGAGATTTTAGGTGCGGGGATAAAATGTTGGAGAAAAACTTGAGATATTCGTTTGTGAACCCATCTGGGCCAGGGGATTTGTTAAGTTTAAGTTTGTCAATCGTTTTGGCAATTTCTTCTACAGTAAACGGTTGATTTAAAAGAGTTAGGTCCAAATTATCTAGTTGGGGAAAGGTCAATTTAGAAAGAAAAAGGTCAATCTCTTTTTGATTAGGAGTATGAACTAAGGGATCTTTTTTAAGATTATAGAGGGTTTCGAAATAATCCGCAAATATTTCGGTAATATCAGAGGGGTGTTGTTTCATTTCTCCTGAAGGGGATTTTATTTTAACAATCCTTCTACTTACGCGAGCTTGTTTAAGTTTACTTGTCATATATTTGGTGGGTTTGTTAATTGAAGCATACAGATTATATTTTGATGCTCTAACAATGGAATCGTACTCGGAAATAATTTCGGATCTTAACTCCTGTCTCAATTTCAGGATATCAAGATGGATAATATGGGATGGAGCAGACAGGGAATTTTGTTGTTTTTCTTTTGAAGCAATTTGGTTCTGGAGGTCAGCAATTTTTTGTCTTTTTTCTTTTTTGTATCTCGTGGAGAGTTGGATGAGACATCCTCTCAAGACCGCCTTGTGGGCGTTCCATAATGTAAAGGGATCAATACTATCTGAAGAGTTTTCTTTAAAATAATTATCAATAGTTTCGGTAATTATATTTCTATACTTTGGGGTACGTAGTAGGGTAGGATTAACCTTCCAAAGAAAAGTGTTTGCTACTGTAGGGCCTGATTCAAATACTGCCAACACAGGGGCGTGGTCGGAAAAGGACTTCTCAAGAATTTCAATTTTCTTAAATTTTGTGATAGAAAAGACATTGGTTAGAAATAAGTCTATTCTGGAAGATGTCATATATATCTGAGTAATATGTAAATTCTCTAGAGGTGGTATTTAGACATCTGAAAATGTCATACATCTCATTTTGTTTTATCCAATTTTTCAGAGATCGGCCTGATTTAGAAGTAGCAGAAGATGATGAGTCAATTTCTCTATCGGGAACTAGATTGAAGTCCCCTATTAGCATGAGGTCACCTTTTTTAACTTCGTCAATCTTCTGCATTAATTTATTAAAAAAAGAGATCTGACCATTATTTGGGGCATATATATTCACGATTGTACAAAGGTTAAAATTTAACTTACATATGAGGATGTGAAATCTTCCCTGGGTGTCGGGATGTTCTTCAATTAATTGGAAGGGAATATTCTTCTTTATAATGGTTATAACTCCCGCACTTTTTTTATTATTATTGAGGGATTTAAAAATATATGGAAAATCTTTATGCTGAAAGGTTGGATGTATATCTTTTATTAATTTGACCTCTTGTAAACAAGAGACATCCGCTTGAAGCCGTCTTATTTCTCTCCAAGTTATATAGCGCTTATGGGGACTGTTCAGTCCTTTAACATTGTGTGAAAGGATTTTAATTCTCATGATAATCTCTTTCCTTTTTTATTAGAGTAAATTATCTTATATATATTTAGGATTGCTTACTCTTATTAGCTGAATTCAATAAAATGTATATGTCTAGAAAAGGCGAATGAAACAACAAAAGGAAAAAAAAAAAAAACTATAAGTAAAATATAACAAACAAATAAACAAACTAAAGAGTCCTCCTGGAGTTAATCACCGAACGTGATAATCTCCTTTTTTTGGGGACTTTAAAAAAAAGCCAAAGTGGCGAGAACCCATGAAGCCATTGATATTTTGTCAAATGTCAAATGTAAATAATACAAAGACCAATGAGAGATATATCCCTATTCAACCAGTATCTTTGTTAGAAGGATCCTCATCTAGAAAGCGTATAAAGTCTAAAGCTTCCTTTGGAGTAAAGAAGGGGACAATTTTACCCCTATGTGACACAAGTAACTTTGTTGGAAAGCCCCATTTATATGGAATCCCCATTTCCCTGAGAGCATTAGTAGCTTGATTAAACGATTTTCTAGCTTCCATAGTTGACTTTGAGAAATCAGAGAAGAATTTTAAATGATCATTAGGGGGAGGTAGAGAGCCCTTCTCTCTAATATAACTTAGTATCATTTCTTTAGTTTCAAAAAAGTGAAAGTGAAGTATCGTATCCCTCAGCTTATCCATTGGTACATTCTTTGGGCGGGGCAGGCGGTGAATCCTATCAATTATCAATTGTAAATCAGTTAAGGACGGCAAAGCCTTTTTAAGCGTAGCTTTAGTGTAATCTGAAAGGTCTTTCTGTATCACGCTTTCAGGTATCCCCCTAATCTTGACGTTGTTCCGTCTACTCCGGTCCTCTAAGTCCGTTAACTTGGACCTCACGGATAAAAGTTCGGCTTTTAAATCTGAGTTTTGCTTTACTAACTCATCTGTTCTATTTTCAACCTTTGACAATCTTTTCTCATTCAGTTCAAATCTTTGAGAGAATTTTTCACTAATCTCCTGCATATCCTTCCTGTGAGAATCAAATCCCGTTTTAATCGACGCATTGATTGCATTGATAGATTTATGCATGAATTGATTAGCTTGATTGGTGGATTCCTGGAAGGATATGAGGAAGCCAGCAAGCAAACCCTCAGTGACTCGCCTATCAGAGTTCAACAGGGTTTTAAAGTCAAAGTCATGGGGAGTCAGAAAATCAGTAGAAGACGACTCCGGACAGCCTTTTTTAGAGAGTTGTTTAACTGGGGTACTATTTGGAGAATAGTCATCAGATGAAGTATTAGAATCTAAATCTGCTGCCTCTGTTCTCACAGTTTCACCTTCTGGAATTCTTCTCTTATGAGATTTGGATAAATCCATTTTACTTTCCTCATCCTGAAAAGAAAGTTTTGAGGCACCTTTATTATCAAAAACTTGAGAAGATGTGAAAGATAGAGTACGGGGGTCAGAAGATATAATTTTTTGATCCGAGTCCTGCTGAGTAGCCTTATTAGATAAACCGTGAGGCATGTGTCTAGATGAGATAGCTTTCTCCCTTTTTAGAGGGGATCTAGATTTAATTGGACTTAATAGATTAACAGATTCAGTGTAAATTTTCTGATTTGATGCGCTCGTAGATTTCTGGTTTTTACTAGTAGGCAATTTAGATTTCAAATTAGATGCCATAATTAGAGTATACCGAAACAAGAGTAAAGGAAATGCGCTATACCCTTAAATGTTCCTGTATATAGAATCATAGAATCATAGAATCATAGAATCGTAGAGTTGGAAGGGACCTCCTGGGCCATCTGGTCCAACCCCCTGCTCAAAGCAGGATTTGCTAAATCATCCCAGTCAGATGTCTGTCCAGCCTCTGTTTGAAGACTTCCATTGAAGGAGAACTCACCACTTCTCGTGGCAGCCTGTTCCACTCATTGATCACTCTAACTGTCAAAAAGTTTTTTCTAATATCTAATCTGTGTCTCCTCCCATTCAGTTTCATCCCATTGCTTCTAGTCTTTCCTTGTGCAAATGAGAATAAAGTTGATCCTTCTACAATGTGACAGCCCTTTAGATATTTGTAGACAGCTATTAAGTCTCCTCTCAGTCTTCTCTTTTGCAAACTAAACATTCCCAAATCCTGCAACCTCTCCTCATAAGACAGGGTTTGCAGACCGGTCACCATTCTGGTCGCTCTTTTCTGAACTTGCTCCAGTTTGTTGATGTCTTTTTTAAAATGTGGTGCCCAAAACTCGACACAATATTCCAGATGAGGTCTGACCAAAGAGGAGTAGAGGGAAATAATGACTTCACGTGATCTAGACTGTATGCTTCTGTTAATACATCCTAGAATTGCATTTGCCTTTTTTGCTGCTGCATCACACTGTTGACTCATATTCAGTCTGTGATCTATTAGTATACCCAAGTCTTTTTCACATGTGCTGTCACTTAGCCCTATTCCTCCCATTCTATATATGCTTTTTCCATTTTTATTGCCCAGATGTAGTACTTTGCATTTCTCCCTGTTAAAAACCATTCTGTTAGTTGCTGCCCACTTCTCCAGTTTATTTAAATCTTTTTGAATCCTCTCTCTCTCTTCTCTAGTATTAGCTATCCCTCCTAGCTTTGTGTCATCAGCAAATTTAATCAGTTTACCCTCAATTCCTTCATCTAAATCGTTGATAAAGATGTTGAACAATACAGGGCCCAGGACAGAGCCCTGTGGTACCCCACTTGAGACATTCTTCCAACTGGATGTGCAGCCATTTACGACCACTCTTTGGGTCCGATCACTAAGCCAGTTATGAATCCACCTAACAGTTGCCTTGTCCATTCCATACTTAATCATTTTTTCAATAAGGATTGTATGAGAGACTTTGTCAAATGCTTTGCTGAAGTCAAGATATACTATATCTACAGCATTTCCTTGATCCACCCAATCAGTGATACCGTCATAGAAGGAAATTAAGTTAGTCTGACATGACTTATTAGTTACAAACCCATGCTGACTCTGTTTAATCACTTCATTCTTATCCAGGTATTGACATACATGTTGTTTAATAATTTGTTCAAAGATCTTTCCTGGTATAGAAGTCAGACTCACCGGCCTATAGTTACCTGGGTCCACCTTCTTCCCCTTTTTGAAGATAGGAACAACATTTGCTCTTCTCCAGTCTTCTGGCACTTCTCCTGTTCTCCAAGAATTTTCAAAGATTATAGAGAGGGGTTCAAAAATTTCTTCTGCTATCTCCTTCAGTACTCTGGGGTGTAATTCATCTGGACCTGGAGACTTGAATTCATTTAGGCTAGCTAAGTGTTTCCTCACTATCTTTCTGTTTATAGATATCCTGGATTCTTCTATTCCCTTAATAGGACAGTGAATAACAGTTGATGTTACATTTCCTTTCTGAGAGAAAACAGATGCAAAATAGGAATTTAAAAGTTCAGCCTTCTCAACATCCTGTCTTACCATTTCATCATTTTCATCCTGTAAAAATCCTATAGCATCTTTGACTTTTCTTTTACTTTTGACATATCCCCAAAATCCTTTATTATTGCTTTTGACATCTCTTGCAAGCCTCAATTCATTTTCAGCTTTAGCTAATCTGATTTGTGCCCTGCAGGTTCTGCAGACAGCATTATATTCTTCTTTAGATATGCCTCCCTCTTTCCATATGCCACCCCTGTTTTATTATTATTGTAATTAAGTTGAACTTTATTACAGTTTCAGCAGGGTTTGTAAATCGCACAAACTCATGCTTTTAGAGACTTGTTTGGGCTCATGAGAGGAGTAGAAAATCATCAAAAATTTCAGTCCTGCATGATTCTACCAAGAAATGTGTGTTCATTCAAACCGCTGGTTTTTGATATTTTGGGCCCTATTGAATAATGAATGTTTTGAATTTTCTCCAAAAGTAAAGTAGTTGCAAACTCATCCTTTTAGAAACTTGTTTGGGCTGTTGAGAGGAGTAAAAAAACATCAAAAATTTCAATCCTGCATGATTCTACCAAGAAATGTGATTCTTCATTCAAAACCTGATTTTTGCTATTGGGCTCTATTGAATAATGAATGTTTTGAATTTTCTCCAAAAGTAAAGTAGTTGCAAACTCATGCTTTTAGAGACTTGTTTGGGCTCATGAGAGGAGTAGAAAAACATCAAAAATTTCAGTCCTGCATGATTCTACCAAGAAATGTGTGTTCATTCAAACCGCTGGTTTTTGATATTTTGGGCCCTATTGAATAATGAATGTTTTGAATTTTCTCCAAAAGTAAAGTAGTTGCAAACTCATCCTTTTAGAAACTTGTTTGGGCTGTTGAGAGGAGTAAAAAACCATCAAAAATTTCAATCCTGCATGATTCTACCAAGAAATGTGATACTTCATTCAAAACCTGATTTTTGCTATTGGGCTCTATTGAATAATGAATGTTTTGAATTTTCTCCAAAAGTAAAGTAGTTGCAAACTCATCCTTTTAGAAACTTGTTTGGGCTGTTGAGAGGAGTAAAAAACCATCAAAAATTTCAATCCTGCATGATTCTACCAAGAAATGTGATTCTTCATTCAAAACCTGATTTTTGCTATTGGGCTCTATTGAATAATGAATGTTTTGAATTTTCTCCAAAAGTAAAGTAGTTGCAAACTCATGCTTTTAGACTTGTTTAGGCTCATGAGAGGAGTAGAAAAACATCAAAAATTTCAGTCCTGCATGATTCTACCAAGAAATGTGTGTTCATTCAAACCGCTGGTTTTTGATATTTTGGGCCCTATTGAATAATGAATGTTTTGAATTTTCTCCAAAAGTAAAGTAGTTGCAAACTCATCCTTTTAGAAACTTGTTTGGGCTGTTGAGAGGAGTAAAAAACCATCAAAAATTTCAATCCTGCATGATTCTACCAAGAAATGTGATTCTTCATTCAAAACCTGATTTTTGCTATTGGGCTCTATTGAATAATGAATGTTTTGAATTTTCTCCAAAAGTAAAGTAGTTGCAAACTCATGCTTTTAGAGACTTGTTTGGGCTCATGAAAGGAGTAGAAAAACATCAAAATTTCAGTCTTGCACGATTCTACCAAGAAATGTGTGTTCATTCAAACCGCTGGTTTTTGATAGTTTGGGCCCTATTGAATAATGAATGTTTTGAATTTTCTCCAAAAGTAAAGGAGTTGCAAACTCATCCTTTTAGAAACTTGTTTGGGCTGTTGAGAGGAGTAAAACAACATCAAAAATTTCAATCCTGCATGATTCTACCAAGAAATGTGATTCTTCATTCAAAACCTGATTTTTGCTATTGGGCTCTATTGAATAATGAATGTTTTGAATTTTCTCCAAAAGTAAAGTAGTTGCAAACTCATGCTTTTAGAGACTTGTTTGGGCTCATGAGAGGAGTAGAAAAACATCAAAAATTTCAGTCTTGCACGATTCTACCAAGAAATGTGTGTTCATTCAAACCGCTGGTTTTTGATCTTTTATGCCCCATTGAATAATGAATGTTTTGAATTTTCTCCAAAAGTAAAGTAGTTGCAAACTCATCCTTTTAGAAACTTGTTTGGGCTGTTGAGAGGAGTAAAACAACATCAAAAATTTCAATCCTGCATGATTCTACCAAGAAATGTGATTCTTCATTCAAAACCTGATTTTTGCTATTGGGCTCTATTGAATAATGAATGTTTTGAATTTTCTCCAAAAGTAAAGTAGTTGAAAACTCATGCTTTTAGAGACTTGTTTGGGCTCATGAGAGGAGTAGAAAAACATCAAAAATTTCAGTCCTGCATGATTCTACCAAGAAATGTGTGTTCATTCAAACCGCTGGTTTTTGATATTTTGGGCCCTATTGAATAATGAATGTTTTGAATTTTCTCCAAAAGTAAAGTAGTTGCAAACTCATCCTTTTAGAAACTTGTTTGGGCTGTTGAGAGGAGTAAAAAACCATCAAAAATTTCAATCCTGCATGATTCTACCAAGAAATGTGATTCTTCATTCAAAACCTGATTTTTGCTATTGGGCTCTATTGAATAATGAATGTTTTGAATTTTCTCCAAAAGTAAAGTAGTTGCAAACTCATGCTTTTAGCACTCCTGTATTTTCAGAAGACAGAGCTAAAGGAATTCAGTTCACCCCAGCAGGGAATGGCAGAAATCCAGAAAAACAAAGCAAACAAAGTCAAAGCACAAATGCAAAAAGCAGCGCAGAAAAACTTAGCTTTAGAAGAGCAGGAATTCAGACTGGTCTCCAAGGATCCCACAGAGAAATCACCCGCAGGGCAGGAGGGCGTCGGCAGCCTTATATCCAGTCCGTAACTCCACTCAGCCAGTCATCATCATTAGGCTCAGGTGCCTGATAATCAGGCTCACTACCTTTCCTTAACAGAAGAGGGAGTTCATCAGGCCTCAGTAGTGAAGAGGAAAATGAGCTCACAACAACTCACATTTCTTGGTAGAATCGTGCAGGATTGAAATTTTTGATGTTTTTCTACTCCTCTCATGAGCCCAAACAAGACTCTAAAAGGATGAGCTTGCAACTACTTTATTTTTGGAAAAAATTCAAAACATTCATAATTCAATAGAGCCCAATAGCAAAAGCAGCGTTTTGAATGAACAATCACATTTCTTGGTAGAATCATGCAGGATTTAAATTTTTGATGTTTTTTTTACTCCTCTCAACAGCCCAAACAAGTTTCTAAAAGGATGAGTTTGCAACTACTTTACTTTTGGAGAAAATTCAAAACATTTTCAGGTATTCCTCTGAATTTAAGGTTATTTCTTCTACTTCTGTCCTCTTGCTCTATTTACTTTGATTTTAGAAAGGTAACCTCTTTTTCTAAGGCATAGTGTTCATCTATTAAGGTTTTATGAGACTTAACCATTTCCTCCATTTTGGATTCTAGGTGATCCACTCTCTGGCCCAGACTGTCTATATTATTTTGGAGGTTTGTATTATATCCCTCTATTTGTTTTTGGAATGTCTTTGCTAGCAGGCATATCATGTTCTTTATGAATAATTCTGAGACTGAGTGATGTCTGAAGTTCATTGCTCTGCTTTGGCTGGTCATCCAGGTATTTTTGGTACTAGAGATCTTGTGAGTCGGTCCTTTTGGTGGCCCTCCTTGTCTCGTGATGTCAGGAATTTTGTGCAGTCCTGTGGGACGTGCTCCCGGTCTAAATCGTGTTCTCGCTCTAGTGGGTTGTTGATGCCTTTGCCTGTCCCCAAGAGGCCATGGACCCATATTTCAATGGATTTCATCTCTGATATGCCTGTCTCTCAAAGGATGACTGTTATTTGGGTGATTTGTGATAGGTTCTCTAAGATGGTTCATCTTGTACCACTCCCTAAGTTGCCGTCTTCCTCTGAGTTGGTGCCCCTGTTTTTTCAACAGGTGGTTCGCTTGCACGGGATTCCTGAGAACATTGTATCTGACAGAGGAGTTCAGTTTGTGTCTAGATTTTGGAGAACTTTCTGTTCCAAGCTGGGAATTCAGTTGTCCTACTCCTCTGCTTTTCACCCTCAGACCAATGGGCAGACAGAGAGAACAAACCAGACCTTGGAGTCATATTTGAGATGCTTTATTTCCGCTGATCAGGATGATTGGGTTTCATTTTTGCCCTTGGCCGAATTTGCTTTAAATAATAGAGCTAGTTCTGCCACTTTGATGTCACCTTTTTTTTGTAACTTTGGGTTTCATCCTCGATTCTCTTCAGGGCAGGTGGAGCCCTCTGCCTGTCCAGGTGTTGACACTGTGGTGCAGAGAATGCACCGGATCTGGGACCAAGTGGTAGATAAGTTATCTCTCTCCCAGGAAAAGGCCCAGCGGTTTTCCAACCGACATAGGACCATTGGTCCTCAGTTTAAAGTTGGTGATATGGTGTGGTTATCATCAAAAAATATTGCTATGAAGGTGGCTTCTCCTAAGTTTAAGCCTAGATTTATTGGACCTTACAAGATTTTGGAGATTATTAATCCGGTCTCTTTTCATTTGGCTCTTCCTGTCACATTTAAAATCCATAATGTGTTTCATAAGTCTCTGTTGAAGAGGTTTGTTGAACCTTTTGTTCCGGGGGTGGCACCTCCAGACCCTGTATTGGTTGAAGGTAACATGGAATATGAGGTAGAAAAAGTATTGGATTCTCGTCTGGCGAGACGGAGACTCCAGTATTTGGTTAAGTGGAAGGGTTATGGTCAGGAGGATAATTCCTGGGTCTCTGCCTCTGATATTCATGCCAAAAGATTGGTGCGTGCCTTCCATCGGGCTCACCATGATCACCCTGGTGGCGTGGTTGAGGGTTCGGTGACCCCTCCTCAAGGGGGAGGTACTGTTGTGAGTTCATTTTCCCCTTCACTACTGAGGCCCGATGAACTTCCTCTTCTTGTAAGGAAAGGTAGTGAGCCTGATTATCAGGCACCTGAGCCTAATGATGATGACTGGCTGAGTGGAGTTATGGACTGGATATAAGGCTGCCGATGCCCTCCTGCCCTGCGGGTGATTTCTCTGTGGGATTCTTGGAGACCAGTCTGAATTCCTGCTCTTCTAAAGCTAAGTTTTTCTGTGCTGCTTTTTGCATTTGTGCTTTGACTTTGTTTGCTTTGTTTTTCTGGATTTCTGCCATTTCCTGCTGGGGTGAGCTGAATTCCTTTAGCTCTGTCTTCTGAAAATACCGGAGTGCTGATATAGATTTTGAAGCCTAGCTGCTTCAGGGTCTTTTTCCATATCAGCTGTTGGCTTATTTCTTTGATAGGGTTTTTGGCAGATTGCAGACAGCAACCGTCCTTTCCTGTCCTGTTTAGTTTAGCTTGGGCCCCATCGTTTGCTCAGCCTATCTTTCTATCTGTGTGAGTGTTTTTTCATCTTGCTTCACCGTCATTATATGTTGGGGGCTGCCTTTTACTTTGGGGTCTGCTCTGGGGCAGTTTAGATTTCCTTTTCTGTCTTTAGGCTATTTAGCTCTCCGGCTGTGATCGAGGGGTCTAGGGCACCGTAGGAACCCCCCACGGCTACTACTAGTTGTGTTGATAGGTTCAGGGGTCTGCAATCTGATAGTTGCCAACTTCTCTGGACGTAGCTTCTATTTTTGTGTCTGCCTCCTATGGTGATTCTTCATAACAGTGAGTGTTCATTCAAACCGCTGCTTTTTGCTATTTTGGGCCCTATTGAATAATGAATGTTTTGAATTTTCTCCAAAAGTAAAGTAGTTGCAAACTCATCCTTTTAGAAACTTGTTTGGGCTGTTGAGAGGAGTAAAAAAACATCAAAAATTTCAATCCTGCATGATTCTACCAAGAAATGTGATTGTTCATTCAAAACGCTGCTTTTTGCTATTGAGCTCAATTGAATAATGAATGTTTTGAATTTTCTCCAAAAGTAAAGTAGTTGCAAGCTCATCCTTTTAGAGTCTTGTTTGGGCTCATGAGAGGAGTAGAAAAACATCAAACATTTCAATCCTGCATGATTCTACCAAGAAATGTGATTGTTCATTCAAAAAGCTGCTTTTTGCTATTGAGCTCTAATGAATAATGAATGTTTTGAATTTTCTCCAAAAGTAAAGTAGTTGCAAACTCATCCTTTTAGAAACTTGTTTGGGCTGTTGAGAGGAATAAACAAACATCAAAAATTTCAATCCTGCATGATTCTACCAAGAAATGTGAGTGTTCATTCAAACCGCTGGTTTTTGCTATTTTGGGCCCTATTGAATAATGAATGTTTTGAATTTTCTCCAAAAGTAAAGTAGTTGCAAACTCATCCTTTTAGAAACTTGTTTGGGCTGTTGAGAGGAGTTGAAAAACATCAAAAATTTCAATCCTGCACGATTCTACCAAGAACTGTGATTGTTCATTCAAAACGCTGCTTTTTGCTATTAGACCCTGTTGAATAAGGAATGTTTTGAATGTTTTGAATTTTCTCCAAAAGTAAAGTAGTTGCAAACTCATTCTTCTACAGTCTTGTTTAGGCTCATGAGAGGAGTAGAAAAGCATCAAAAATTTTAAACATGCACGATTCTACCAAGAAATGTGAGTGTTCATTCAAACCACTGCTTTTTGCTATTGGTACCTATTGAATAATGAATGTTTTGAATTTTCTCCAAAAGTAAAGTAGTTGCAAACTCATCCTTTTAGAAACTTGTTTGGGCTGTTGTGAGGAGTAGAAAAACATCAAAAATTTCAATCCTGCATGATTCTATTAAGAAATGTGAATTCATTCAAACCGCTGGTTTTTGCTATTGGGCCCTATTGAATAATAAAGAATTTTCTCCAAAAGTAAAGTAGTTGCAAACTCATCCTTTTAGAAACTTGTTTGGGCTGTTGAGAGTAGTAGAAAAGCATCAAAAATTTAAATCCTGCATGATTCTACCAAGAACTGTGATTGTTCACTCAAAACGCTTCTTTTTGCTATTAGACCCTATTGAATAATGAATGTTTTGAATTTTCTCCAAAAGTAAAGTAGTTGCAAGCTCATCCTTTTATAGTCTTGTTTGGGCTGTTGAGAGGAGTAGAAAAACATCAAAAATTTCAATCCTCTGGCTTCAGTGTCTCTAGTATTTACCTTGGCCTCCAACACAGCCAGTTGCTGCTCAAAAGTGCGGTCTGCACAATCAACCTGTGTTACTGGTGTTCTGTAATGTCAGTTGATCCCCTGATGTGTGTCCGGCAATGTCTTCTGCTCTGTCCACATTCCCACTACTAGTCCCTCCACCATTACCAAGCAGCAGCTTACCACCTCTGCACGATGGACCCCGGGCTACGAACGCACCTTACCATCATCTTTATTACTTGGTGCGTTCTGCCAGCCCTAACATTATGCTAGCGCCAGGGTTTGGCTCGTAATGGCGGATGAACAGCAACTACAGCGGTACATTCAGCAGCTGGAGGGTAGGTTGGCGGCTTTTGAGTGCACAACCACAGCCGTGGATGTTACCACAGTAGCTGCTCAGGCTGCTAGCATCGCTGTAGCCACTTTGTCCAATGCCCCACCTGTTCCGACATTATCCTGTCTCCCGTTGCCAGATAAGTTTTCTGGTGATAGCCAGTAATGTAGGGGATTCGTGAGCCAGTGTACTATACACCTTGTGCTTCTGGCTGCACGTTTCCCCTCAGAGTGGGCCAAGGTGGGATTCATAATACCTCTCTCATTGGACAGGGCGTTGGAGTGGGCCACGACATTGTGGGAGTGTGACGATCATGCAGTGCAGAGTGCTTCACAGTTTCTGAACACTCTGAAACAGGTCTTTTTGGGACCTCGAGTCACCCACGAAACAGCGCTCCAATTGGCATCTACACAGGGTTCGTCCACGGTCAGCCAATTTGCTACCCATTTCCGGACCCAGGCTTCCAAGCTGGAGTGGCCGGATAAAGTCCTCATTCCCGTGTTTTGGAGGGGGCTGGCTGACCATGTAAGAATGCTCTGGCCACTAGGGAGATTCCTGCCACACTGGAGGAGCTAATAGCGGTCTCTACTCGAATCGACCTTCATTTTAATGAGCGAAGGTTGGAATGAGCCCAGTGCAGGCAGAGGTTTCAGATGGCTCCCAGCTTCGCCAAACCCCTGGAATACCCGGCCCAGACATCCGAGCCACTTGAGGCCATGGAGGTGACGCGGGCGGGATCTAAGTCCCAGACCGCTCGTACATGCATGGTCTGTCGGATATGCCAGCAGTGAGGAAATATCGCCTCTAGGTGTCCTCAGCGAGCGATGGAACGTCCACGCTTAGTGTCATTAGGAGCTGGTTCACTAGACGCAGCAATGCCATCCTCTAAGCTCAACTTTAGGGGGACTATCGGTATTGGCCCATCCACCCAGGTGGTAGAGCTTTGCGTGAATTCCGGGATGGAGGGCAAATTTATGTCTTCTGCCTTCTCCCGATGGCACGCAATTCCACTGGTGATGCTCGCCAAGCCAGTGACCATACGGGTGATAAATGGGTCGACATTACCCTCACAGATAACACATCAGACCATCCTATTTACTCTATCCATGTCTCCATGCCATCTGGAGATCATCTGCTAGTCATGTCTGAGGGCATTGATGAGGTTCTCTTAGGGATGCCATGGCAAAGCTATCACACCCCTCATACAGACAGTCTGGGCCACCCATTGTGACACGTGTTCCAATTGTTCCATTGTGACACACCTGGCTGTTGTAAGTCAATAGGACACTCAGGTGAAGGTAGGTATTTAGGTAGGCCACAAGAGGGAGACAATGGAACACGTGTCACAATGGGCGGTACAGACTGTCTTCCAGCTGTGCGGAAGCAGCCAGCTTCAGTCTGCTGAGAGAGCCTCAGTAGACAGGTAGGGAGGTGGGTATGCACACTCATTGGTTACGATACCCAGCATCAGGAGAGATAAGGTTTCCAAAAACAGACTGATTTGAATTGAAACCACAGAAAGTTGCCTATTCAAAGCAATATTTGAATGCTTTTTTCAACTTTGGTTCCTCTGCATTAGTTTTTTCTTGGTCCAAGTTGCACATTTCAAATGCCAAATGCATTTGGCTTGATTTAACTTGACCAACTCTGCTACATCAATTACTCACCTATATATGGAAGGCATTGTATTGTATTCAGTCTGCAGTTTAAATCATCTATCTTGGCTTTTGCTGCTTGGTAGGTACAGGTGTGAAGCTGCTGCAATGTGTGATACATTTCTGCACACCCACCGTCTTAGTAAGGGAAAAGCGCCCCCACAACAAGTTGGAGTTTCGGTGAGAAAAGAGCCCGTACAGGGTGAAGCGACTACTCAGCAGACGGGGACCCGTCTATGAGATTCAACCTGAAACAGGTGAAGAGCTTCCCACCCGTACACTACATCGGAATAAGCTGCAACCCTGCTTGTCTCGGGACCCTCGAGTGGTACCAGCTGCCCCGATGCCCACGGCAGCTGAACCAGTGATGCCTGAGACTACAGAAATAACCGAGGAAACTTCGACTTCCACTTTCCTAGTGGCTGATTCTTCAACCTCTACTGATCTAAGACGCTCTGAACGTTCAATGGCAGGTGTACCCCCCATACGCTACAATCAGGACAAATTCATCTGGCAAATTGTACAAGGTCTGGAAGATTGCTAGCAGGAGCTCCAGAAACTCTCTCCTATGGAATGGCGAGCTCACAGGGAGGGAGAATGTAAGGGAGTGAAGTGTTGTGAGTTCATTTTCCCCTTCACTACTGAGGCCCGATGAACTCCCTCTTCTGGTAAAGAAAGGTAGTGAGCCTGATTATCAAACATCTGAGCCTAATGATGATGACTGGCTGAGTGGAGTTACTGACTGGATATAAGGCCGCCGACGCCCTTCTGCCCTGCGGGTGATTTCTCTGTGGGATCCTTGGAGACCAGTCTGAATTCCTGCTCATCTAAAGCTAAGTTTTCTGCTCTGCCTTTTGCATTTTTGCTTTGCCTTGTTTTGCTTTGTTTTTCTGGATTTCTGCCATTCCCTGCTGGGGTGAGCTGAATTCCTTTAGCTCTGTCTTCTGAAAATACCTGAGTGCTGATTTAGTTTTGAAGCCTAGCTGCTTCAGGGTCTTTTTCCATATCAGCTTGCTGGCTAATGTCTTTGATAGGGTTTTTGCAGATTGCAGACAGCAACCTTCCTTTCCTGTCCTGTTTAGTTAGTTTTGGGCCCCATCGCTTGCTCAGCCTATCTTTCTGTCTGTGTGAGTGTTTTTTCATCTTGCTTCACCGTCATTATATGTTGGGGGCTGCCTTTTGCTTTGGGGTCTGCTCTGGGGCAGTTTAGATTTCCTTTTCTGTCTTTAGGCTATTTAGCTCTCTGGCTGTGATCGAGGGGTCTAGGGCACCGTAGGAACCCCCCACGGCTACTGCTAGTTGTGTTGATAGGTTCAGGGGTCTGCAACCTGATAGTTGCCAACTTCTCTGGTTTTTTGGACGTAGCTTCTATTTTTGTGTCTGCCTCCTACGGTGACTCATTCATAACAGTGAAGTACAGGAAGAGCCGAGGGAGAGTTCCCTCCTCTCCTTCGTGCCCTGAACCATTGACAAGGGCAGCAGGTTCCCCGGGGGACACTCTAGCACCCAGAAACAGGAAGGTAGGACAGCTGAGAGCGATTTAGATGAAGGAATTGAGGGTAAACTGATTAAATTTGCTGATGACACAAAGCTAGGAGGGATAGCTAATACTAGAGAAGAGAGAGAGGATTCAAAAAGATTTAAATAAACTGGAGAAGTGGGCAGCAACTAACAGAATGGTTTTTAACAGGGAGAAATGCAAAGTACTACATCTGGGCAATAAAAATGAAAAAAGCATATACAGAATGGGAGGAATAGGGCTAAGTGACAGCACATGTGAAAAAGACTTGGGTATACTAATAGATCACAGACTGAATATGAGTCAACAGTGTGATGCAGCTGCAAAAAAGGCAAATGCAATTCTAGGATGTATTAACAGAAGCATACAGTCTAGATCACGTGAGGTCATTATTTCCCGCTACTCCTCTTTGGTCAGACCTCATCTGGAATATTGTGTCCAGTTTTGGGCACCACATTTTAAAAAAGACATCAACAAACTGGAGCAAGTTCAAAAAAGAGCGACCAGAATGGTGACCGGTCTGCAAACCCTTTATGCGGAAAGGTTGCAGGATTTGGGAATGTTTAGTTTGCAAAAGAGAAGACTGAGAGGAGACTTAATAGCTGTCTACAAATATCTAAAGGGCTGTCACATTGTAGAAGGATCAACTTTATTCTCATTTGCACAAGGAAAGACTAGAAGCAATGGGATGAAACTGAATGGGAGGAGACACAGATTATATATTAGAAAAAACTTTTTGACAGTTAGAGTGATCAATGAGTGGAATAGGCTGCCACAAGAAGTGGTGAGTTCTCCTTCAATGGAAGTCTTCAAACAGAGGCTGGACAGACATCTGACTGGGATGATTTAGCGAATCCTGCTTTGAGCAGGGGGTTGGACCAGATGGCCCAGGAGGTCCCTTCCAACTCTACGATTCTATGATTCTATACTTGGAGCAAAAAGGATATCATCAGTCTCATACCCCCCTGGCTCCCGCAGTAACCCCTCGTACCCCAACTAGACATCGTTAAAGTCTCAGGATCCAGAGTACTACGGACTACAAGCGCTGCTGGTGACTCGGCGCCAACATTGGAGAAGAGTGACACCTTCAAACAAGACCCCAGCAGACTGATAAGTTATTTTCTTAAGGTAAAACTTATTACTGTTAAATACTGTTTATGCTTTTTGACCGTTTGCTAAACCCATTCACATTATATTCATTTCCACACTGTTAATTTCACCAGTGTCATTCCCTGTAAATAAACTTCCCTATAACTGTTGGTCCGTCTGTTCCATGGTGACATACCTACTATTTCTGCATGTTATTATAGCCTCAGCAGACAGGTAGGGAGGGGGGTATGCATGCTCGTTCATTACAATACCCAACGTCAGGAGAGATAAGGTTTCAAAAAACAGACTGAATTGAAACCAAAGCAAGTTGTCTTTTTAAAGCAATATTTGAATGCTTTTTTCAACTTTGGTTACTCTGCATTAGTTTTTTCTTGGTCCAAGTTGCACATTTCAAATACCAAATGAATTTGGCTTTATTTTGAATTGACCAACTCTGCTACATCAGGTATTCACCTATATATGGAAGGCATTGTTTTGCATTCAGTCTGCAATTTTAATCATCTAACTTGGCTTTTCCTGCTTGGTAGGTAAAGGTGTAATAAGCTGCTGTAATGTGTTTAGCTTTGGATGCATACATTTCTACCTACCCACCTGCTACAAGGCCTTCAGCCCCTTACCCTCAGTACTTCCCACCTTAATTCAAGTATCCCATGTGTATTTAAGTTATTCAATTTCTACCACATTCTGGACGTTTATGATTTCTTTTGTGAAACATTGTCTCCCTCTTGTGGCCCTCCAACTTCTAAATTTTGTGTATATGTATTCAATGACAAAGAAGGAATTGGTCTGGTGTGTTGATTGAATTAGTGGCCTACCTAATTACCTAACTACCTTCACCTGTTTGAGTATCCTATTGGCTTACAGCAGCCAGGTGTGTCACAATGGAACAATTGGAACACGTGTCACAATAGGCGGCCCAGACTGTCTTCCAGCTGTGCGGCAGCAGCCAGCTTCAGTCTGCTGAGGTAACCTCAGCAGACAGGTAGAGAGGGGGGTATGCACGCTCGTTGGTTACAACACCCAGCATCTGGAGAGATAAGGTTTCCAAAAAAAAGACAGAATTGAATTGAAATCAAAGCCATATTTGAATGCTTTTTTCAACTTTGGTTGCTCTGCATTAGCTTTTTCTTGGTCCAAGTTGCACATTTCAAATGCCAAATACATATGGCTTGATTTAACTTGACCAACTCTGCTACATCATCTCCACCTATATATGGAAGGCATTGTATTGTATTCAGTCTGCAATTGAAATCATCTATCTTGGCTTTTGCTGCTTGGTAGGTACAGGTGTGATCTGGGCCTGACTGGGACTAAAATTCAGCCCTGGCATTTGAAGGAGCACAGGCCCACTTGTTGCATCGTGAAAATGCAATCTGTGTGAACCTGTAGATTACAAGACGTGAGGCGAGCGTAACACGACTATATAACATACAGTCTCAGAAGGCCAAGTATAACAGTTCAGTCCTATTTATTGCTCTAAGGCCGAGGTCATACAAGCATATAACATGGCTGAGTGCTATGTGATAAAACATCCCATAGCACTCGGCCCAGTGTTACACTATGGTGCAGCTCAAATCTGTGATTATTTTCTCATGTCGATTGGACATGAGAACAATAGCTGCATGCTGCGACAGGCAGCGAGTCTATGGATGCATGTGAAACATTGGACTGCATTGTGATGTCATCCCAGTGCAGTCCGATATACGCCGAGACAGGTAATAGAGGAGATGGAGAAATTACTTTTTCCATCCACTCTGCACCTGAGCTGCGATTCTGTCATGCGAGAGGATGGGAGCAGACAACACTGATACTAGGTTCCCGCTTGCAGCAAAGATGGAGCACAGGGTTATTGGCATATCGCATCCGATGCTCTCGCATCAGATTTTATGCACTCTTGTGATTACAGCCTTAGTTGCAGTACCAATAAAAGTTGCTACTTTACACAGAGCGGGGTCTCGTAGATAATGAAGATGATGCTGTGCTCTCCATAGTGCTACGGCCTCTTCATATAGCTGATGGGCAGGGAGTCAGATACCCACTGAACTATTATTGATGACCTATATCTATAACTTTGATAAACAAAAACAACTGAGTGTAAATCCAATAAAATACAAATTTTATTAAGTATTCAATATACAAAAGTTCATATAGATGTACATAAAAGCATAAAAGGGTTCACATACGGGGAATGAGCAGACAAGAAAGTATATAGAAACCGGGCCTTAGATAAACATCAAGAGGTGGGAAGAAGGTTTAAAGTCAT
The DNA here is from genome assembly GCF_039654945.1 of Dendrobates tinctorius. Lineage (NCBI taxonomy): Eukaryota > Metazoa > Chordata > Amphibia > Anura > Dendrobatidae > Dendrobates > Dendrobates tinctorius. The sequence continues at coordinate 9,873,715 of NW_027361736.1, read as the reverse complement.
ATAGGTTATATATGTGTACCATAATGCACGGCTTTAAAGTGCATGTGCCAGAATGTAAACCATAAAAAAAGAGTAGATTCAATAGACGTGCCGGGTCTCCTGTGAGATCCCTAGCAGTTTCTCATATATCAAAAATGCATATTGTAGCAAATGTCACTCTTACCCATAATTCTGCGCTAAGAGTTCCTGGAGCACACAGCCCCAATGCGCGTTTCCCCCGAGGAAGCCAACGCCAAAGCACTTACTCTCCGGCGGTACACAACTGACACGATGACATGATGTCATCATGTCAGCTGTTTCACATGCTGATTGGTGGAGGAAGTGGCCGGAGGTCATTTATATTTCACAGTCAGCTTGAAGACTTACACTTGTTCCTCTTCAGCAGTTTATTGTAAAATAATTCACACTGCTGCTGCGCCCGGCGTCTATCATTATTTGCATCTCTGACGGTCACGTCAATAGCGCTCCAGAGAATGAGCTGCTGAGCTCCTGATTGGCTGCAGCACTACTGACGAGACAACAGAACTGTAGACGCTGCATCTGCACAGTGTGAATAAAGCACAAGTTGTTATTTTTAAAAGAAACAACGTGGGGGGTAGTGCCATGTGATGTTTTATCGGATAGCACTCGGCCCAGTGTTATTCTATGGGGCAGAGGAGATCAGTAATTATTTTCTCATGTCAAATCGTCATGAGAGAACAATGGCAGCATGCTGTGATTGGCAGCGAGACTCGGCTCACTCGAACCCATATAAGCCTATGGGTCTTAGTGAAACTTTACACTGCACTCGGATGTCATCCCAGTGCAGTCCGATATACACAAAGTCAGGCCATGGAGGAGATGGAGAAATTACTTTCTCCGTCTCCTTCGCTTCTGTGCTGTGATTCTCTCATGAGAGAGGATTGGAGCACAGAGCACGGACACTCAGATCACGCTTGCAGCACAGCTGGAGCCGAGTATCATTAGTATATCGCATCCGATGTGACTCCACTCCAGCCTTAGGCTCTGTGTCCACAATGAGATTATGGTGCGTTTTTGACACTACATATTTTTGTTCCATCAAAAATGCAGCTTCTTACAGATCAGCAATGTGGATGGGATTTATAAAAACCTCCTACCCGCTGGGCTTTTTTTATGCAGTGTAAACTGACCGGGAGTGTGTGCTTCAAATTCACAACCTGTCACTTTTTCTTGCAGATATGCTAAGTTTTCTGTGTACATTTTTCCCATAGACACTTTGGACCAATTGCCCAGGATCAATAACTCTGTAGCAAGAGATATCATAAAACTTAACTTTTAGGCTATGTGCACACGTAGCGGATCTCTTGCGGAAATTACCGTGAGAATTCCGGATTCCATTCCGCGGGAGAATCGCATTTAAATTCCCACGGAAAAACTAGCATTTTGCAAGCGTAATTAGCTTGCAGAATGCTGGCGTTTTCCAAGCGATCTGTAGCATCGCTTGGAGAACTGATTGACAGGTTGGTCACACTCGTCAAACATTCATTGAGTGTGACCAACTTTTTACTATTGAGGCTGCCTATGCAGCATCAGTAGTAAAAGATAGAATGTAAAAAATAATTAAAAAAATATTGTTATTCTTACCTTCCGGTGTCCCGCGCAGCCTTCCCGCCTCTCTCCACGCTCCTGGTCCCAGTAATCCTTTGCGCGAATGACCGCGAGACTTTGCGCTCCCACGACGACAACATGAATGAACACGAGACGTCGTGCTCCCGCGACATCGCGACGTCATCGCGGTCATTCTCGCATAGGATTACTGGGACCGGGAGCGTGGAGAGAGGCGGGAAGGCTGCGCGGGACGTCGGAAGGTAAGAATTACAATATTTTTTACAGGGATATGGTACCCACAGCCCCGAGGAAAGTCTCCCTTCCTCCGGATCATGGGTACCATCCGCAAATGTTCTGCTTACTTTTCGCACAGCCACATGCGGAAAGTAAGCAGAACAATGCATTCCTATGGGTGCGGGATCGCCACAATTCTGCTAAATTAATGAGCATGCTGCGTTTTTTACCGTGAAGCAATTCCGCTGCGGAAAAAACTGCAGCATTAGCACAGCATTGCAGAATCCCAAAGGAATGCATAGGATGCTTATTTTTCGCGTTCTCACGGCAAAATCGCGCTTTTAAAACCGCCGCAAAATTTATGGACATACAGATCATTTTACCAGGACCTTTGTCAGTCCCAATTTTGAAATCCAGTGTTCCTCAACTGAAAACAAGGTTATTACCTTCAGTATCCGCTGCTTACCAGACGCCTCTTATTCCAGAGTTTAAGACCAGATATTGGTTTCAATTCGATTCAGTCTGTTTTTGGAAACCTTATCTCTCCTGATGCTGGGTATTGTAACCAACAAGCGTGCATACCCCCCTCTCTACCTGTCTGCTGAGGCTCCCTCAGCAGACTGTAGCTGGCTATTGTCGCACAGTTGGAAGACAGTGTGGGCCGCCCATTGTGACACGTGCAGCAGCAGTGCCTGTGACAGATCGCTGATCCGTGATGTGACAGATAAGCGATCTGTCACAGGACAGTGATGTCCCCCATGGGACATTATAATAAAGTAAAAAAAAAGTGTAAAAATAATTTAAAAAAAAAAAAAATATTCCCTAATAAATTCATTTTTTCAAAATAAAAAGACAAAAAAACAATAAAAGTACACATATTTGGTATTGCTGCGTCCGTAATGACCCACCCTATAAAACTGTTCCATTAGTTAACCCCTTTAGCGAACTCTTTAAAAAACAAATAGAAAATGAGGCAAAAAATAATGATTTATCATACTGCCTTACAATAAAGTGCAATAACGCGCGATCAAAAAGATGCATATGAGTATCCATGGTACCACTGAAAATGTCATCTTGTCCCACAAAAAACGAGCCGCCACACAGCATCATCAGCGAAAAAATAAAGTTATAGCTCGCAGAATAAAACGATGCAAAAATAATTATTTTTTATATAAAATTGTTTTCATTGCATAAAACCGCCAAAACATAAGAAAAATGACATAAATGAGGTATCGCTGTAACCGTACTGACCCGGAGAATAAAACTGCCTTATCAATTGAACCACACGCGGAACGGTGTTAACGCACCCCACCAAAAGATATTCATGAATCGCTAGTTTTTGTTCGTTCTGCGTCCCAAAAATCGGAATAAAAAGCGATTAAATGTCACGTGCCCGAAAATGGTACCAATAAAAACGCCAACTTGTCCTGCAAAAATTAAGGCCTCACATGACTTGGTGGGTCAAAATAAGGAAAAATTATAGCTCTCAAAATGTGATGATGCATAAACTATTTTTACAATAAAAGGCGTATTTTAGCATATGACAGCTGCCAAAAATAAAAACCCGCCATCTATAGTAAATCAAACCCCCCTTTATCACCCCCTTAGTTAGGGTAAAATAATAAAATAAAATGTTTTTTATTTATTTCCATTTTCCCATTAGGGCTGGGGTTAGGGTTAGGGTTGGAGTTAGAATTGGGGGGTTTCCACTGTTTTGGCACATCAGGGGCTTTCCAAACGCGACATGGCGTTCGATCTCAATTCTAGCCAAAAAAATTAAATGGCGCTGCTTCCCTTCCGAGCTCTGCCATGTGCCCAAATAGTGGTTTACCCCCATATATTGGGTATCAGCATACTCAGGACAAATTGCACAATAACCTTTGGGGTCCTGTTGCTCTTGGGAAAATAAAAATTGGGGGAGAAAAGATCATTTTTGTGGAAAAAATGACTTTTTTAATTGTACGGCTGTACGTTATAAACTTCTGTGAAGCCCTTGAGGGTTCAAAGTGCTCACCACACATCTAGATAAGTTCCTTGGGGGGTCTAGTTTCCAAAATGGGGTCACTTGTGGGGGGTTTCCACTGTTTAGGCACATCAGGGGCTCTACAAACGTGGCATGGCATCCAATCTGAATTCCAGCCAATTTTGCAGTGAAAAAGTCAAACGGCGCTCCTTCCCTTCCGAGCTCTGCCATGCGCCCAAACAGTGGTTCCTTCCAACAATTCAGGTATCGGCGTACTCAGGACAAATTGCACAATAACATTTCCAGTCCAATTTCTCCCGATACCCTTGGTAAAATAAAAAATTTGAACATGAAATAATTTTTTTGTGAAAAAAAGTTAAATGTTCATTTTTTATTTTTAAACATTCAAAAAATTCCTGTGAAGCACCTGAAGGGTTAATAAACTTCTTGAATGTGGTTTTGAGCACCTTGAGGGGTGCAGTTTTTAGAATGGTGTCACTTTTCGGTATTTTCTATCATATAGACCCCTCAAAGTGACTTCAAATGTGGTGTGGTCCGTAAAAATAAAATGGTGTTGCAAAAATGAGAAATCGCTGGTCAATAGTGTGGAGCGATACAATCAGATATCGTGAAATATCGGATCGGATTAGATCGGACCGATACCACAAAAGTATCGGGTATCGCCGATTCCGATACCGGAAGCCACATTCAAGTCAATGGGACAGAAATATCGGAATTAAAAAAAACCCTTTCTTTTCTTGTAGGTTAATTCTTGTAGAATGTATTGGGGGAGGTGGACGAGACATTAAAGGCATAGAGGTTTATCCCAATCAAATGGAATAACAGGAATTAATTTGTTTTTTTAAAGACGTTCGGAGTTACAAAGATATTGACTATGTTAACCTTTTCTATATTTTGTCAGATATGTATGTTTCACTACTTCCATGCTCTTCACCTTCTTTTTTACTTCACCCACACTTTCTCCTTCATCATCCTCAGCAGCAGGACCATCTTTTTAATCAACTTCTTCTTCACCTCATTCATCATCTTCTTCACCGTCTTCCTATTATTCTTTTTTTTACATTCTTCATATTCTTCTTATTCAACTATTATCCTTCTTCTTATTCTACTTCATCTTCTTCCTATTCTTCTTCTTCTTCATCATATTCTTATTTGTGATTCATTCCTGTAGTTGCTATGTATAAAAGTTTGAAGATTACACATTCCGTTCTGCCTGTCACAAAAGATTTACAACAGGCTTTGTCCGCGCTCAGTTTGGCCTGCAGTAGCAGGCATTTTCCAGGGGCACCACGAGGAGGAACGGACTCCTAGAATCATAGAATCGTAGAGTTGGAAGGGACCTCCTGGGCCATCTGGTCCAACCCCCTGCTCAAAGCAGGATTTGCTAAATCATCCCAGTCAGATGTCTGTCCAGCCTCTGATTGAAGACTTCGATTGAAGGAGAACTCACCACATCTCGTGGCAGCTTGTTCCACTCATTGATCACTCTGTCAAAAAGTTTTTTCTAATATCTAATCTGTGTCTCCTCCCATTCAGTTTCATCCCGTTGCTTCTAGTCTTTCCTTGTGCATACACTGCTTAGTCATCTTCTGCTTATAATTTAGATATCTTTTGCTCTGATTTTTAGTCTTATGCTCAATGTTCTTCTGCTTCTTGGTCTTCTGCTTCTTGGTCTTCTGCTTCTTGGTCTTCTGTCTCTTGTTGTTCTGTATCTTGGTGGTTGTCTTCATGTTCTTTGTCCTCTTGGTCATCTTCTTCAGGGTCATCATTTTGGTTTTCGGGGTAGTCTTCCGGGTCGTCGTCTTCAGGGAGATCCAGAGTGATAATAAACAAAAAACATTTCCAAAAGCTTGAACTTGGAAATGTAGCAGAAGGTACAAGGCGGCTGAGGAACTGTCGAGAACCAGCTGACGGTGCTGGAATCCGGATGGGTAGCCGAAGCTGCAAGAGCCAATGGAACTAGCGAGGACCAGCTGATGGTGCTGGAACCCGGAAGGGCAGCAGAAGGAACAAGAGCCAATGGCACTACCGAGGACCAGCTGACCATGCTGGAATCCGGTTACTAAGCAGGAGGTACCTGTGCTAGAAAGCACTACCAAGGACCAGCAGACGTTGCTGGAACTCGGCTACCAAGAAGGAGGCACCTAGGCCAAAGGCACTGCCTGGAACCAGCTGACGGTGCTGGAACCCGGAAGGGCAGCAGAAGCTGCAAGAGCAAATGGTACTAGCGAGAACCAGCTGACGGTGCTGGAACCCGGAAGGGCAGCAGAAGGAACAAGAGCCAATGGCACTACCGAGGACTAGCTGACGGTGCTGGAAGCCGGCTACTAAGCAGGAGGTACCTGTGCTAGAAAGCACTACCAAGGACCAGCAGACATTGCTGGAACTCGGATAGCGAGAAGGAAGCACCTAGGCCAAAGGCTCTGCCTGAAACCAACTGACGGTGCTGGTACCTGGAAGGGCAGCAGAAGCTGCAAGAGCAAATGGAACTAGCGAGAACCAGCTGATGGTGCTGGAACCCAGAAGGGCAGCAGAAGGAACAAGAGCTAATGGCAGTACTGAGGACCAACTGACGGTGCTTGAACCCGGTTACTAAACAGGACGTACCTGTGCTAGAAAGCACTACCAAGTACCAGAAAACATTGCTGGAACTCGGATACCGAGAAGGAGGCACCTAGGCCAAAGGCTCTGCCTGGAACCAGCTAACGCTGCTGGAACCCGGAAGGGCAGCAGAAGGAACAAGAGCCAATGGCACTACCGAGGACCAGCTGACGGTGCTGGAACCCGGTCACTAAGCAGGAGGTACCTGTGCTAGAAAGCACTAACAAGTAACAGCAGAAATTGCTATTGCTGGAACTTGGATACCGAGAAGGCTCTGCCTGGAACCAGCTGACTGTGCTGGAACCCAGATGGGTAGCAGAAGTTACCCATGAAAAACAAAGTTGCAAGGTCGCGAGCCGGCCGCAGCTACCGAAACCCACAGTCCTTACAGGGGTGCTTGTCCTATTGGCACTACGGAACCAGCCTTTATTACCAGAACCCGCAGCCCACATAGGAAGGACCTAAACTGCAGGCACCATAGACTCGGCTAACCCGGCCGCAACACGACAGGAAAACGTTTTGTTGGCAAAGTGACGTTGACACTACCTGGAAACAGCAGGCGTGCTGGAACCAGGATGGGCAGGAGAGGTACCCATGCCAAAGACACTTGTGAGCAGCAACTGGCGATGTTGGAGCCCAGGGTCAATCAGGGTGTAGGCTGAGGCCTAATTTCATCAAGTTTAATATCGGTTGTAGACTACTACTGATTTTAACCGTGCTCCAATTAGGCCTCTGGCTTCAGTGTCTCTAGTATTTACCCTGGTGTCCAACACCGCCAGTTGCTGCTCAAAAGTGCAGTCTGCACAATCAACTAGTAGTGGGAATGTGGACAGAGCAGAAGACATTGCCGGACACACATCAGGGGATCAACTGACGTTACAGAACACCAGTAACACACGAACAAGTGTTCATTGTGCAAACTGCACTTTTGAGCAGCAACTGGTGGTGTTGAAGGCCAGGGTAAATACTAGAGACACTGGAGCCAGAGGCCTAATTGGAGCATGGTTAAAAATCAGTTGTAACCTGAATGTAGAGGCAGCAGTAGACATTGCCGTACACACAGCAGGGGAGCAGCTGGCATTACTGCACCCGACTAACACTGGAGCATGTGTTTTTCTCTGTGTAGATGGTACTTCTGAGCAACAACTGGCTGTGTTGAAGCCCAGTGTGAATCATGGTGTATGCTGAGGCCTACATGGAGCAAGTTGAAAAGCTGATGTAGTGTAATTTTGGAGGGAGCAGGAGACTTTGCCGTCCACACAGCAGGGGAGCAGCTGGCGTTACTGGACCCCACAAGCACAGGAGCTAGTGTTTTTCTCTGTGCACACGGCACTCTTGAGCAACAACTGGCAATGTTGGAGCCCAGGATCAATCATGGCGCAGGCTGAGACCTACTTGGTGCAAGTAGAAAATATGATCTAGTTTGCATGAGGAGTCAGCAGGAGATATTGCCGTCCACACAGCAGGGGAGCAGCTGGCGTTACTGAACCCCACTAACACAGGAGCTAGTGTTTTTCTCTGTGCAGACGGCACTTCTTAGCAACAACTGGCTGTGTTGAAGCCCAGGGATTACAGTTCAGGTGGTAGAAACATGAACACAACAGGAGACCTGGATACTGTTGCCAACCAATTATTTATTCTGGAACAGGACTGGCAAATTCTGGCGAGATCCAGGCCTTGCTCATTTTCAGAAAAGTAAGCCGGTCAACGTTATCGGAGGATAGTCGCGTGCGACGGTCTGTTAGTACACCACCTGCGGCACTAAAGACGTGTTTCGATAATAAACTGGCAGCAGGGCAAGCCAGCACCTCCAATGCATACTGGCTAAGCTCTGGCCATGTATCCAGCTTAGAGACCCAAAACTTGAAGGGGGAAGAGCCGTCTGGGAGTACACTGCACCTTATCTCACCTGTACCTACCAAAGAAAAAATGAATGCAGAGCAACCAAAGTTGCAAAAAGCATTCAAATATTGCTTTGAAAAGACAACTTGCTTTGGTTTCAATTCAATTCAGTCTGTTTTTGGAAACCTTATCTCTCCTGATGCTGGGTTTTGAAACCAACAAGTGTGCATACCCCCATCCCTATCTGTCTGCTGAGGCTCCCACAACAGAATGAAGCTGGCTGCTGCCACACTGCTGGAAGACAGTCTGGGATGCCCATTGTGACACGTGTTTCAATGTTCCATTGTGACACACCTGGGTGCTGTAAGCCGATAGAAAACTCAGACAGGTGAAGGTAGGTAGTTAGGTAGGCCTCTAATTCAAACAACACACCAGGGGACTGAACAATCTGCCACAAGCTGTAACATATGAGCGGGGCCCAGCGCTACCCCCAGCAGGGAGTACTCTGAACCTTAGCAACAAAGCAGAAAGCAAAAAAAGGCACAACCAAATTAGATGCAAAGGATTAGCAAAGGGTCTTAGTGAAACTTCACACTGGACTCGGATGTCATCCCAGTGCAGTCCGATATACACCAAGTCAGGCCAAGTAGGAGACGGAGAAATTACTTTCTCCGTCTCCTTCGCTTCTGTGCTGTGATACTCTCATGAGAGAGGATTGGAGCACAGAGCACGGACACTCGTATCATGCTCGCAGCAGTGCTGGAGCCGAGTATCATTAGTGTATCGCATCCGATGTGACTCCACTCCAGCCTTAGGCTCTGTGTCCACAATGAGATTTTGGTGTGTTTTTGACATGACATATTTTTGTTCCATCAAACACACAGCTTCTTACAGTTCAGCAATGTGGATGGGATTTATAAAAACCTCCTGCCCGCTGGGCTTTTTTTATGCAGTGTAAACTTACCTGGGGTGTGTGCTTCAAATACACAACCTGTCACTTTTTCTTGCAGATATGCTAAGTTTTCTGTGCACATTTTTCCCATAGACACTTTGGATCAATTGCCCAGGATCAATAACTCTGTAGCATGAGATACCATGAAGCTTAACTTTTAATATACAATAGGTAAACTAATTCAAATGCAAATAAAATATATATGTGACACAGACTATTACAAAGTGCTCACGACAAAATCAGTGCAGGTAATAAAACATTGGGGGGGGGTCTTCCCTGTTTCTCTGAAGATCACCCTCAGAAGGCAGTATAGTAGGATGGGTGGATTAGTTCAGTCCTTAATATCCACTGTCGTGCCCCAAATGCAGGACTCCCATCCTGAGGCCGGAGTAACTCCAGCGATGAATACGGACGAGTGCTATGCGATAAAACATCACATAGCACTCGGACCAGTATTCATCTACGGGACAGCTCCCATCACGGTTTTTTTCCCCAGCCGTTTTCAGTGTCCGAGTGAAATGGTAGCATACAGAGATTGCCACTGACACATGGCAGAGTCTCAGCTCACTCGCACCCATATAAGCCTATGTATGCGGATGAATTAGAAAAAACACGGCACTCGATGACAGAGGGAGGTGCACAAGTACGGTATCCAATACACTATAGATTATAGTAAAGACTTGGCACTCAAGAGGGAAAATTGAATTTAACCATTCCTTTATTGTACAAAGCATCCAGTTCAAAAATTCTTGAATGTTTCCGGTCGTACAATCGACCTTAGTAACATAGTAACAGTTAGTAAGGCCGAAAAAAGACATTAGTCCATCCATTAGACCCCCCCCAAGGAACTTATCTAGATGCAGAGTGCTCACTTTGAACCCCCAGGTGCTTCACAATTGATCCGTAAATAAAAAAGGTACTTTTTTTTCACAAAAATTTTCTTTTAGCCTATTTTTTCATTTTCACATGGGCAACAGGATAAAATGGATCCTAAAATTTGTTAAGCAATTTCTCCTGAGTACACCGATACCTCATATGTGGTCATAAACCACTGTTTAGGCGCATGGCAGGGTCCAGAAGCGAAGGAGCGCCATTTGACTTTGAATGGAAAATTAGCTCCAATCGTTATCGGACACCATGTCGCGTTTGGAAAGCCCGTGTGCCTAAACAGTGAAAACCCCCAAGTAAACCCATTTTGGAAACTAGACCCCTTAAGGAACTTATCTAGATGTGTAGTGAGCACTTTGAACCCCCTGGTGCTTCACAGAAGTTTATAACACAGCCGTGAAAATGAAAAAAAATTTTCTCCTCAAAAAATTATTTTTTAGTCGGCAATTTTTTATTTTCACAAAGGGTGACAGGAGAAATTGGACCCCAAAAGTTGTTCAGTTTGTCCTGAGTACACTGGTACCCCATATGTGGCGGGGAGAAAACTGTTTGGGCACACGTCGGGGCTTGGAAGGGAGGGAGCACCGTTTGACTTTTTGAATGCAAAATTGGCTGGAATCAATTGTGGCACCATGTCGCGTTTGGAGACCCCCTGATGTGCATAAACAGTGGAAACCCCTCAATTCTAACTCCAACCCTAACACATCCCTAACCATAACCCCGATACACCCCTAACCCCAACCCTACCCATAACCCTAACAACAAGCCTAACCCTAACCCCAACACACATCTAACCCTAATCTTAACCCTAATTCCAAGGCAGGGGGAGCAGATGATGAGGCGGCGGCAAATCCCCATTGCCAGCCGGTATGGGAGGGGGTTCAGATTAGTGTCTCCAGCCATGTCCGATGCTACTGCAGCATCGGCCGTGGTGGGATTATAATATTTCATCAAATTTCATTGATGAAATATTACTATCGCTCTGATTTGGCTGTTTCACTTTTAACAGCCAATCAGAGCGATTGCAGACACGTGGGGGTGAAGCCACCCCCCACCTGTGGTGAAGTACAAAGCCCCCTGTGTGTGTGGGTCAGGTGGGGTCACTGAAAGGTCAGTCACCCGACCCGCAGGAGGGCAATTAATTCATGACGCCACATAGGCGTCACTGGTCAGATTGGCACAGCTTTTCATGATGCCTATGTGGAGTCATTGGTCGAGAAGGGGTTAAAGGAGCATACACGCCTTTGCACAGTGGGGGTATTAATATTTTCTTTGGGACACTAATTTTTGGGTTAGGGAGTAATCATAGTAATGGCACAGTTTTTTAAAATATTGGGGTCAGTATCCTATGCCTCAGGTAAGCAGAGTGGGGAGTTTTTGTAGGTTGGGAATAAATGAGACATCAGTAGAAATGTGAGATGTCAAATGTGTTTTTGTTGTAATCTGTGCAGATGAGTTGTGGCTGGAGAAGTGGTAATGGAGGTCTGGGCCTGATGAAAAAGACAGGAAAAGTGAGCGACCCAAATCAGAAAGATTGTCAGCTGTAAGGTTCTATATATAACTACTGTACTCACGTGTATGTTCTGCGGGACTAGTATCTACCAATATACAACAACAGTAAGATGGTAATATTGCTCTTTTTATAAGACTATTCTTTTATTTAGTGACCGCTAAATTTGTTTCAGTCTATGTAGTAGAAGGTGTATGGTGGTGTCATTGGTCTCTGTATAGTGTTTTGTTATGTAAAGGTAATGGTTATATTATATTATGTATTTGCTGAGTAGTGGTGATGGTGGTGGACATTGAGTAGTTTTATTGTTTTGGTCTTTTATAGTAGTAATTTTGATAATATTGGTCTTTGCATTGTATGTTTTTGGTTAGCAACAGTGGTATACTGTAATTATATATCTATAGATGCTCTTTAGATGATTATAGGGGGGTCAGATGGGTAGACATGCACTTTGAGGCTTGGACCCCTGAACTTTTAGAACCCTAGCAATGTCCCTGCTGTACTGTGTGTTTACTTGTCAGTGTTTCTAGAGATATATGTATGTTTGTCAGTAAGCTCAGTTATGGTACCATATCTAAGGAGTAAGCTTGGTTCTGGTTCTGTATTGATGTAGTAATCTAAATTCTTGTACCATATGCATGCTGTAAGCTTGGTTCTGTTCCCATATCTGTGTAGTAGACATATTAAGCTTGGTTCTGCTCCCTTATGTCTGTAGTAAACTCGGTTCTGCTCCCTTATCTCTGTAGTAAGATCGGTTATGCTCCCATAGCACTGTAGTAAGCTCGGTTCTGCTCCCATGTCTCTCTCGCAAGGTTGGTTCTGCTCTCTTATCTGCGTAGTAAGGCTGGTTTCACACTAGCGTTCTATCGCGCAGCGCATCGTGCGCACGCGCAATGTCCCCCTATCTTTAACATGGTGATGGCAGGGTCTTGAGAATGTACGCGCTCTTCAGCGTTTAGCGTGCGCTGCGCATTTTACAGGTGTGCACCCAGACGCGACGTACGCTACATGTTGCATTTTTTTTTCCGGTGGCACGTGTGCGCCCAAAAATAGCATTACAGTCTATGTGGTTGCTGACGAGCGCTTGGCACCGCGCACATCAGCGCCTTGAGCGCACACGCGATTTGAGTAAACAATGTCTAGACACTTGTCTAGAACTCCCCCTAAACAAGCAACATTGTTTTGGAGGAGTGTACATAAAAGAATGTGTCTTCAGGGTCAGACAATTACTCTACATAATGCCTTGCAGAGACCAGACAAGCATTCTACAAGAGCCTTCTACCTGTGGATTTAAGCTTCAGGAGCCAAAATGTGAGTATTCTTAAAAATAATGTCTGTGTGTCCTGTACAATTTATTATGTACTAATGTATTTTTTGTTTTCTTTTCAGCATGTCTTCTTCCGGATCGGTCTATTCGCCATCTCGGCAAGAAGTGGCCCAAGCTGATCGTGAGGTGAGAATCTTGCTGCCTTTTGATAAGTATAGCTGCCTCTAGAAATGTGTTTTAATTTTTTCTCTCTTTACAGACATCGGACACGGGAAGTGAAAATGGAGTGCGGGAGCGGTCTGAGCAGGAGCCGTCTGAGGATTCTGAGCGGGAGCAGCGTAGTCAAGTCGTGGCGAGGAGACGCAATGTGAGTATATATATATTTTTTTTTCTGTCTTTCTTTCTCTTGCTTCTTTTCTGTTTCTTTTTGTATCTTTTCCAAACTTCTAAACATTCTATATTTTTTTTCTAGGTTCCACAGCGGGATGACGAAGAAGTCTACACAGACAACGAGCACCTCATCCGCCTCGTTGAGGAGCGCATCCCATTGTGGGACAGCTGTGACCAGCAGTACAAAGACACAGTGGTGACCCGGCAGCTCTGGAATGAGGTGGCCGCAGTGATGGATGGCTTGGACAGCGCCTCTGCAGCTTCAAAAAGGGTGTTCAGTAAGTATAAAGATGCTCTGTGATATAGCATTTATTTTTGGACCTGATGGTGCTGATGTGTTTTTTGCAAGATATATTCTTGCATTAAACACACCAATGCCTGGTGGAAAACTGTGATTGATTTGGGTCTTGAACTGCTGCATTGTTTTGTGGACCTGACGGTGGTGGTGTTTTTTTTGGCAAGATATATTCTTGCATGAAAACCACCAAAGCCTTGTTGAGAACTTTGATTGAATTGTGTCTTCAACTGCTGCATTGTTTTGTAAAACTGATGGTGGTGGTGTTTTTTTGGCAAGATATATTCTTTCATGAAAAGCACCAATGCCTTGTTGAGAACTGTGATTGATTTGTGTCTTCAACTGCTGCATTGTTTTTTGGACCTGACGGTGCTGTGTTTTTTGCAAGATATATTCTTGCATTAAACACACCAATGCCTTGTTGAGAACTGTGATTGATTTGATATATTACCAATGCCTTGTTGAGAACTGTGATTGTTTTGATATATTCTTGCATGAAAAGGACCAATGCCTTGTTGAGAACTGTGATTGATTTTTCAACTGCTGTCTTGATCCTGTTTTCACTCTTGTTCCTGATGATACTGTTGTTTTCGCTGATACATATAGTAGCAGGAAACATAACAGTGCCCGCCGTCTCAACAGTTACTGCATTGTGTCTAGAATTTTATTGGTGCTGCAGCAGAGACTGTTTTCAAAGTTCAATGAGGTGTGTGGTGAGAATGACAAACTAGTGCATTTTTAATTTTTTTTTTTACCAACAGTGAAAAAATCCGCACACGTTGGCGCTCGATGAAGGACCGCTTCAACACTGATGTTTGTGCTGAGGGACCGGTTCGGAGTGGTTCTGCGGCAAGGCGCAGAAGAAAGTACCGCTACCATCATGAGTTGGCTTTCCTGAGACCGGTCCTTGCCAGCAGAGCGTAAGTTTTTTTTTTTTGTTTGTGCTTAATATATGCTTTTCTATTCCACAGGTGATGCTTCTTGTAAATGCATGATACTTATGTTTTCCCTTTCTTTCCACAGCACTTGGAGCAGCACCCTGCAACCTAACCCTGTCCCGGGAGCGGTTCTTCATCGATCGACCTCGGACCCGTCTCAGCCATCCGACAGCCAGGAAGCATCTTGCAGGTCAGCAACACAGACAGCCGGTGACCAGAAAGCTGGTCCATCAGGTGTTCCCCTGTCCCAGGTCTCTGTCACTGGTTATGCGGGCACTACCTGCCAGCGGCAGTGGGCCTTGGACAGTAATGTCATGCCCGAGTTCATGCACTTGAGCGAGGCCTTTAAGGTCAGCCTCAGGGCGCTGGCCGCCAGAACGGAAAGCGTTTTTTTCCTGATGGAGCGTGGTTTTAACCACATGGAATGTGGTTTTAACCACATGGAACACCGCTTCCACTCTGTCGACCAGCGCCTTGACCGTCTGGAGGTCGACCTCAACAGACCAGTGCACCATTTTTTCAGTAAAATTGAACAGGGCATGGCGGAACACCTTAGTCCTGAGCAACAGCTGAGTGTGTTACAGGCCTGCAACACTGCTTACTTGCAGGCTATGCAGCAGAATCGGTATGTGCAGCAGTCAGTGGGGTCATTTCCAACAGTTCCACCACTGGCTCGCTTGACCACACTACCGACTTCTGCTGCATACCACTGCACGGCCACCTGCATTCCCAGCGAAGCCGGACATCACTACACCACCTCAAGTCTGAGTGCTGCAGGACACACCTCCGCCACCACCACTATGGCAAGCGCTGCTCCTGTATGGAGCACCACCACCGCCACAGCACCACCAGCTTGGAGCCAAACCACCACAGAACCTGCTTGGGCAACCGACATCAGCAGTTAACAGCAAGGAGCACTGCCAGCACTCCTCAGCAACGGAGCACCACCAGCACTCTCAGCAAAGGAGCACCACCAGCACTCCTCATCAAACGAGCACCACCACTCCTCATCTTCAGAGCGCCGCCACCAATTCTCCTCCTCATAGTCCCCCAAGAACTTTGGCTGAGATACCTGATTCGCAGCCTCCTTCACGTAGCACCGACCCAACATGCTCCCCTTCTAGGAGCACCGCCACTGCCACTTTGAGCAGCACTGCCACCACAGAGCAGCAAAGGGGTGATCCGCATTCCCTATTTTACAGGGCAACGCCACAGTCCACAGTCACCAGGCGGTCTACAAAAGAAAAGCGGTCACAGGCTGCAAGTAGGTCGGGGCAGGATATACCTGTGCCAAAAAAGAAGAAAAAAAAAAAAACTTTGTTGGTCCATCCACCGTCTCCTCCTAATGTGTCTCAACCTGCCTCAATGTCCATTCCAGAGCTCCCTTCCTCGAGTACTTTTGTCACCCCTTCTCCTAGAACCCCTTCCTCTACCTCCAGTCGTTCCTTGTATCTCCACACACCCAAAGTCTCCCAATCTTCCCCCAAATGTCATTCATAATAAAATTTTTCTTGTTTATTTTTGGTTTCAAAATAAATGTGCACTTGTGCTTTCAAAAAATTGGTAATGGTTTACCGTGTCTATCGCCGACTACACACACTGCACCATACACATAGGGTTTTTGGAAAAACATATCTCCATTACTGTTTCTTGTGTGAGACTTGTTTCTTGTGTCAGTCTTGGAGATATGTGTTGTCAACAAACCAAATCTACATGACTTTCCTTTTCCAGAACAGTCTCTACATTCTAGGAATATTGCACAGAGTGCATCCAGCAGGGTTCCCCAACTCCAGTCCTCAAGGTCCAACAAAAGATCATGTTGTATGGAATCCTCTGTTTGAAAAATTTTTAGCAACTGAGCTATGGATTTCATTACAACATGATCTGTTGGTGGACCTTGTGGAGTGGAGTTGGGGAACCCTGCTGGATCTAGTGTGTTCAATATTACTAGAATGTAGAGACTGCTGTGGAAAAGACAAGTCATATAGGTATAATCTACATGACTTGGAGTCAGACACACTCCAAATAGAAAGACAGGCTTGTCTCCCTTTGAAGTCCTGTTTGGTAGTGCACCAAAGACTGGTCTGTACTTCCCACAGGTGCTACAAATGCAACACGGTTCTATGACAGCCTATGTCCAGGCCTTGCAGGAAAGACTTAAAGTGGTGCATAAACATGTGTTCTCATCCATTCCAGATCCTAATGTCAGTGCAGATGTGCATCAGCTCAATCCAGGTGATTGGGTGGTTATACGCAGACACGTGAGAAGGAGCCTGAACCCACGATTTGACGGCCCCTTCCAAGTCCAGCTGACCACATCCACCTCAGTAAAACTTGAGGTAAAGCCCACCTGGATCCACGCCAGTCACTGCAAGAAGGTCCTTTCAACAGCAGAATGACTGTTCTCCTAATCACCTTGCTGGCAGTGGCAGGGTTACTGCACTCTACAGAGACACAGGAAAAACTCTTAAATGCTGACTGGGACAACAAACGTATTCAACATCATGCTCTTCTTATAAAGGACATGGAAGGACAGAAACCAAAAGACTGTTGGATCTGTACACACAGCCCAGTATCTGCAAGGACTATACCATACTTAGCCTTACCTATGGAGCCATGGAATAATAATAAATCTAATAATAATCTTTATTTTTATATAGCGCTAACATACTCTGCAGCGCTTTACAGTTTGCACACATTATCATCACTGTCCTCAATGGGGCTCACAATCTAAATTCCCTATCAGTATGTCTTTGGAATGTGGGAGGAAACCGGAGTACCCAGAGGAAACCCATGCAAACACGGGAAGAACATACAAACTCCTTGCAGATGTTGTCCTTGGTGGGACTGAGCCACCGTGCTGCCCTAGAAGGTATTAACACCACACTGCATACACAACGAGACTTGGACTCAATCTAGGTTTCTGGGAAAAGATGTGCCCCGTCATATATCTGCCTCATTGGCTATAATCGGATGGGCCTCTAATCCCTGGTTTCAGTTTAACATAACGCGGCCTAAGGTACAAATGTGGTGGCGGGAATATGATTCAGACATCGGAAATATGGTCGCCAGGAGGAGGACTGAAATCCCTCACTCAGACCCCATTCCCAATGATGGACTGTGGTTCAGTCGTCAACACACTGGAGCAAATACCTGTGGTGAGGACAATAATTGCTTCCGTATATACACTCATAATCAAACACAGGTTAATGAGACGGTGTACCAAGATGGTGTTGAAGGCTGTAGAGCATCTACGGGTAAAATAATAAGGAAAGAAAGGGGTAAATGTACATCTGGTATAAGTGGAAATCAAATGAATAATACTTGGTGTGCCCTTAAGCCTATGTCAGGACTTTTGAGTTTATACCAATGTATACAGACCCCTGGTCACGTTTGTGTTCTCCCTGAAGGAGTATTCTTGGTTTGCGGGCATCGTGCCTACAGGTGGGTGAGCCCAGACATAAGAGAAGTTTGCACTCTTGCCAAACTAACACAAGCCACTTTCATAATTCCTTATAAGAAAATAGACACAGCAGCAATTCCAATTCAGTCTTTGTATAGAAGGGCTGCAGACAATAAGCCCCGTCCAAATGGTAGGCCGCATCTAGTAGAAATGGGGATAACAAATAAAATATTCAGTTATATGCTAATATACCCCTTCATAACACAAATGAGGGATAAATTAGTGGAAGCTATCGACTACCTAGATGATCAGATTTTCCAGATTCTTGAAGTTCTTAATGAAACTAATACAATACAGAGACAATTAATCATAGTTACTAACCAACATACTATAGTACTAGATTACCTGACAGCAAAAGAAGGAGGAATGTGTCATATAATTGGTCCCACCTGTTGCAATTATATTGACAAAATAGGTGAACTTAGAGACCACTGGTTAAAACAGCACAGTGCAAACAGACTCCTGGTGGGGTAACACATTCTCTTTTTTTAAATCCAGCAAATTGGTTTAATGGCCTAGCAGGATGGATTTTTGGCATTGTACAGACTTGTATGCAAATTTTGTTGTTTTGCTTATTGTTTTATGTAGTCGTGTTATATGGCCGGAACAAGATGCAGTGCCACCGACGGCGCGCAGGCAGGTAAATAGGATGGTTTTTTTCTTAACAGGAATCATACATACAAAGATAGGGGATAAGGAGCCATGCATACAATGACAGGGACGGGGGAACCATGCATACCACGGTAGGGATGAGTGGTCAATGCACACCCGGCTTATACTCAAGTCAATAAGTTTACCCAGTTTTTCGTGGCAAAAGTAGGTGCCTCGGCTTATACTCGGGTCGGCTTATACTTGAGTATATACGGTAATAGGTAAAACCTGACAAGTAGAGTTGAGCGAAACAGGTCGAAAAATTTCAAAAGTCCCCGACTTTTGGCAAAGTCGGGTTTCATGAAACGAAACCCGACCCTAGTATGAGGTCGGCCACGAGGTCGGCGACTTACGCGCCAAAGTCGCGTTTCAAAAGTTTGTTTTGCGCTCTTTTTCAGCCAATCAGGATCCACGGACACTGTGGGCAACGTGATGACATAGGCAGGGGTCACCACCATCTTTCAGAAGGGCATGCAAGTGATTGGCTTGCTTTTTGGGCGTCACAGGAGGTATAAAAGGGCATGCACGCCGACCGCCATCTTACTTCTGCCGATCTTAGCATAGGGAGAGGTTGCTGCTGCTGATTCTGTAGGGAGAGCGTTAGGCAGGGAAGAAGAAAAAAATACTGCTTCTGCTGCTAGCGATTTTGCCTGTACAACATACCAGTCACTGTGTGTGCAGTGCAAGGGGAGGCTATATTGTGGTAGATCAGCGGTGTTGGTTGTTAGGCTGCCTTCTAAGGCTTCCTGACAGCTGCATTGCTGTTTACCCACTGCTCTGCAAACTGCTTTTTTAAAAGCAATCCCAATTTTTTTTTTTGTCCTGCTGAGGTACTGAGCTGCAAACTGCTTTTTTAAAAGCAATCCCAATTTTTTTTTTTGTCCTGCTGAGGTACTGAGCGTGCATTTTTTCACACCATACAGCGGTGTACGCTCCTCACACAGTACCGTGTAACGGCTGTTATCACAGCCACAGTGAAGCTATCTGTGTGTCACTCTGTGAGAATAAGTCGAGGACATGTTCCGTTCTTACAGACCTGCACCTACTAGTTTTGTCTAGCTTTCAAACAGTTAAATATATTTGCTGTTTGATCACATTCAAAACTATATAGAGAGACAGTGTGTGTCAGTCCGTATACTTAAAAAACACGGAGCTTGACAATTTTACGTACACTGGACAGCCGTGTACGTGCACGCTCCTCTCAGTACCGTGTAACGGCTGTTATCACGGCCACAGTGAAGCTATCTGTGTGTCACTGTGGAAGGATAAGTGGAGGACTTGTTCCGTTCTTACAGACCTACACTCTAGGGAGATTCCTATTCTGCCCAATTCTACATACACCTTGTAGTTTGTGATACACTAGCCAATTTCTGCCTGTGACATAGCGCTCTGATATTCAGTGGGCCTCACACAATCCAAAAGTGTCCAGTGTCCAATAGTGTGTGCAGAAATTCAAAATCTCTGTGATCCTGTAGTCACTTTTTTCACACCTGTGCCATCGAGCCTGTGACATAGTGCTCTGATATTCAGTGGGCCTCACACAATCCATAAGTGTCCAGTGTCCACAAGTGTGTGCAGAAATTCAAAATCTCTGTGATCCTGTAGTCACTTTTTTCACACCTGTGCCATCGAGCCTGTGACATAGTGCTCTGATATTCAGTGGGCCTCACACAATCCATAAGTGTCCAGTGTCCACAAGTGTGTGCAGAAATTCAAAATCTCTGTGATCCTGTAGTCACTTTTTTCACACCTGTGCCATCGAGCCTGTGACATAGTGCTCTGATATTCAGTGGGCCTCACACAATCCAAAAGTGTCCAGTGTCCACTAGTGTGTGCAGAAATTCAAAGTCTCCACTGTCCTATAGACACCTTGTACCTTGTTTTACATTACTATATAGTTTGTTGGATTTTGTCTACATTTCTACAAAAAATGAGGAAGGCTGGTGGAAGAGGCCGTGGAATTGGGCGGGGGTTGGCAGCTGGTAATGATGGTGTTGGTGGTGGATCTGATGGTAGTGGCAAGAGCAAAATATGACCGAATGCAGGAGGTGTTGAGCCTGCGTCATCGTCTGGCTCCACAAGGCCTCGAAGGCTTAGTATTCTAGGACTTGGCAAACCGCTTTTAAAGCCAGAGCTGCAGGAAAAAGTTTTGTCTTACATTGCTGACTCAGCCTCCAGCTCTATCGCCTCCTCTTCTTCAGTTGTAAAAAGTAAAAGCACTGAGTCGTCATTGGAGGCTCATGTTCATGAACCATGCCTTTCCTTGTGTCCTTCACCCCAACCAAGATTGAAGGATGACGCAGGCCATACTACTGATTACTCCATGGAGCTGTTTTCACATACCATGCCTGGATTATCAAGTGAAATGGTGAATTACCCAGGCCAAGATGAATCTGACATGGAGTGCACTGATGCACAGCTGCTGATAGATGATTCTGCTGGTACATTCACTCAGAGAACTACATTGTCCTCGCAGTGTACAGAGCCAGATTCTGACCCTGATGAGACTCAGGTGCCCCTTCCCGCACACTATACCACCATACACGGTGACACAGAGGAAGGTGCATATGACATTGAAGAGGAGGTGATGGATGACCCAGTTGTTGACCCAGATTGGCATCCATTGGGGGAAGAGGGTGCTGCTTCCAATAGCTCAGATGAGGAGCATCCACAGCATACATCGACATCGCAACAGCTGTTATCTGGCAGGCCCGGAGCACTCCAAAGACAGGTTCCAAAAATCAAAAGAGTTGCTGGACAGCTTGTCCAGAGGGTCAAAAGATCACAGCATGCTTGGCCGCAAAATGTCTGCCAAAGTAGGAAGAGTGCAGTGTGGCACTTTTTTGAACAAAAACCTTGGCCTGATCATGAGGATATCTGTAAGAAGTGCGCAAAGACCTTTAGCCGAGGGAAAAATCTGAAAAATTTGAATACCAGTTGCATGCTTAGACATTTAACCACCATGCACTTGCAAGCGTGGACACAACACCAAACCTCAAGTGCCACATGTGCAACTGATCACAAAGAAGGTAGTCAGCAACGCTACATTGTTTCCCCCACTGTAAGCCCACCGGTTAGCACAGCAGCAAATGTTGAGGTGTCGTTGCAAGGCCACAGCAGTCAGGGAATCCCACTGTTATATCAACGAAAGACTGATTCTAGGCCATCAGAAAGAACACAAACTCCATCACCATCATCAACCCTCTCAGTCCGCCCTGTCCACCGCTACGTCCACCATATGCAGCTCTCAAGTCCAGCTCACCCTCCCAGACACTGAGTAGGTCAAGAAAGTACTCTCATCCGTGTACACTGGGTTTGAACGCCAACATTGCCAAACTAATCTCGTTTGAGATGATGCCCTATCGGTTGGTGGAAAGCGCAGCTTTCCGCAAACTCATGGCCTATGCAGTACCACGCTATGACCTACCCAGTCGCCACTTCTCTCGCAAAGCCATCCCAGCCCTCCACCATCATGTGAAAGACCGCATTGTCCATGCACTCAAGCAGTCAGTGAGTGGAAAGGTGCACCTCACAACTGATGCATGGTCCAGTCGGCATGGCCAGGGCCGTTACGTGTCCATCACTGCGCACTGGGTTAATGTGGTGGATGCAGGGTCCACAGGGGACAGCGGTGGTGGGACAGTGCTGCCTAGCCCACGGTATAGGAAACAGTTGGCTGTAGGCATTCGACCCTCCTCCTCCTCCTCCTCCAGAAGCGAAAGCTCGTCCACAGAGCGCAGTCATACGAGCACTCCATCTGCAGCTGCCACTGTTGAACACGAGGTGTCCCCCTATCGAGCAGCTAGTGGAAAGCGTCAGCAGGCTGTGATGCAGATGATGTGTTTGGGCGACAGACACACCGCTGAGGTGCTGGCCGAGTACTTTCAGCGACAAACTGAGTCATGGCTGGGCAGTGTACATCTTGAGGCAGGCAAGGTAGTTAGTGATAACGGCCGCATTTTGTGGCAGCCATAGCCCTTTCAAAACTCAGCCACATACCTTGCTTGGCTCACACCTTGAACCTGGTGGTGTAGTGCTTCCTCAAAAATTATCCGGAGTTAACAGCCCTGCTCCAGAAGGTGCGAAGACTGTGCGCGCACATCCGCCGGTCGCCTGTACACTCCATTCGTATGCAGAAGCTGCAGCGATTGCTCCACCTTCCCAACCACCGCCTCATTATCGACATTGCAACAAGGTGGAACTCCACCCTGCACATGGTTGAGTGGCTGTGCGAGCAGAGGCAGGCCATAATGCATTTGTGGGAGGATACACGGCCAGGCACTTTGAGAGCAGACATGGAGTTGACAGGTGTGCAGTGGTCGAAGCTGAAAGACCTCTGTAAAGTCCTTCAGTGTTTTGAGGAATGCACACGGCTGGTAAGCGCACACGACGCCATCCTAAGCATGAGCATCCCACTTATGCGTCTGCTCATGCAAACTTTGACGCACCTTAAGGAGCAGGCGTCTGCAGCCAATGTTGACGAGGAGGGAATCCTTGATGACATTCAGCCATTGTCTGCTCAGGGAACTCTCCTGGACGAGGTGGAGGAAGAAGAGGAGGAGGAGGATAATGATGGGGATGATTACTTAGGGGAGGAGGATGCATCTCGTGGGGCAAGTGAAAATGTTGGCGTGGCAAGGTCTGGTACAGGGTTTGTGCGTGACTGGAGGGATGTGGATTTGCCAGAAAGTGCTCTTCCAACCAGCACTCGCAGTGCATCATTGACACCGGGAACATTGGCCCACATGTCAGATTATGCCTTGCAGATCCTAAAAAGGGACCCCCGCATTGCCAAAATGATGAACGATGACGACTACTGGTTGGCCAGCATCCTGGATCCACGCTATAAAGGCAAATTACAAAACATCATGCCACAGGAGAACCTTGACCTAATATTGGCTAATAAACAAGCAACTCTGGTAAATCGGTTGCTTGAGGCATTCCCAGCACACAGCAGCGGTGATGGTTCTCACACGAGCCGTACGGGCTGGGGGCAGCTTGGCAGAGGTGTTCGTGATGCACACAGCAGAAGTGGCGTTGGAGACAGGGGTTTCATGACAATGTTGTGGACTGATTTTTCAAGTACCGCTCACACAACTGGTAATACTGCATCGATGGAAAGTGACAGGAGACAGCAGTTGTCAACTATGGTTACAAACTACTTTTCCTCCCATATCGATGTTCTCCCACACAGGTCATTCCCCTTTGACTATTGGGCCGCTAAACTGGACACCTGGCCTGAATTGGCACAATATACCTTACAGGAGCTCGCTTGCCCAGCTGCAAGTGTGCTATCGGAAAGAGTCTTCAGTGCAGCTGGATCAATCCTGACAGAAAAAAGGACCCGTCTGTCAACCCAAAATGTGGATGATCTAACCTTCATTAAAATGAACCATGCATGGGTTTCCAAGGATTTTGTCCCACCTTCCCCCGATGACACATAGGGTGACAGAAAAATGGCTTGCTTTGGTCCACCTCTTCCTGGGACTTGACCTATTTCGCCTTTTGCAGCAGCTGAATGTCCAACATCAACATATGCCACTTTCAAAAACTCCCTAACTGTGCTGCCTCCCCCCCCCATGGCCGTGGTCACCACCTAGCGCACGACACCGTGCGAGTGCCGTTGCCCTGGACAGGTGGGTAGGCCGACTCTTGGGCGCGGGCACTGGCACAGGGTCCCTCATAGTGCAATCAAGTGTCTCTGACGGTGGTGGTGCACACCCGCCGTCAGACACACCGCCGTACTATGAGGGGCCCAGTGCCAGTGCCGACGACCACGAGTGGTCCCCCCTTGCTTGGGCAGGGCCCCAGCATTTGCAATATTTACCTCTCCCTGCTCCTCCGCTGTGTAGTCTGGGCCGTCAAATCCATTCTGTGCCTGACACCGTCTGAGCCTGCCTCCTGATGTATAGACATATATTTTGAATGTGTACGCTATCCATACATGTTATCCGGGGATACGGTACCCTTTCTCACCTTTGTGCAAACACGTGCAAGCCATACTGGGCCTAACACCGCCTGAGCCTGCCTCCTGATGTATAGACATATATTTTGAATGTGTACGCTATCCATACATGTTATCTGGGGATACAGTACCCTTTCTCACCTTTGTGCAATCACGTGCAAGCCATACTGGGCCTAACACCGTCTGAGCCTGCCTCCTGATGTATAGACATATATTTTAAAGTGTACGCTATCCATACATGTTATCTGGGGATACGGTACCCTTTCTCACCTTTGTGCAATAACGTGTAATCCATACTGGGCGTGAGAACGGCTGGCGAGCTGTTAAGCAAGCTACAGCACCTGTGGTTTGCACACGTAAGTTTTTCATTAGGTGCCTCCTTTTCGGTATCAGAGTTCCAGCAACGTCTGCTGGTCCTTGGTAGTGCTTTCTAGCACAGGTACCTCCTGCTTAGTAATCGTGCTCCAGCACCGTCAGCTGGTCCTCGGTAGTGTCATTGATTCTTGTTCCTTCTGCTGCCCCTCTGGGTTCCAGCACCGTCAGCTGGTTCTCGGCTGTGTCTTTGGCACGGGTACCCCCTCCGGCCCAGCCTGGTTCCAGCACGCCAGCTGTTTCCGGGAAGTGTCAACGTCACTGTCACCAATACGTTGTCCTGTCGTGTTGCGGTCGGGTTAGCCGAGTCTATGGTGCCTGCAGTTTAGGTGCTTCCTATGTGGGCTGTGGGTTCTGGTAATAAAGGCTTTTTCCATAATGCCAATAGGACAAGGGGTTAGGACTGTGGGTTTCGGTAACTGCGGCTGGCTCACGACCTTGCAAATTTGTTTTTCATGGGTACCTTCTGCTGCCCTTCCGGGTTCCAGCACCGTCAGCTGGTTCCAGGCAGAGCCTTTGGCCTAGGTGCCTCCTTCTCGGTATCCGAGTACCAGCAATGTCTGCAGTTACTTGGTAGAGCTTTCTAGCACAGGTACCTCCTGCTTAGCAACCGGGTTCCAGCACCGTCAACTGGTCCTCGGTAGTGCCATTGGCTCTTGTTCCTTCTGCTGCCCTTCCGGGTTCCAGTAGCGTCAGCTGGTTCCAGGCAGAGCCTTTGGCCTAGGTGCCTCCTTCTCAGTATCCGAGTTCCAGCAACGTCTGCTGGTCCTTGGTAGTGCTTTCTAGCACAGGTACCTCCTGCTTAGTAACCGGCTTCCAGCACCATCAGCTGGTCCTCGGTAGTGCCATTGGCTCTTGTTCCTTCTGCTGCCCTTCCGGGTTCCAGCACAGTCAGCTGGTTCTCGCTAGTATCATTTGCTCTTCCAGCTTCTGCTGCCCTTCCGGGTTCCAGCACCATCAGCTGGTTCCAGGCAGAGCCTTTGGCCTAGGTGCCTCCTTCTCGGTATCTGAGTTCCAGCAACGTCTTCTGGTACTTGGTAGTGCTTTCTAGCACAGGTACCTCCTGCTTAGTAACCGGGTTCCAGCACCGTCAGTTGGTCCTCAGTAGTTCCATTAGCTCTTGTTCCTTCTGCTGCCCTTCCGGGTTCCAGCACCGTCAGCTGGTCCTCGCTAGTTCCATTGGCACTTGCAGCTTCGGCTACCCATCCGGATTCCAGCACCGTCAGCTGGTTCTCGGCAGTTCCTCAGCCTTCTTGTACATTCTACTACATTTCCAAGTTCAAGCTTTTAGAAATGTTTTCTGTTTATTATCACTCTGGATCTCCCTGAAGATGACGACCCGGAAGACTATCCCGAAGAAGACCAAAAAGATGACCCTGAAGAAGATGACCAAGAGGACTAAGAGCATGAAGACAACCACCAAGATACAGAACAACTAGAGACAGAAGACCAAGAAGCAGAAGACCAAGAAGCAGAAGAAAAAGCAGAAGAACATTAAGCATAAGACTAAAAATCAGAGCAAAAGATATTATCTAAATTATAAGCAGAAGACGACTAAGCAGTGTATGGGGATGAGTCCGTTCCTCCTCGTGGTGCCTCTGGAAAATGCCTGCTACTGCAGGCCAAACTGAACGCGGACAAATCCTGTTGTAAATCTTTTGTGACAGGCAGAAAGGAAGGTGTAATCTTCAAACTTTTATACATAACAACTACAGGAATGACTGTCACAAATAAGAATATGATGAAGAAGAAGAATGGGAAGAAGATGAGGAAGTAGAATATGAAGAATAGTTGAATAAGAAGAATATGAAGAATGTAAAAAAAGAATAATAGGAAGATGGTGAAGAAGAAGTTGATTAAAAAGATGGTGCTGCTGCTGAGGATGATGAAGGAGAAAGTGTGGGAGAAGTAAAAAAAGAATGTGAAGAGCATGGAAGTAGTGAAACTTACATATCTGACAAAATATAGAAAAGGTTAACATAGTCAATATTTTTGTAACTCCGAACGTCTTTAAAAAAAAAAAATTAATTCCTGCTATTCCATTTGATTGGGCTAAACCTCTATGCCTTTAATGTCTCGTCCACCTCCCCCAATACATTCTACATTATTCTTAGTTGTTTTTCTTCATGTAGAATTAACCTACAAGGAAAGAAAGGGTTTTTTTTAATTCCAATATTTCTGTCCCATTGACTTGAATTTGGCTTCCGGTATCGGAATCGGCGATACCCGATACTTTTGTGATATCGATCCGATATTTCACGATATCTGATGGTATCGCTCAACACTATTGACCAGCGATTTCTCATTTTTGCAACACCATTTTATTTTTACGGACCACATCACATTTGAAGTCACTTTGAGGGGTCTATATGATAGAAAATACCAAGAAAATACCAAAAAGTGACACAATTCTAAAAACTGCACCCCTCAAGATGCTCAAAACCACATTCAAGAAGTTTATTAACCCTTCAGGTGCTTCACAGGAATTTTTTGAATGTTTAAAAATAAAAAATGAACATTTAACTTTTTTTCACAAAAAAATTACTTCAGGTTCAATTTTTTTATTTTACCAAGGGTATCGGGAGAAATTGGACTGGAAATGTTTTTGTGCAATTTGTCCTGAGTACGCCGATACCTGAATTGTTGGAAGGAACCACTGTTTGGGCGCATGGCAGAGCTCGGAAGGGAAGGAGCGCCGTTTGACTTTTGCAATGCAAAATTGGCAGGAATTCAGATTGGACGCCATGCCACGTTTGTAGAGCCCCTGATGTGCCTAAACAGTGGAAACCCCCCACAAGTGACCCCATTTTGGAAACTAGACCCCCCAAGGAACTTATCTAGGATTTTCTTCTCCAATAATGAGGGAAGAAAAAAAGCTGGGGTAGCCATTGCCTTTCATAAGGATCTATCCATGGTAATTTCAGACGTACATAAAGACAACAAAGGCAGACAGCTGGCCATTAACTTTTCTTTAGAGGGTATAGAATATACTGTGGTCAATGTGTACACCCCCAATATAAGACAAATTAATTTTCTTAAAGTTAAGAGAAAACTCTCTAGCTTTAGCAAAGGACAAATTATATGGGGAGGAGACTTCAACTGTATTGTAAACCCAGACACTGACTGTTCTTCCTCAGATTTACACTCCTATAGTATGAAGCAGAGGAAGTGGCTGGAAGACTCCAACCTACACGATAGCTGTAAAATATTAAACCCCACCTCAAAAGAATATACCCGATTCTGCCCTCACAACAAATCTTATACCAGAATAGACCACATATTTACCAGTTTCTCATTACTAGATCTATACGTAGATTTCCAAACTGGTCCTATCACATGGTCAGACCATGCTCCTATTCTGTTGACACTTTGTGTCTCCTCACTAGACCAAAGACATTACAACTGGAGATACAGCAAATTTGTTGTAGACTCCTCAGACAATATAACATTAATAAGAAATACTCTGATGGATTACTTTAGAGAGAACAAAGCCCAGGAGATCACACCTGAGACTTTATGGCTGGCGCATAAGTGTGTCATCAGGGGACATTTGATCCAGATGGCCTCAAGACAAAAGAGAGCGCAAACAAAAAACATTACTAGAACACATCACAAAATTAGAGGGTCTAGCCAAAGCAGATAAAAATTTAACCAAATATAAAGAGTTATATTCTCTCAGACTGGAATTAAGAAACCTTCTTATAAATATCTATGAGAAAAAGACTCTGTTCAACAGAGCAGGGTTTTATATAAATAACAATAAAACTTCAAGAAGTATGGCCAACAGATTTAAACCTATAAATAAGAAGCACTTAATCAAAAAAATATCCCAGAATTCACTAACTATAGAAAAACCAAAAGAAATAGCCTTGGCCTTTGAGAAATTTTATTCTAATTTATACAACATAGGGGAAAATGGGGCTAATCCCCCTCCTACAGAAGAGACGATAAAATTTTTTCTAGATAATGTAAAACTAGGATCTCTATCTCCAGATCAGAGAGAACTCCTTGACACACCTTTCTCGGAAGACGAGGTCTCTCTTGTGATCAATAATCTGAAAAGTAACAAAGCTCCAGGCCCTGACGGTTTCCCAATAGAATAATACAAAACATTTCAAAAAGACCTTGTCCCATATCTAACAAATACTCTTAATTTCATAAGGTCAAGAGGTATATGTAGTGCAGACATGCTGAGGGCCACAATAGTGGTAATTCCTAAGCCGGACAAAGACTCTACAAAAATCAAAAACTATAGACCCATATCCCTTTTGAATGCAGATATTAAAATTTATGCAAAAATATTAGCGGAGAGGGTACAGAATGTTATTCCTTACCTTATACATCCCGATCAGGCGGGTTTTGTAAAACATAGACAAACCTCTGACAGCTCTAGAAGCATTCTGCACCATTTACATTTATGCAACAAGAAAAATATTCCCAGTCTGTTTATAGCCCTTGATGCCGAGAAGGCTTTTGACCGTGTCAATTGGGCTTACGCCTTCGCAGTACTTGAAAGGATGGGTTTTAGTGGGGAGATGATAAAGGGAATTCGAGCTCTTTATTCTCAGCCATCTGCCTCTGTACTGGTCAATAGCACTATGTCTGAAAAATTCTTTATAACAAATGGGACAAGACAGGGTTGCCCCCTGTCCCCAATTATTTTAATTTTGAGTCTGGAGCCACTGGCTCAAATGATAAGAGACTCGGGTAGGATACGGGGTGTCCGGCTGGGAGATTCAGAGCATAAAAAAAATCTATATGCGGATGACATCATCCTCACATTGACAGACCCTGTTGCCTCTCTGAAGCAGACTTGGGACATCATAGACCTGTTTGGATCGGTTTCATATTACAAGCTTAACATAAAGAAAACTAATGTTTTGTCACTTTTTATTCCAGCACCCATTAAGCAGCAACTAAGAGACAGATACCCTTTCAATTGGGACTGTACTAAGATTCCATATCTTGGAATATGGCTCACAGGTAATCTCACACACATGGGTGAGGTGAACACTGAATGTCTTTTGCAGTCTCTCGAGATCAAGTTGGGAGAACTGTCAAAGACCCCGGCCACTTGGATGGGTAGAATAGTTCTGTACAAAATGTTCTGCCTCCCAAAGGTATTGTTTTTCTATAGAAATGTACCTTTACCTCTCTCAATGCAGTCTATACAGAAACTCACCTATCAAATGAATAAATTTATATGGAACAACCAAAAATCAAGAGTGAGGAAACATACTCTGCTCAAATCCAAAGAAAATGGTGGGATAGCCCTCCCAGACCTAGAGGCATACTACTTTGCTACCATGGCTGAGCTAACAAAAATGTGGTTTACGGGGTGGACCGAGATGGGGTGGCCAGAAATTGAGAGAAATCTGATGCCTAAAAAAGAGCCACTACTATACATATCTTATTTTCTCATCCACAGGAAAGAGATTACATATATAGAGAACCCAATACTTAGGGCTTCTATGATTTGCTGGTCACATTTGTGCAGGAGGAAGTTTAAGGCTTACCCTCATTCGACTAAACAGTTGAGAATTCCCTTTTTGTCGCCTGTCAGAGTCTCTTTGAGACCATTGTTTGACAGCTGGACAAAATTCTCCATCATGTTTGTTGATGATTTACTTGACAACAATAGAGTCATACCTTTTGAACTGGTTAAAACCAAGTTTGGAGTCCCCAATACTGAGTACATGACATATCTCCTGCTCAAAGAGGAGTATAGTAATTATAAGAAAAACTTCTGTGGAGTGATCATGATTAACCATACTATTTACAATTTTTTAATTAACACCTCCCAGCCACAAGAGTTTCTTGAAACCCTTATACACTATTCTAAATAACAAATACACCTTTTCCAATAAAGGATGTTTTGAAAAGTGGGAAACCACTCTACAGAAACAAATAAAAAATTCCCCAATGGACAACATTATTCAAAATAGCGGCAAAAGCCACAAAATGTATGAATATTCTTGAGACTCATTATAAGCTGGTCCATAGATACTATCTCACTCCGAATAGACTCAGATATTTTGGAGGAGGGGGGTCTGGACTATGCTGGTGCGGATGTGGATCACAAGCTGACTTGCTTCATGTGTTTTGGGGATGCCCTATCTTAAAAGTATATTGGCTCAAGGTTTTTCAATTAATCTCGATTATATGTAACTGTCGTGTCCACCCACACCCAGCTCTAGCCTTGTTACTCATTGGAATCTATAGGTTTAAAAAAGAAAAATTTCTGGTCGCTCATATTCTAATGTCTGCTGTGTATCTAATAGCGAAAGGTTGGAACAACATGCAACCACTTGATGTTGTTACATCGATTATGTTGGTCGACAAACATTACACATATGAAAAAATTCATTAATAATTTATCAATAAAACTATTTGGAGATAGATGGAATAAATGGTTTGAACTTAAATCTAAAATAGAAAATGTTTTCATATCTTGAACCCTTTTTTTTCTTCCTTTTCTCACTCATATCATGCTCAAAAACTTCATATTTCCAGATGCCCGCCGGCGTTTCTACATTTGCCTATTGGTTGATTTGTTTATTGTTGATTACATTCATCTCAAGTGTCTTTGATTTTGATACATGATGGAAAATAGTACCATATTGTATTGTATTGTTACACAATGTTTAAAATGCCATATGGAAATGACTCACACTATATGAATGTATGTTTTATATTTCTGTTATCTTGAAAAACCTTAATAAAAACATTGTTTAAGAAAATTCAAAACATTCATTATTCAATAGAGCCCAATAGGAAAAAGCAGCGTTTTGAATGAACAATCACATTTCTTGGTAGAATCATGCAGGATTGAAATTTTTGATGTTTTTTTACTCCTCTCAACAGCCCAAACAAGTTTCTAAAAGGATGAGTTTGCAACTACTTTACTTTTGGAGAAAATTCAAAACATTCATTATTCAATAGAGCCCAATATAGCAAAAAGCAGCGTTTTGAATGAACACTCACATTTCTTGGTAGAATCGTGCAGGATTGAAATTTTTGATGTTTTTCTACTCCTCTCAACAGCCCAAACAAGTTTCTAAGAGGATGAGTTTGCAACTACTTTCTTTTGGAGAAAATTCAAAACATTCATTATTCAATAGGGACCAATAGCAAAAAGCAGCGGTTTGAATGAACAATCACATTTCTTAGTTGTTATAGTTATATGATGCACATACACATTATGCGAATTGTTAAAAAAAAATTTTTATTACTTGCATAGTGTGCTTATAATTGACACATATGTGTGTGCCTTTGCACTCTATGTCAGGCATATTCACTTTAATGGTTCATACACACCGCTATAATTATTTCAGTATCATTATATTTTATCCCCTCACTTTCAACACTTGCTATCACTTTAAATAGTGATTATTATTCTTCATAATTATTTTATTTTCTTGTCCTCACTTGAGCGCATGCCCAGTTCTGTCCTCCCTAGGAGCCTTCTGACGTGCTCAGTCTGGTATGTGGCTGTCTCTGGCTGTTTTGCAGCTTGAGCCGCTTTCATGCTGATGAGCGCTGATCATAGTCTCCCTGTTCATAGTGGGGACTCAACAGCGCATGCGTCGATAATGCTGTGGACGTTTAGAACTGAATACTATTAACGTCATTGTGGACACTACAGCGCAGGTCCTGAATTTTACAAGCTTTATTAGGGAAAGCGGTTTATTGGTTGACGGCACTATATAAACTAGATCCAGGGCAATTGTAAACCACGCCTCCTGAGGAAGCTGCGGCGTAACGCGCGTAGAGGTGGCAGGTTTTACAGCGACATACACAGCACATGTAATTTGTTACTTTCTAATGCAGTCCTTGTATCTTACTCTGGAATTTGTATAGACAGTTTTTACTCTGTGTACACTTAACGCCTACCAGGCTTATTTGATACAAGGCACTTATGCACTTTATATTCAGCAGTTTACTCTGGGCACTTATTGTATGCAAAACCTTATCTGGGCATACATATGTAAATGTGGAGTTTGCTGTTTACTATGCATTCTATTTGTGAAAGGAAAGCAAAGAAATTACATGTTTTATACAGATAAAAACTTTATTAACTGTCAAGGTGCTGGTTTAATTATATTGTGTTTATGTCTGCTGTAACTTGCATTTAGCATTTATGCTGCTCTGTTAATTATTCTAAATAAATTAATTATTTAGCTTGAAAAACTCCAATTTTGATCTCTTGTGATGCTTAATAGCTCATTTATGAGATTTTTTTTGCTATTATATTTCCAGTGAGTTGAGCCTTTGCAGAATTTTTTCCAGTATTTGGGATATATTTGTACTTTATCCTATATACAGTATGAGCCTGTACATTGCTTCCTATATACAGTATGAGGCCGCATATAGCCTTCTATATACAGTATGAGGCCGCATATAGTCTCCTATATACAGTATGAGACTGCACATCGCTTCCTATATACAGTATGAGGCCACATATAGCCTCCTATGTATGGTATGAGCCTGCACATCGCTTCCTATATACAGTATGAGGCCGCATATAGCCTCCTATATACAGTATGAGCACCCACATATAGCCTCCTGAATACAGTTTTTGCCTCCTATATACAGTATGAGCCTGCACATAGCCTCCTCTATACAGTATGAGCCTGCACAAAGCCTCCTATATACAGTATGAGCCTGTACATCACTTCCTATACACAGTATGAGGCCGCATATAGCCTTCTATATACAGTATGAGCACCCACATATAGTCTCCTACGTACAGTATGAGCCTGCGCATTGCTTCCTATAAACAGTATGAGCCTACAAATCACTTCCTATATACAGTATGAGCCCACATATAGCCTCCTGAATACAGTGTTGGCCTCCTATATACTGTGTGAGTCCCCATATAGCCTTCTATATACAGTATGAGCCTGCACATTGCTTTCTATATACAGTATGAGGCCACACATATAGCCTTCTATATACAGTATGAGGCCGCATATAGTCTCCTATATACAGTATGAGCCTGCACATCGCTTCCTATATACACAATATGAGCCCACATAGCCTCCTATATAAAGTATGTGCCTGCACATCGCTTCCTATATACATTATGAGGCCGCATATAGCCTCCTTTATACAGTATGAGCATCCACATATAGCCTCTTATGTACAGTATGAGCCTGCGCATTGCTTCCTATAAACAGTATGAGCATCCACATAGCCTCCTATGTACAGTATGAGCCTGCACATCGCTTCCTATAAACAGTATGAGCCTGCAAATCGCTTCCTATATACAGTATGAGCCCACATATAGCCTCCTGAATACAGTGTTTGCCTCCTATATACAATGTGAGTCCCCATATAGCCTCCTATATACAGTATGAGCCCCTATATAGCATCCCATATCTAACTGCATTTACCTTGGTATCATTAATTTTCTATGAGACTGCTCTGTTCTCATATTGTGCATTTATGCATTTAGTAGGGCTTAATGGAATGATTGCGCTTGTTACACATCAACTCTAGATGCGCTCACTTATTAAACTTTGGTTGGGGCAACTTTAAAATATAATAATGATAATGGTCCTGTCTAGTGACAAGTTTATTTTACAGGCTTCTGGAGAAAGGCACAATACCAGTCATTCAAGGGTTAATTCTTTGGAACACTGAGAGGGACTTTCTAGCCAATGAAACCACAGTATAAAACACCTGTGATAACTATGGCAACTGCGCTGATGTCATAAACACATGCATCTACGATGCAGGAGAAGATTCCAGAACCACAAGTCATTTAGCCGTAGACGGAGCCATACTTGATGTGTCTGGAGACCTGGAGCTTCATCACTCCACAATGGGAGGAAGGGGACACCGCCTAGCCAGCCAGATCAGCCATAGCGCCTAGCCAGCCAGATCAGCCATACCGCCTAGCCAGCCAGATCAATGGGGTGACAGATGTTGCAGCCAGATCTCCCTCACGTCCGGTACTCGCCGCCTTCACTTTATGTGTACGGCCTGGAGAGGTCGCATTAGGCTTCTCCAAAACAAATATGACACAATGTACAAATTCAGGTACAATTTGCTGTTACATGTTGGCACTAACCTTCTAAGCCCAAGGGAAGGGCAGTCCTGCAGCCATGGTTCCCTAGAGGTTTCCACCACAGGGGGTTTTTCCTCTCCTGAGTGCTGAAGGACGATTCTTCATGAGTCAGGGGTTCTGCCATTTAAGGTGTCTCTTTCATAGTAATTGGCTGATTCTAAATTTCAGACACTGAAAGAAATAATAATGATGAGATTTGGAATAAAATTCGGTCAATTTAATATCCAATAAAAGTGTTTTGTGTGTTACTTCCACAATCTTCAGTTGGTGAGATTTTGTTGGGGATCAGGATCCAGCATCTATGATCAAGCCATGAAGCCAGATATGAAGTCAGAGCAATTTAACCCTGCGCTGGAAGACAGGACGGAGCAGAGATGACAAAGTGTGACTGTACAATTAGCACAAGTTCACACTCTTCCTCCCATTCAGATACACGAGGGGATTCAGGGCCGAGTTGGGACTAAAAAGCAGCCCTGGCACACAAAATTCACCAGCCCACATACAATAAGTGTCCTCAACCCAAATCGTAGAACACTGATAGGTCATGTAGGATTTTGCTTTATCCGTTACCAGGGCTGAAACAAAGTATTTTGGGTGCCCAAGGCAGATGAAGCCGAAGGCGCCCATTTTGCATCTCTACCCAGCTAATAAGGTAAGGGAGAAAACAAGGGGAACTGCTACCTTGGATCTAATTCTTATAAACAGGGAGGAAATGGTTGAGGAGGTAAAAGTGGCTGGGACCCTACGAGGTAGCGACCATGCTATTTTAGAATTTTGGATAACTAGAGGCGGAAGACCTGTGAAGACTCAGACGTCAAGGTTAGATTTCAGAAAGGCAGATTTTAAGGGATTCAGAAAGAGAATTGGAGGGATCCAATGGCTGAATATCCTTAAAGACAAAAATGTCCAGGAAGGATGGGAAATCTTGAAAAATGAAATTCTCAAAGCACAGTTGTTAACAATTCCGAAAAGAGGGAAGAATAGGAAGCATTTAAGGAAACCAGGATGGATGAACACAGAACTTAAGCACATGCTAAAAAGGAAGAAAAAAATGTTTATAAAATGGAAAGAGGGAGGCATATCTAAAGAAGAATATAATGCTGTCTGCAGAACCTGCAGGACACAAATCAGATTATCTAAAGCTGAAAATGAATTGAGGCTTGCAAGAGATGTCAAAAGCAATAATAAAGGATTTTGGGGATATGTCAAAAGTAAAAGAAAAGTCAAAGATGCTATAGGATTTTTACAGGATGAAAATGATGAAATGGCTTACCAGGATGTTGAGAAGGCTGAACTTTTATATTCCTATTTTGCATCTGTTCTCTGTCTACATCAGCACAATTTTGGAACCAAAATTTTTTTTTGTTAGGAAGTTATAAGGGTTAAAAGTTGACCAGCGATTTCTCATTTTTACAACACCATTTTATTTTTAGGACCACATCACATTTGAAGCCACTTTGAGGGGTCTATATGATAGAAAATACCCAAAAGTGACACCATTCTAAAAACTGCACCCCTTAAGGTGCTCAAAACCACATTCAAGAAGTTTATTAACCCTTTAGGTGCGTCACAGGAATTTTTTTGAATATTTAAAAAAAAATGAACATCTAACTTTTTTTCATAAAAAAAATACTTCAGGTTCAATTTTTTTTATTTTACCAAGGGTAACAGGAGAAATTGAACTGCAAAAGTTATTGTGCAATTTGTCCTGAGTACGCAGATACCTGATATGTGGGGGGGAACGACTGTTTCGGCGCATGGCAGAGCTCAGAATGGAAGGAGCGCCGTTTGACTTTTTCAATGCAAAATTGGCTGGAATTCAGATTGGACGCCATGTCACATTTGGAGAGTCCCTGATGTACCTAAACAGTGGAAACCCCCTACAAGTGACCCCATTTTGGAAACTAGACCCCCCAAGGAACTTATCTAGATATGTGGTGAGAACTTTGAACCCACAAGGGCTTTACAGAAGTTTATAACGTACAGCGGTACAATTAAAAAATCATATTTTTTCCACAAAAATGATCTTTTCACCCCAATTTTTATTTTCCCAAGGGTAGCAGGACCCTAAAAGTTATTGTGCAATTTGTCCTGAGTACGCTGATACCCCACATGTGGGGGTAAACCACTATTTGGGCGCATGGCAGAGCTCGGAAGGGAAGCAGCGCCATTTGACGTTTTTGGCTGGAATTGAGATCGGACACCATGTCGCGTTTGGAAAACCCCTGATGTACCAAAACAGTGGAAACCCCCCACAAATGACACCATTTTGGAAAATAGACCCCCTAAGGAACTTATCTAGATGTGTGGTGAGAACTTTGAACCCCCATGGGCTTCACAGAAGTTTATAACATAAAGCCATACAATTAAAAAATCATATTTTTTCAACAAAAATGATCTTTTCACCCTCAATTCTTATTTTTCCAAGGGTAACAGGACCCTAAAAGTTATTGTGCAATTTGTCCTGAGTACGCTGATACCCCACATGTGGGGGTAAACCACTATTTGGGCGCATGGCAGAGCTCGGAAGGGAAGCAGCGCCATTTGACGTTTTTGGCTGGAATTGAGATCGGACACCATGTCGCGTTTGGAAAACCCCTGATGTACCAAAACAGTGGAAACCCCCCACAAATGACACCATTTTGGAAACTAGACCCCCTAAGGAACTTATCTAGATGTGTGGTGAGAACTTTGAACCCCCATGGGCTTCACAGAAGTTTATAACATAAAGCCATACAATTAAAAAATCATATTTTTTCCACAAAAATGATCTTTTCACCCTCAATTCTTATTTTTCCAAGGGTAACAGGACCCTAAAAGTTATTGTGCAATTTGTCCTGAGTACGCTGATACCCCACATGTGGGGGTAAACCACTATTTGGGCGCATGGCAGAGCTCGGAAGGGAAGCAGCGCCATTTGACGTTTTTGGCTGGAATTGAGATCGGACACCATGTCGCGTTTGGAAAACTCCTGATGTACCAAAACAGTGGAACCCCCCACAAATGACACCATTTTGGAAACTAGACCCCCTAAGGAACTTATCTAGATGTGTGGTGAGCACTTTGACCCCCCCAGTGCTTCACAGAAGTTTACAACGCCCGGGCGTGAAAATAAAAAATTCGTATTTTTTCCACAAACATGATCTTTTAGTCACCAT
Organism: Dendrobates tinctorius; assembly: GCF_039654945.1. NCBI lineage: Eukaryota > Metazoa > Chordata > Amphibia > Anura > Dendrobatidae > Dendrobates > Dendrobates tinctorius. The sequence goes on along the minus strand of NW_027361736.1, from coordinate 9,835,564 downwards.
TTTTTTATTTTCCCAAGGGTACCAGGAGAAATTGGACCCCAAAAGTTGTTGTCCAATTTGTCCTGAGTATGCTGATAACCCATATGTGGGAGAAAACTACTGTATGGGCACACGTCGGGGCTCGGAAGGGAAGTAGTGACGTTTTGGAATGCAGACTTTGATGGAATGGTCTGCTGGTGTCATGTTGCCTTTGGAGAGCCCCTAATGTACCTAAACAGTGGAAACCCCCCACAAATGACACCATTTTGTAAACTAGACCCCCCAAGGAACTTATCTAGATGTGTGGTGAGCACTTTGACCCCCCCAGTGCTTCACAGAAGTTTACAACGCCCAGGCGTGAAAATAAAAAATTCGTATTTTTTCCACAAACATGATCTTTTAGTCACCATTTTTTTATTTTCCCAAGGGTACCAGGAGAAATTGGACCCCAAAAGTTGTTGTCCAATTTGTCCTGAGTACGCTGCTACCCCATATGTGGGAGAAAACTACTGTATGGGCACACGTCGGGGCTCGGAAGGGAAGTAGTGACGTTTTGGAATGCAGACTTTGATGGAATGGTCTGCGGGTGTCATGTTGCCTTTGGAGAGCCCCTAATGTACCTAAACAGTGGAAACCCCCCACAAATGACACCATTTTGTAAACTAGACCCCCCAAGGAACTTATCTAGATGTGTGGTGAGCACTTTGACCCCCCCAGTGCTTCACAGAAGTTTACAACGCCCGGGCGTGAAAATAAAAAATTCGTATTTTTTCCACAAACATGATCTTTTAGTCACCATTTTTTTATTTTCCCAAGGGTACAAGGAGAAATTGAACCCCAAAAGTTGTTGTCCAATTTGTCCTGAGTACGCTGACACCCCATATGTGGGAGAAAACTACTGTATGGACACACGTCGGGGCTCGGAAGGGAAGCAGTGACGTTTTGGAATGCAGACTTTGATGGAATGGTCTGCGGGTGTCATGTGCGTTTGGAGAGCCCCTGATGTACCTAAACTATTGAAACTCCCCACAAGTGACCCCATTTTGGACACTAGACCCCCCCACGGAACTTATCTAGATGTGTGGTGAGCACTTTGAACCCCCAAGTGCTTCACAGAAGTTTATAACACTCGGATGTGAAAATAAAAAAATCATTTTTTTCCACAAAAATGATATTTTTGCCCCCAATTTTTTATTTTCCTAAGGGTAACAGGAGAAATTGGACCCCAAAAATTGTTTTGCAATTTGTCCTGAGTAGGCTGCTACCCTACATGTGGGGGTAAAACACTGTTTGGGCGCATAGCAGAGCTTGGAAGGGAAGGAGCACCATTTGACTTTTTCAACTCAGAATTGGCTGGAATTGAGATCAGACGCCATGTTGCATTTGGAGAGCCCCTGATGTGCCCAAACAGTGGAAACCCCCAATTCTAACTCCAACCCGAACCCCAACACGCCCCTAACCCTAGCCCTAACCCTAGCCCTAACCCTAGCCCTAACCCTAGCCCTAGCCCTAACCCTAGCCCTAACCCTACCCCAACCCTACCCCAACACACCCCTAGCCCTAACCCTAGCCCTAACCCTAATGGAAAAATGGAAATAAATACATTTTTTTAATTTTATTATTTTTCCCTAACTAAGGGGGTGATAACGGGGGGTTTGATTTACTATTTATGGCGGTTTTTATGTTTGGCGGCTGTCGCACGCTAAAAGACGCTTTTTATTGTAAAATAGTTTTTGCATCACCACATATTGAGAGCTATAACTTTTCCATATTTTGACCCACCGAGTCATGTGGGTCTTATTTTTTGCGGGACGAGTTGACGTTTTTATTGGTACCATTTTCGGGCACGTGAAATTTTTTGATCGCTTTTTATTCCGATTTTTGGGACGCAGAATGAACAAAAACCAGCGTTTCATGAATTTCTTTTGGGGGGGGTGCGTTTACACCGTTCCGCGTGCGGTAAAATTGATAAAGCGGTTTTATTCTTCGGGTCAGTACGGTTACAGCGATACCTCATTTACGTCGTTTTTTTATGTTTTTGTCGGTTTTATGCAATGAAAACTATTTTATATAAAAAATAATTATTTTTGCATCGCTTTATTCTGCGAGTTATAACTTTTTTATTTTTTCGCTGATGATGCTGTGTGGCAGCTTGTTTTTTGCGGGACAAGATGACGTTTTCAGCGGTACCATGGATATTTATATGCGTCTTTTTGATCGCGCGTTATTGCACTTTTTGTTTGGCGGTATGATAATAAATCATTATTTTTTGCTTCGTTTTTTATTTTTATTTTTTAAGGGGTTCGCTAAAGGGGTTAACTAATGGGACAGTTTTATAGGGCAGGTCGTTACGGACGCGGAGATACCTAATATGTGTACTTTTATTGTTTGTTTTTTTTATTATTTTCAAAAAATGAATTTATTGGGGAATATTTTTTTTTTTTTTTACTAATTTATTTGGCGATTTTTTTAAATTTATTTTTACACTTTTTTTTAATTTTTTTTTTACTTTATTACATAGTCCCAGGTGGGACATCACTGTCCTGTGACAGATCGCTGATCTGTCACATCACAGATCACTGTGACAGATCAGCAATCTGTCACAGGCAGTGCACAAGGCTTCCTCATGCCTGCGCTTTGCAGGCACTGAGGAAGCCAGCTTCCCCAGGCCCCCGAAGGCCCCCGTCGCCATCTTGGATTCGGGGGCCTGGAGGAAAGGAGCCCCCCGCAGCAGCGCTGCACATTGCGCTGCCGTGGGGGGCTCAGGGAAGCACGGAGGGAGCCCCCTCCCTGCCGATGCTTCCCTTTAACTCCCGGTACACCGCGATCGCGTTTGATCGCGGTGTGCAAGGGGTTAACGTGTCGGGGGCGGTCCGTGACCGCCCCTGACACATTGTGCCGTGGGTCAGCTGTGATAATCAGCTGACACCCGGCCGCGATCAGCGGCGCTCACCACGTGGGCGCCGCTGATCGCGGTAGACGTACTATCCCGTCCCCGGTCATACGGGCCCGGGTACCGTGGACGGGATAGTACGTCTCATGTCAGGAAGGGGTTAAACAGAGTCAGCATGGGTTTGTAACTAATAAGTCATGTCAGACTAATTTAATTTCCTTCTATGACGGTATTACTGATTGGGTGGATCAAGGAAATGCTGTAGATATAGTATATCTTGACTTCAGCAAAGCATTTGACAAAGTCTCTCATACAATCCTTATTGAAAAAATGACTAAGTATGGAATGGACAAGGCAACTGTTAGGTGGATTCATAACTGGCTTAGTGATCGGACCCAAAGAGTGGTCGTAAATGGCTGCACATCCAGTTGGAAGAATGTGTCAAGTGGGGTACCACAGGGCTCTGTCCTGGGCCCTGTATTGTTCAACATCTTTATCAACGATTTAGATGAAGGAATTGAGGGTAAACTGATTAAATTTGCTGATGACACAAAGCTAGGAGGGATAGCTAATACTAGAGAAGAGAGAGAGAGGATTCAAAAAGATTTAAATAAACTGGAGAAGTGGGCAGCAACTAACAGAATGGTTTTTAACAGGGAGAAATGCAAAGTACTACATCTGGGCAATAAAAATGAAAAAAGCATATATAGAATGGGAGGAATAGGGCTAAGTGACAGCACATGTGAAAAAGACTTGGGTATACTAATAGATCACAGACTGAATATGAGTCAACAGTGTGATGCAGCAGCAAAAAAGGCAAATGCAATTCTAGGATGTATTAACAGAAGCATACAGTCTAGATCACGTGAAGTCATTATTTCCCTCTACTCCTCTTTGGTCAGACCTCATCTGGAATATTGTGTCCAGTTTTGGGCACCACATTTTAAAAAAGACATCAACAAACTGGAGCAAGTTCAGAAAAGAGTGACCAGAATGGTGACCGGTCTGCAAACCCTGTCTTATGAGGAAAGGTTGCAGGATTTGGGAATGTTTAGTTTGCAAAAGAGAAGACTGAGAGGAGACTTAATAGCTGTCTACAAATATCTAAAGGGCTGTCACATTGTAGAAGGATCAACCTTATTCTCATTTGCACAAGGAAAGACTAGAAGCAATGGGATGAAACTGAATGGGAGGAGACACAGATTAGATATTAGAAAAAACTTTTTGACAGTTAGAGTGATCAATGAGTGGAACAGGCTGCCACGAGAAGTGGTGAGTTCTCCTTCAATGGAAGTCTTCAAACAGAGGCTGGACAGACATCTGACTGGGATGATTTACCGAATCCTGCTTTGAGCAGGGGGTTGGACCAGATGGCCCAGGAGGTCCCTTCCAACTCTACGATTCTATGATTCTATGATTCTATGATTCTTCCCTTTTCCATTAGGTCTATGACATCATGTGATTAATAACTAATGAGCTGAATCCTTCTAAGTCAGGCCCATATACATTTGTATCTCATGAACCTACAACTCCCAGTATGTCCTTAACAATGGTAAGGAGATGCTGGGAGTTATCAGTCTTTATCAGACTGTGGACTATACAGGAACCATAGTACTGATGAGACGCAGTCAGTACCAATAGCTAAAAATGTACATCCTGGTACCTTATAGGTGACCTCTTCTCAGATTGAGTCTTTTCTTTCTCTTAGGCCTGTTTCACACTTCAGTTTTCTGGCGTTAGTCAAAATCCGCCAGTGTGCAAAAACGGATCCGTTTACGTTTTGTGGCAAACGGATGCAACTGGATCTGTTTTTTGTACGGATCCGCTTTAGACGCTAGTGCATGAAATTTAAAGTAAGGCCTGTTTCACGAGAGAGAGAGATTTAGCTGCCAGAATGGGATTTGGGGTTAAATATCATGAAAGGACATTCATTCGGGCATGCTCAGTATAAAAAGGAGGATCCGTTGGCGGATTCCTTCAATTAACGGTTGGCAACGGATCCACCGCCTTTTCTCATCCACATCTCGCTTCTTAAGGCCCCTTTCACACTCCAGTCTTTTGCAATCAGTCACAATCTGTCAAAGTGTTCAGATTCGTCAAGTGGACGGATCCTGCGTATATTGCAAAAAACTGATGCACTGGATCCGTTTTTATGACTGATCCGTTGTAGCAGCCTTGCTGTAGGAATTAAAGAAACAGAATTCTGGAGCGAGAGAGAGAGAGGGATTTTGTGCCAGAATAGAAAAAGCAGCCGCAGGGGTAAAATAAAGGAATTAAAATGATTTCGGGCATGCTCAGTTTTAAAAGACGGAATCCGTCGCTATCCGACTTTTCGACGTACACAAAAAAGTTCATCTGTCTGTTGTCTCCGGCCGAACGGAGAATTTCTGACGGATCTGTTGGACGACGGATGAAACGTGTGGCCATCCGTCACAATCTGTCACTAATACAAGTCTATGAGAAAAAAAACGGATCAAGCATGAAAAAATGATGGAAAGCCAAAATTAAAAATATATATATTGTATACCAAATTATAATGTGATGACATAAAAATCTGAATAATAAATATATCAATACATCTTGCCAAAATTAGTATATTATCAACACAAAAAATAGAATAAAAAATATATATCAAAAAGTGCTAAGTGCTAAAATATAAAATCTGAATACATACAATAAATAAATCAATACATCTTGCCAAAATTTGTATAATATCAGCACCAGAAAAAAATAAATAAAAAATATGTAAAAAAAAATGCTAAGTGCTAAAATATATCGCTCAAAAAACTTTTCTATTAATAATGTGTAAGTTAAATATATAGTGTAGACAATAATATCGTGAAAAGTACTACCATAATATTCTAAAAATTGCACTAAAAAGTGCTATAGTGCTGTAAAACAAAAATTGTGCAAAAGTGAAAAGTATTGCAAGATATAGAATTAAATCCACTGTAAATGATTCAGTACTATAAAGTGCTGGAGGACAAAACATTCAATGCACATTGAAAATAAATGAATATACAAGTATAACCAAGAAATAATGCTCTACAAAAAGCACTGCAGTGCTATAGATGAATTGCAGAGTACTGCAAAATATGAGGGATAAATACAAATGAAAGTTTACGTATACTAAAATATGCCAAGATATAAATTACTATAATATGACCCAGTAATATAAGGTGCTATAGTGCTACACCGCCATACACATTAAGTTTGGAGCTGTGACCAAGCTCACCCCAGCGAACAGCGCTTGACACTGGACGCCAGAGTCCGTGGCAGCCAAATCCGGAGGGCAGGAGACTGCAGCCCTCCTGACCCAATCACACACCTGAATGCACAGCAGCATACCAGAGCCAGAGCCACCACGAAGGAGTGACACCTGTGAAAGGCTCAAGCTGCCTGCCATACAGGCAAGGACTAAAGAACCGCAAGGAACAGAGGACTGAGCATAGCTTTAGACCTCATGGGACAGCGTAGAAAGGAGGCCTCCAACCCATCTGGCTTAGTGGATCCTAAATTGCTTCCAGGCTGGCTGGATCTCCATTACCATCTATACTCAGTGCCCTGGTTAGCAACTCAAAATGTGAGTAAAAGCGTAAAGACTGCACCCCGCTGTGTTCTCCTGTTTATTTGCTGCGTCACCTCAGCACTGCATTACATCCATCATCACTATCTTTTATAATATAATTGCCCTGGGACTTAGCTCCACCTGTGGAGAGCTGTACCAACTCTGCTGCATCACCATCAGCCTCAGCGGTCTTTTTAAGCAGCGTCGGCTATCCCTTGCCGAATACCACAGGTGGCGTCACAAACTATATCTTATATAGGGTCCAGGATCCAGCAGGATGATGAGGAGCTCTCCTAGCCAGCGTCCTCTCCCGATCACGGCATAGCCACGCCCCACCTTGAGATTGTTGATATCTTTCAACAATTTTAGTTCTCAAGTCCTCACAGTTCTCATTTTTTCTTTATGTCCTCCATGCTTAGTGTGGCACAGAGACAAACATTGCAAAGATTGAGTCAACTTCTCCCCTTTTTATCTGGTGTCAGGTGTTATTTTCATATTGCCCCCAATTGGTTTTAAATTCTGCCTGGAATCTGCCTTAAAAAGAGCCTCAAAACCACTGCAAAAAGTGAATATAATCCACAGCAATCCTACACAATGATCCCCCACTTATCGCGGGCATTACATTCTAAACCTCCAACACGATAGTTGAAAATCCACCAAGTAAGAAACTTACATTTATTTTAGCATTTATATATTTTAAGGATTTACAAACCCCTCCCACACACTTATTTACCATTACTAGTCCCTTATTAGTCGGCCCCGTTCCTTATTAACCTTTTGCACCTTTTTATAAACACTACTTACTACACTACTACAAATTCTACATGATGAAGATGATGAATTAGCTGTGTAGTACTGATGATTGAAGGTGATGAAAATGGGATGAATGTACAGTACTGTACTGCACAGCATGGAAGAGCATTACAGCTCTCCTATTGGCACCACTTCATCAGGAGCTTCTTCAGGTGTGGCAGTAGTATCTTCAGCCTCATCCGTAACTTTTAATACCACTAAATGCGTAACCAACCTCTTGTTCGAGTGATGAACATAGTCATGGAGAGATGCTGGTTCTGCTTCTTAAGAACCATACGGAGGTCCTATTCCTCTGCCAATCGATGAAGTACATTGCCCATTATGACCATGATTACAAGTCGATCAAGTGTTAGGCCAACCTCCTCCTCTTCTTAAACCCGTTGTTCAAACTGTTCCTCATCCTCTTCTTCACTTGCTGAAGGGTGTTTCCGTCTTCAGTAGTCATGTCACTGAAGCCCTCTCCTCCCGGTATTTTCACCAGCTTCACAGCCTAATCCACCGCAGAGTGATACATTTCATCAAGAGAAAGTCTGACACATCATTTTCTTTATGGTTTTTTGAACATTTTTTCAATATATATTTTGTTTTTAAATATTTGATAGACTCAAAAAAACAAGAAGTGGGACAAAAGGTAGTCACCAGGGCCGGACTGGGACTAAAATTCAGCCCTGGCATTTGAAGTTACATAGGCCCACTAGTCACATGTGACTATATAATATCTTTCTGGCTGGCTAGGCGGTGTCCCCTTCCTCCCATTGTGGAGTGATGAAGCTCCAGGTCTCCAGACACATCAAGTATGGCTCCGTCTACGGCTAAATGACTTGTGGTTCTGGAATCTTCTCCTGCATCGTAGATGCATGTGTTTATGACATCAGCGCAGTTGCCATAGTTATCACAGGTGTTTTATACTGTGGTTTCATTGGCTAGAAAGTCCCTCTCAGTGTTCCAAAGAATTAACCCTTGAATGACTGGTATTGTGCCTTTCTCCAGAAGCCTGTAAAATAAACTTGTCACTAGACAGGACCATTATCATTATTATATTTTAAAGTTGCCCCAACCAAAGTTTAATAAGTGAGCGCATCTAGAGTTGATGTGTAACAAGCGCAATCATTCCTTTAAGCCCTACTAAATGCATAAATGCACAATATGAGAACAGAGCAGTCTCATAGAAAATTAATGATACCAAGGTAAGTGCAGTTAGATATGGGATGCTATATAGGGGCTCATACTGTATATAGGAGGCTATATGGGGACTCACATTGTATATAGGAGGCAAACACTGTATTCAGGAGGCTATATGTGGGCTCATACTGTATATAGGAAGCGATTTGCAGGCTCATACTGTTTATAGGAAGCAATGTGCAGGCTCATACTGTACATAGGAGGCTATGTGGATGCTCATACTGTTTATAGGAAGCAATGCGCAGGCTCATACTGTACATAAGAGGCTATATGTGGATGCTCATACTGTATATAGGAGGCTATATGCGGCCTCATACTGTATATAGGAAGCGATGTGCAGGCACATACTTTATATAGGAGGCTATGTGGGCTCATATTGTGTATATAGGAAGCGATGTGCAGGCTCATACTGTATATAGGAGACTATATGCGGCCTCATACTGTATATAGAAGGCTATATGTGTGGCCTCATACTGTATATAGAAAGCAATGTGCAGGCTCATACTGTATATAGAAGGCTATATGGGGACTCACACAGTATATAGGAGGCCAACACTGTATTCAGGAGGCTATATGTGGGCTCATACTGTATATAGGAAGTGATTTGTAGGCTCATACTGTTTATAGGAAGCAATGCGCAGGCTCATACTGTACGTAGGAGGCTATATGTGGGTGCTCATACTGTATATAGAAGGCTATATGCGGCCTCATACTGTGTATAGGAAGTGATGTACAGGCTCATACTGTATATAGGAGGCTTTGTGCAGGCTCATACTGTATAGAGGAGGCTATGTGCAGGCTCATACTGTATATAGGAGGCAAAAACTGTATTCAGTAGGCTATATGTGGGTGCTCATACTGTATATAGGAGGCTATATGCGGCCTCATACTGTATATAGGAAGCGATGTGCAGGCTCATACCATACATAGGAGGCTATATGTGGCCTCATACTGTATATAGGAAGCGATGTGCAGTCTCATACTGTATATAGGAGACTATATGCGGCCTCATACTGTATATAGAAGGCTATATGCGGCCTCATACTGTATATAGGAAGCAATGTACAGGCTCATACTGTATATAGGATAAAGTACAAATATATCCCAAATACTGGAAAAAATTCTGCAAAGGCTCAACTCACTGGAAATATAATAGCAAAAAAAATCTCATAAATGAGCTATTAAGCATCACAAGAGATCAAAATTGGAGTTTTTCAAGCTAAATAATTAATTTATTTAGAATAATTAACAGAGCAGCATAAATGCTAAATGCAAGTTACAGCAGACATAAACACAATATAATTAAACCAGCACCTTGACAGTTAATAAGGTTTTTATCTGTATAAAACATGTAATTTCTTTGCTTTCCTTTCACAAATAGAATGCATAGTAAACAGCAAACTCCACATTTACATATGTATGCCCAGATAAGGTTTTGCATACAATAAGTGCCCAGAGTAAACTGCTGAATATAAAGTGCATAAGTGCCTTGTATCAAATAAGCCTGGTAGGCGTTAAGTGTACACAGAGTAAAAACTGTCTATACAAATTCCAGAGTAAGATACAAGGACTGCATTAGAAAGTAACAAATTACATGTGCTGTGTATGTCGCTGTAAAACCTGCCACCTCTACGCGCGTTACGCCGCAGCTTCCTCAGGAGGCGTGGTTTACAATTGCCCCGGATCTAGTTTATATAGTGCCGTCAACCAATAAACCGCTTTCCCTAATAAAGCTTGTAAAATTCAGGACCTGCGCTGTAGTGTCCACAATGACGTTAATAGTATTCAGTTCTAAACGTCCACAGCATTATCGGCGCATGCGCTGTTGAGTCCCCACTATGAACAGGGAGACTATGATCAGCGCTCATCAGCATGAAAGCGGCTCAAGCTGCAAAACAGCCAGAGACAGCCACATACCAGACTGAGCACGTCAGAAGGCTCCTAGGGAGGACAGAACTGGGCATGCGCTCAAGTGAGGACAAGAAAATAAAATAATTATGAAGAATAATAATCACTATTTAAAGTGATAGCAAGTGTTGAAAGTGAGGGGATAAAATATAATGATACTGAAATAATTATAGCGGTGTGTATGAACCGTTAAAGTGAATATGCCTGACATAGAGTGCAAAGGCACACACATATGTGTCAATTATAAGCACACTATGCAAGTAATAAAATTTTTTTTTTAACAATTCGCATAATGTGTATGTGCATCATATAACTATAACAACTAAGAAATGTGATTGTTCATTCAAACCGCTGCTTTTTGCTATTGGTCCCTATTGAATAATGAATGTTTTGAATTTTCTCCAAAAGAAAGTAGTTGCAAACTCATCCTCTTAGAAACTTGTTTGGGCTGTTGAGAGGAGTAGAAAAACATCAAAAATTTCAATCCTGCACGATTCTACCAAGAAATGTGAGTGTTCATTCAAAACGCTGCTTTTTGCTATATTGGGCTCTATTGAATAATGAATGTTTTGAATTTTCTCCAAAAGTAAAGTAGTTGCAAACTCATCCTTTTAGAAACTTGTTTGGGCTGTTGAGAGGAGTAAAAAAACATCAAAAATTTCAATCCTGCATGATTCTACCAAGAAATGTGATTGTTCATTCAAAACGCTGCTTTTTCCTATTGGGCTCTATTGAATAATGAATGTTTTGAATTTTCTTAAACAATGTTTTTATTAAGGTTTTTCAAGATAACAGAAATATAAAACATACATTCATATAGTGTGAGTCATTTCCATATGGCATTTTAAACATTGTGTAACAATACAATACAATATGGTACTATTTTCCATCATGTATCAAAATCAAAGACACTTGAGATGAATGTAATCAACAATAAACAAATCAACCAATAGGCAAATGTAGAAACGCCGGCGGGCATCTGGAAATATGAAGTTTTTGAGCATGATATGAGTGAGAAAAGGAAGAAAAAAAAGGGTTCAAGATATGAAAACATTTTCTATTTTAGATTTAAGTTCAAACCATTTATTCCATCTATCTCCAAATAGTTTTATTGATAAATTATTAATGAATTTTTTCATATGTGTAATGTTTGTCGACCAACATAATCGATGTAACAACATCAAGTGGTTGCATGTTGTTCCAACCTTTCGCTATTAGATACACAGCAGACATTAGAATATGAGCGACCAGAAATTTTTCTTTTTTAAACCTATAGATTCCAATGAGTAACAAGGCTAGAGCTGGGTGTGGGTGGACACGACAGTTACATATAATCGAGATTAATTGAAAAACCTTGAGCCAATATACTTTTAAGATAGGGCATCCCCAAAACACATGAAGCAAGTCAGCTTGTGATCCACATCCGCACCAGCATAGTCCAGACCCCCCTCCTCCAAAATATCTGAGTCTATTCGGAGTGAGATAGTATCTATGGACCAGCTTATAATGAGTCTCAAGAATATTCATACATTTTGTGGCTTTTGCCGCTATTTTGAATAATGTTGTCCATTGGGGAATTTTTTATTTGTTTCTGTAGAGTGGTTTCCCACTTTTCAAAACATCCTTTATTGGAAAAGGTGTATTTGTTATTTAGAATAGTGTATAAGGGTTTCAAGAAACTCTTGTGGCTGGGAGGTGTTAATTAAAAAATTGTAAATAGTATGGTTAATCATGATCACTCCACAGAAGTTTTTCTTATAATTACTATACTCCTCTTTGAGCAGGAGATATGTCATGTACTCAGTATTGGGGACTCCAAACTTGGTTTTAACCAGTTCAAAAGGTATGACTCTATTGTTGTCAAGTAAATCATCAACAAACATGATGGAGAATTTTGTCCAGCTGTCAAACAATGGTCTCAAAGAGACTCTGACAGGCGACAAAAAGGGAATTCTCAACTGTTTAGTCGAATGAGGGTAAGCCTTAAACTTCCTCCTGCACAAATGTGACCAGCAAATCATAGAAGCCCTAAGTATTGGGTTCTCTATATATGTAATCTCTTTCCTGTGGATGAGAAAATAAGATATGTATAGTAGTGGCTCTTTTTTAGGCATCAGATTTCTCTCAATTTCTGGCCACCCCATCTCGGTCCACCCCGTAAACCACATTTTTGTTAGCTCAGCCATGGTAGCAAAGTAGTATGCCTCTAGGTCTGGGAGGGCTATCCCACCATTTTCTTTGGATTTGAGCAGAGTATGTTTCCTCACTCTTGATTTTTGGTTGTTCCATATAAATTTATTCATTTGATAGGTGAGTTTCTGTATAGACTGCATTGAGAGAGGTAAAGGTACATTTCTATAGAAAAACAATACCTTTGGGAGGCAGAACATTTTGTACAGAACTATTCTACCCATCCAAGTGGCCGGGGTCTTTGACAGTTCTCCCAACTTGATCTCGAGAGACTGCAAAAGACATTCAGTGTTCACCTCACCCATGTGTGTGAGATTACCTGTGAGCCATATTCCAAGATATGGAATCTTAGTACAGTCCCAATTGAAAGGGTATCTGTCTCTTAGTTGCTGCTTAATGGGTGCTGGAATAAAAAGTGACAAAACATTAGTTTTCTTTATGTTAAGCTTGTAATATGAAACCGATCCAAACAGGTCTATGATGTCCCAAGTCTGCTTCAGAGAGGCAACAGGGTCTGTCAATGTGAGGATGATGTCATCCGCATATAGATTTTTTTTATGCTCTGAATCTCCCAGCCGGACACCCCGTATCCTACCCGAGTCTCTTATCATTTGAGCCAGTGGCTCCAGACTCAAAATTAAAATAATTGGGGACAGGGGGCAACCCTGTCTTGTCCCATTTGTTATAAAGAATTTTTCAGACATAGTGCTATTGACCAGTACAGAGGCAGATGGCTGAGAATAAAGAGCTCGAATTCCCTTTATCATCTCCCCACTAAAACCCATCCTTTCAAGTACTGCGAAGGCGTAAGCCCAATTGACACGGTCAAAAGCCTTCTCGGCATCAAGGGCTATAAACAGACTGGGAATATTTTTCTTGTTGCATAAATGTAAATGGTGCAGAATGCTTCTAGAGCTGTCAGAGGTTTGTCTATGTTTTACAAAACCCGCCTGATCGGGATGTATAAGGTAAGGAATACCCTCTCCGCTAATATTTTTGCATAAATTTTAATATCTGCATTCAAAAGGGATATGGGTCTATAGTTTTTGATTTTTGTAGAGTCTTTGTCCGGCTTAGGAATTACCACTATTGTGGCCCTCAGCATGTCTGCACTACATATACCTCTTGACCTTATGAAATTAAGAGTATTTGTTAGATATGGGACAAGGTCTTTTTGAAATGTTTTGTATTATTCTATTGGGAAACCGTCAGGGCCTGGAGCTTTGTTACTTTTCAGATTATTGATCACAAGAGAGACCTCGTCTTCCGAGAAAGGTGTGTCAAGGAGTTCTCTCTGATCTGGAGATAGAGATCCTAGTTTTACATTATCTAGAAAAAATTTTATCGTCTCTTCTGTAGGAGGGGGATTAGCCCCATTTTCCCCTATGTTGTATAAATTAGAATAAAATTTCTCAAAGGCCAAGGCTATTTCTTTTGGTTTTTCTATAGTTAGTGAATTCTGGGATATTTTTTTGATTAAGTGCTTCTTATTTATAGGTTTAAATCTGTTGGCCATACTTCTTGAAGTTTTATTGTTATTTATATAAAACCCTGCTCTGTTGAACAGAGTCTTTTTCTCATAGATATTTATAAGAAGGTTTCTTAATTCCAGTCTGAGAGAATATAACTCTTTATATTTGGTTAAATTTTTATCTGCTTTGGCTAGACCCTCTAATTTTGTGATGTGTTCTAGTAATGTTTTTTGTTTGCGCTCTCTTTTGTCTTGAGGCCATCTGGATCAAATGTCCCCTGATGACACACTTATGCGCCAGCCATAAAGTCTCAGGTGTGATCTCCTGGGCTTTGTTCTCTCTAAAGTAATCCATCAGAGTATTTCTTATTAATGTTATATTGTCTGAGGAGTCTACAACAAATTTGCTGTATCTCCAGTTGTAATGTCTTTGGTCTAGTGAGGAGACACAAAGTGTCAACAGAATAGGAGCATGGTCTGACCATGTGATAGGACCAGTTTGGAAATCTACGTATAGATCTAGTAATGAGAAACTGGTAAATATGTGGTCTATTCTGGTATAAGATTTGTTGTGAGGGCAGAATCGGGTATATTCTTTTGAGGTGGGGTTTAATATTTTACAGCTATCGTGTAGGTTGGAGTCTTCCAGCCACTTCCTCTGCTTCATACTATAGGAGTGTAAATCTGAGGAAGAACAGTCAGTGTCTGGGTTTACAATACAGTTGAAGTCTCCTCCCCATATAATTTGTCCTTTGCTAAAGCTAGAGAGTTTTCTCTTAACTTTAAGAAAATTAATTTGTCTTATATTGGGGGTGTACACATTGACCACAGTATATTCTATACCCTCTAAAGAAAAGTTAATGGCCAGCTGTCTGCCTTTGTTGTCTTTATGTACGTCTGAAATTACCACGGATAGATCCTTATGAAAGGCAATGGCTACCCCAGCTTTTTTTCTTCCCTCATTATTGGAGAAGAAAATCCTAGATAAGTTCCTTGGGGGGTCTAGTTTCCAAAATGGGGTCACTTGTGGGGGGTTTCCACTGTTTAGGCACATCAGGGGCTCTACAAACGTGGCATGGCGTCCAATCTGAATTCCTGCCAATTTTGCATTGAAAAAGTCAAACGGCGCTCCTTCCCTTCCGAGCTCTGCCATGCGCCCAAACAGTGGTTCCTTCCAACAATTCAGGTATCGGCGTACTCAGGACAAATTGCACAAAAACATTTCCAGTCCAATTTCTCCCGATACCCTTGGTAAAATAAAAAAATTGAACCTGAAGTAATTTTTTTGTGAAAAAAAGTTAAATGTTCATTTTTTATTTTTAAACATTCAAAAAATTCCTGTGAAGCACCTGAAGGGTTAATAAACTTCTTGAATGTGGTTTTGAGCATCTTGAGGGGTGCAGTTTTTAGAATTGTGTCACTTTTTGGTATTTTCTTGGTATTTTCTATCATATAGACCCCTCAAAGTGACTTCAAATGTGATGTGGTCCGTAAAAATAAAATGGTGTTGCAAAAATGAGAAATCGCTGGTCAATAGTGTTGAGCGATACCATCAGATATCGTGAAATATCGGATCGATATCACAAAAGTATCGGGTATCGCCGATTCCGATACCGGAAGCCAAATTCAAGTCAATGGGACAGAAATATTGGAATTAAAAAAAACCCTTTCTTTCCTTGTAGGTTAATTCTACATGAAGAAAAACAACTAAGAATAATGTAGAATGTATTGGGGGAGGTGGACGAGACATTAAAGGCATAGAGGTTTAGCCCAATCAAATGGAATAGCAGGAATTAATTTTTTTTTTTTAAAGACGTTCGGAGTTACAAAAATATTGACTATGTTAACCTTTTCTATATTTTGTCAGATATGTAAGTTTCACTACTTCCATGCTCTTCACATTCTTTTTTTACTTCTCCCACACTTTCTCCTTCATCATCCTCAGCAGCAGCACCATCTTTTTAATCAACTTCTTCTTCACCATCTTCCTATTATTCTTTTTTTACATTCTTCATATTCTTCTTATTCAACTATTCTTCATATTCTACTTCCTCATCTTCTTCCCATTCTTCTTCTTCATCATATTCTTATTTGTGACAGTCATTCCTGTAGTTGTTATGTATAAAAGTTTGAAGATTACACCTTCCTTTCTGCCTGTCACAAAAGATTTACAACAGGATTTGTCCGCGTTCAGTTTGGCCTGCAGTAGCAGGCATTTTCCAGAGGCACCACGAGGAGGAACGGACTCATCCCCATACACTGCTTAGTCGTCTTCTGCTTATAATTTAGATAATATCTTTTGCTCTGATTTTTAGTCTTATGCTTAATGTTCTTCTGCTTTTTCTTCTGCTTCTTGGTCTTCTGCTTCTTGGTCTTCTGTCTCTAGTTGTTCTGTATCTTGGTGGTTGTCTTCATGCTCTTAGTCCTCTTGGTCATCTTCTTCAGGGTCATCTTTTTGGTCTTCTTCGGGATAGTCTTCCGGGTCGTCATCTTCAGGGAGATCCAGAGTGATAATAAACAGAAAACATTTCTAAAAGCTTGAACTTGGAAATGTAGTAGAATGTACAAGAAGGCTGAGGAACTGCCGAGAACCAGCTGACGGTGCTGGAATCCGGATGGGTAGCCGAAGCTGCAAGTGCCAATGGAACTAGCGAGGACCAGCTGACGGTGCTGGAACCCGGAAGGGCAGCAGAAGGAACAAGAGCTAATGGAACTACTGAGGACCAACTGACGGTGCTGGAACCCGGTTACTAAGCAGGAGGTACCTGTGCTAGAAAGCACTACCAAGTACCAGAAGACGTTGCTGGAACTCAGATACCGAGAAGGAGGCACCTAGGCCAAAGGCTCTGCCTGGAACCAGCTGATGGTGCTGGAACCCGGAAGGGCAGCAGAAGCTGGAAGAGCAAATGATACTAGCGAGAACCAGCTGACTGTGCTGGAACCCGGAAGGGCAGCAGAAGGAACAAGAGCCAATGGCACTACCGAGGACCAGCTGATGGTGCTGGAAGCCGGTTACTAAGCAGGAGGTACCTGTGCTAGAAAGCACTACCAAGGACCAGCAGACGTTGCTGGAACTCGGATACTGAGAAGGAGGCACCTAGGCCAAAGGCTCTGCCTGGAACCAGCTGACGCTACTGGAACCCGGAAGGGCAGCAGAAGGAACAAGAGCCAATGGCACTACCGAGGACCAGTTGACGGTGCTAGAACCCGGTTGCTAAGCAGGAGGTACCTGTGCTAGAAAGCTCTACCAAGTAACTGCAGACATTGCTGGTACTCGGATACCGAGAAGGAGGCACCTAGGCCAAAGGCTCTGCCTGGAACCAGCTGACGGTGCTGGAACCCGGAAGGGCAGCAGAAGGTACCCATGAAAAACAAATTTGCAAGGTCGTGAGCCAGCCGCAGTTACCGAAACCCACAGTCCTAACCCCTTGTCCTATTGGCATTATGGAAAAAGCCTTTATTACCAGAACCCACAGCCCACATAGGAAGCACCTAAACTGCAGGCACCATAGACTCGGCTAACCCGACCGCAACACGACAGGACAACGTATTGGTGACAGTGACGTTGACACTTCCCGGAAACAGCTGGCGTGCTGGAACCAGGCTGGGCCGGAGGGGGTACCCGTGCCAAAGACACAGCCGAGAACCAGCTGACGGTGCTGGAACCCAGAGGGGCAGCAGAAGGAACAAGAATCAATGACACTACCGAGGACCAGCTGACGGTGCTGGAGCACGATTACTAAGCAGGAGGTACCTGTGCTAGAAAGCACTACCAAGGACCAGCAGACGTTGCTGGAACTCTGATACCGAAAAGGAGGCACCTAATGAAAAACTTACGTGTGCAAACCACAGGTGCTGTAGCTTGCTTAACAGCTCGCCAGCCGTTCTCACGCCCAGTATGGATTACACGTTATTGCACAAAGGTGAGAAAGGGTACCGTATCCCCAGATAACATGTATGGATAGCGTACACTTTAAAATATATGTCTATACATCAGGAGGCAGGCTCAGACGGTGTTAGGCCCAGTATGGCTTGCACGTGATTGCACAAAGGTGAGAAAGGGTACTGTATCCCCAGATAACATGTATGGATAGCGTACACATTCAAAATATATGTCTATACATCAGGAGGCAGGCTCAGGCGGTGTTAGGCCCAGTATGGCTTGCACGTGTTTGCACAAAGGTGAGAAAGGGTACCGTATCCCCGGATAACATGTATGGATAGCGTACACATTCAAAATATATGTCTATACATCAGGAGGCAGGCTCAGACGGTGTCAGGCACAGAATGGATTTGACGGCCCAGACTACACAGCGGAGGAGCAGGGAGAGGTAAATATTGCAAATGCTGGGGCCCTGCCCAAGCAAGGGGGGACCACTCGTGGTCGTCGGCACTGGCACTGGGCCCCTCATAGTACGGCGGTGTGTCTGACGGCGGGTGTGCACCACCACCGTCAGAGACACTTGATTGCACTATGAGGGACCCTGTGCCAGTGCCCGCGCCCAAGAGTCGGCCTACCCACCTGTCCAGGGCAACGGCACTCGCACGGTGTCGTGCGCTAGGTGGTGACCACGGCCATGGGGGGGGGAGGCAGCACAGTTAGGGAGTTTTTGAAAGTGGCATATGTTGATGTTGGACATTCAGCTGCTGCAAAAGGCGAAATAGGTCAAGTCCCAGGAAGAGGTGGACCAAAGCAAGCCATTTTTCTGTCACCCTATGTGTCATCAGGGGAAGGTGGGACAAAATCCTTGGAAACCCATGCATGGTTCATTTTAATGAAGGTTAGATCATCCACATTTTGGGTTGACAGACGGGTCCTTTTTTCTGTCAGGATTGATCCAGCTGCACTGAAGACTCTTTCCGATAGCACACTTGCAGCTGGGCAAGCGAGCTCCTGTAAGGTATATTGTGCCAATTCAGGCCAGGTGTCCAGTTTAGCGGCCCAATAGTCAAAGGGGAATGACCTGTGTGGGAGAACATCGATATGGGAGGAAAAGTAGTTTGTAACCATAGTTGACAACTGCTGTCTCCTGTCACTTTCCATCGATGCAGTATTACCAGTTGTGTGAGCGGTACTTGAAAAATCAGTCCACAACATTGTCATGAAACCCCTGTCTCCAACGCCACTTCTGCTGTGTGCATCACGAACACCTCTGCCAAGCTGCCCCCAGCCCGTACGGCTCGTGTGAGAACCATCACCGCTGCTGTGTGCTGGGAATGCCTCAAGCAACCGATTTACCAGAGTTGCTTGTTTATTAGCCAATATTAGGTCAAGGTTCTCCTGTGGCATGATGTTTTGTAATTTGCCTTTATAGCGTGGATCCAGGATGCTGGCCAACCAGTAGTCGTCATCGTTCATCATTTTGGCAATGCGGGGGTCCCTTTTTAGGATCTGCAAGGCATAATCTGACATGTGGGCCAATGTTCCCGGTGTCAATGATGCACTGCGAGTGCTGGTTGGAAGAGCACTTTCTGGCAAATCCACATCCCTCCAGTCACGCACAAACCCTGTACCAGACCTTGCCACGCCAACATTTTCACTTGCCCCACGAGATGCATCCTCCTCCCCTAAGTAATCATCCCCATCATTATCCTCCTCCTCCTCTTCTTCCTCCACCTCGTCCAGGAGAGTTCCCTGAGCAGACAATGGCTGAATGTCATCAAGGATTCCCTCCTCGTCAACATTGGCTGCAGACGCCTGCTCCTTAAGGTGCGTCAAAGTTTGCATGAGCAGACGCATAAGTGGGATGCTCATGCTTAGGATGGCGTCGTGTGCGCTTACCAGCCGTGTGCATTCCTCAAAACACTGAAGGACTTTACAGAGGTCTTTCAGCTTCGACCACTGCACACCTGTCAACTCCATGTCTGCTCTCAAAGTGCCTGGCCGTGTATCCTCCCACAAATGCATTATGGCCTGCCTCTGCTCGCACAGCCACTCAACCATGTGCAGGGTGGAGTTCCACCTTGTTGCAATGTCGATAATGAGGCGGTGGTTGGGAAGGTGGAGCAATCGCTGCAGCTTCTGCATACGAATGGAGTGTACAGGCGACCGGCGGATGTGCGCGCACAGTCTTCGCACCTTCTGGAGCAGGGCTGTTAACTCCGGATAATTTTTGAGGAAGCACTACACCACCAGGTTCAAGGTGTGAGCCAAGCAAGGTATGTGGCTGAGTTTTGAAAGGGCTATGGCTGCCACAAAATGCGGCCGTTATCACTAACTACCTTGCCTGCCTCAAGATGTACACTGCCCAGCCATGACTCAGTTTGTCGCTGAAAGTACTCGGCCAGCACCTCAGCGGTGTGTCTGTCGCCCAAACACATCATCTGCATCACAGCCTGCTGACGCTTTCCACTAGCTGCTCGATAGGGGGACACCTCGTGTTCAACAGTGGCAGCTGCAGATGGAGTGCTCGTATGACTGCGCTCTGTGGACGAGCTTTCGCTTCTGGAGGAGGAGGAGGAGGAGGGTCGAATGCCTACAGCCAACTGTTTCCTATACCGTGGGCTAGGCAGCACTGTCCCACCACCGCTGTCCCCTGTGGACCCTGCATCCACCACATTAACCCAGTGCGCAGTGATGGACACGTAACGGCCCTGGCCATGCCGACTGGACCATGCATCAGTTGTGAGGTGCACCTTTCCACTCACTGACTGCTTGAGTGCATGGACAATGCGGTCTTTCACATGATGGTGGAGGGCTGGGATGGCTTTGCGAGAGAAGTGGCGACTGGGTAGGTCATAGCGTGGTACTGCATAGGCCATGAGTTCGCGGAAAGCTGCGCTTTCCACCAACCGATAGGGCATCATCTCAAACGAGATTAGTTTGGCAATGTTGGCGTTCAAACCCAGTGTACACGGATGAGAGTACTTTCTTGACCTACTCAGTGTCTGGGAGGGTGAGCTGGACTTGAGAGCTGCATATGGTGGACGTAGCGGTGGACAGGGCGGACTGAGAGGGTTGATGATGGTGATGGAGTTTGTGTTCTTTCTGATGGCCTAGAATCAGTCTTTCGTTGATATAACAGTGGGATTCCCTGACTGCTGTGGCCTTGCAACGACACCTCAACATTTGCTGCTGTGCTAACCGGTGGGCTTACAGTGGGGGAAACAATGTAGCGTTGCTGACTACCTTCTTTGTGATCAGTTGCACATGTGGCACTTGAGGTTTGGTGTTGTGTCCACGCTTGCAAGTGCATGGTGGTTAAATGTCTAAGCATGCAACTGGTATTCAAATTTTTCAGATTTTTCCCTCGGCTAAAGGTCTTTGCGCACTTCTTACAGATATCCTCATGATCAGGCCAAGGTTTTTGTTCAAAAAAGTGCCACACTGCACTCTTCCTACTTTGGCAGACATTTTGCGGCCAAGCATGCTGTGATCTTTTGACCCTCTGGACAAGCTGTCCAGCAACTCTTTTGATTTTTGGAACCTGTCTTTGGAGTGCTCCGGGCCTGCCAGATAACAGCTGTTGCGATGTCGATGTATGCTGTGGATGCTCCTCATCTGAGCTATTGGAAGCAGCACCCTCTTCCCCCAATGGATGCCAATCTGGGTCAACAACTGGGTCATCCATCACCTCCTCTTCAATGTCATATGCACCTTCCTCTGTGTCACCGTGTATGGTGGTATAGTGTGCGGGAAGGGGCACCTGAGTCTCATCAGGGTCAGAATCTGGCTCTGTACACTGCGAGGACAATGTAGTTCTCTGAGTGAATGTACCAGCAGAATCATCTATCAGCAGCTGTGCATCAGTGCACTCCATGTCAGATTCATCTTGGCCTGGGTAATTCACCATTTCACTTGATAATCCAGGCATGGTATGTGAAAACAGCTCCATGGAGTAATCAGTAGTATGGCCTGCGTCATCCTTCAATCTTGGTTGGGGTGAAGGACACAAGGAAAGGCATGGTTCATGAACATGAGCCTCCAATGACGACTCAGTGCTTTTACTTTTTACAACTGAAGAAGAGGAGGCGATAGAGCTGGAGGCTGAGTCAGCAATGTAAGACAAAACTTTTTCCTGCAGCTCTGGCTTTAAAAGCGGTTTGCCAAGTCCTAGAATACTAAGCCTTCGAGGCCTTGTGGAGCCAGACGATGACGCAGGCTCAACACCTCCTGCATTCGGTCATATTTTGCTCTTGCCACTACCATCAGATCCACCACCAACACCATCATTACCAGCTACCAACCCCCGCCCAATTCCACGGCCTCTTCCACCAGCCTTCCTCATTTTTTGTAGAAATGTAGACAAAATCCAACAAACTATATAGTAATGTAAAACAAGGTACAAGGTGTCTATAGGACAGTGGAGACTTTGAATTTCTGCACACACTAGTGGACACTGGACACTTTTGGATTGTGTGAGGCCCACTGAATATCAGAGCACTATGTCACAGGCTCGATGGCACAGGTGTGAAAAAAGTGACTACAGGATCACAGAGATTTTGAATTTCTGCACACACTTGTGGACACTGGACACTTATGGATTGTGTGAGGCCCACTGAATATCAGAGCACTATGTCACAGGCTCGATGGCACAGGTGTGAAAAAAGTGACTACAGGATCACAGAGATTTTGAATTTCTGCACACACTTGTGGACACTGGACACTTATGGATTGTGTGAGGCCCACTGAATATCAGAGCACTATGTCACAGGCTCGATGGCACAGGTGTGAAAAAAGTGACTACAGGATCACAGAGATTTTGAATTTCTGCACACACTATTGGACACTGGACACTTTTGGATTGTGTGAGGCCCACTGAATATCAGAGCGCTATGTCACAGGCAGAAATTGGCTAGTGTATCACAAACTACAAGGTGTATGTAGAATTGGGCAGAATAGGAATCTCCCTAGAGTGTAGGTCTGTAAGAACGGAACAAGTCCTCCACTTATCCTTCCACAGTGACACACAGATAGCTTCACTGTGGCCGTGATAACAGCCGTTACACGGTACTGAGAGGAGCGTGCACGTACACGGCTGTCCAGTGTACGTAAAATTGTCAAGCTCCGTGTTTTTTAAGTATACGGACTGACACACACTGTCTCTCTATATAGTTTTGAATGTGATCAAACAGCAAATATATTTAACTGTTTGAAAGCTAGACAAAACTAGTAGGTGCAGGTCTGTAAGAACGGAACATGTCCTCGACTTATTCTCACAGAGTGACACACAGATAGCTTCACTGTGGCTGTGATAACAGCCGTTACACGGTACTGTGTGAGGAGCGTACACCGCTGTATGGTGTGAAAAAATGCACGCTCAGTACCTCAGCAGGACAAAAAAAAAAATTGGGATTGCTTTTAAAAAAGCAGTTTGCAGCTCAGTACCTCAGCAGGACAAAAAAAAAAATTGGGATTGCTTTTAAAAAAGCAGTTTGCAGAGCAGTGGGTAAACAGCAATGCAGCTGTCAGGAAGCCTTAGAAGGCAGCCTAACAACCAACACCGCTGATCTACCACAATATAGCCTCCCCTTGCACTGCACACACAGTGACTGGTATGTTGTACAGGCAAAATCGCTAGCAGCAGAAGCAGTATTTTTTTCTTCTTCCCTGCCTAACGCTCTCCCTACAGAATCAGCAGCAGCAACCTCTCCCTATGCTAAGATCGGCAGAAGTAAGATGGCGGTCGGCGTGCATGCCCTTTTATACCTCCTGTGACGCCCAAAAAGCAAGCCAATCACTTGCATGCCCTTCTGAAAGATGGTGGTGACCCCTGCCTATGTCATCACGTTGCCCACAGTGTCCGTGGATCCTGATTGGCTGAAAAAGAGCGCAAAACAAACTTTTGAAACGCGACTTTGGCGCGTAAGTCGCCGACCTCGTGGCCGACCTCATACTAGGGTCGGGTTTCGTTTCATGAAACCCGACTTTGCCAAAAGTCGGGGACTTTTGAAATTTTTCGACCTGTTTCGCTCAACTCTACTTGTCAGGTTTTACCTATTACCGTATATACTCAAGTATAAGCCGACCCGAGTATAAGCCGAGGCACCTACTTTTGCCACGAAAAACTGGGTAAACTTATTGACTTGAGTATAAGCCGGGTGTGCATTGACCACTCATCCCTACCGTGGTATGCATGGTTCCCCCGTCCCTGTCATTGTATGCATGGCTCCTTATCCCCTATCTTTGTATGTATGATTCCTGTTAAGAAAAAAACCATCCTATTTACCTGCCTGCGCGCCGTCGGTGGCACTGCATCTTGTTCCGGCCATATAACACGACTACATAAAACAATAAGCAAAACAACAAAATTTGCATACAAGTCTGTACAATGCCAAAAATCCATCCTGCTAGGCCATTAAACCAATTTGCTGGATTTAAAAAAAGAGAATGTGTTACCCCACCAGGAGTCTGTTTGCACTGTGCTGTTTTAACCATTGGTCTCTAAGTTCACCTATTTTGTCAATATAATTGCAACAGGTGGGACCAATTATATGACACATTCCTCCTTCTTTTGCTGTCAGGTAATCTAGTACTATAGTATGTTGGTTAGTAACTATGATTAATTGTCTCTGTATTGTATTAGTTTCATTAAGAACTTCAAGAATCTGGAAAATCTGATCATCTAGGTAGTCGATAGCTTCCACTAATTTATCCCTCATTTGTGTTATGAAGGGGTATATTAGCATATAACTGAATATTTTATTTGTTATCCCCATTTCTACTAGATGCGGCCTACCATTTGGACGGGGCTTATTGTCTGCAGCCCTTCTATACAAAGACTGAATTGGAATTGCTGCTGTGTCTATTTTCTTATAAGGAATTATGAAAGTGGCTTGTGTTAGTTTGGCAAGAGTGCAAACTTCTCTTATGTCTGGGCTCACCCACCTGTAGGCACGATGCCCGCAAACCAAGAATACTCCTTCAGGGAGAACACAAACGTGACCAGGGGTCTGTATACATTGGTATAAACTCAAAAGTCCTGACATAGGCTTAAGGGCACACCAAGTATTATTCATTTGATTTCCACTTATACCAGATGTACATTTACCCCTTTCTTTCCTTATTATTTTACCCGTAGATGCTCTACAGCCTTCAACACCATCTTGGTACACCGTCTCATTAACCTGTGTTTGATTATGAGTGTATATACGGAAGCAATTATTGTCCTCACCACAGGTATTTGCTCCAGTGTGTTGACGACTGAACCACAGTCCATCATTGGGAATGGGGTCTGAGTGAGGGATTTCAGTCCTCCTCCTGGCGACCATATTTCCGATGTCTGAATCATATTCCCGCCACCACATTTGTACCTTAGGCCGCGTTATGTTAAACTGAAACCAGGGATTAGAGGCCCATCCGATTATAGCCAATGAGGCAGATATATGACGGGGCACATCTTTTCCCAGAAACCTAGATTGAGTCCAAGTCTCGTTGTGTATGCAGTGTGGTGTTAATACCTTCTAGGGCAGCACGGTGGCTCAGTCCCACCAAGGACAACATCTGCAAGGAGTTTGTATGTTCTTCCCGTGTTTGCATGGGTTTCCTCTGGGTACTCCGGTTTCCTCCCACATTCCAAAGACATACTGATAGGGAATTTAGATTGTGAGCCCCATTGAGGACAGTGATGATAATGTGTGCAAACTGTAAAGCGCTGCAGAGTATGTTAGCGCTATATAAAAATAAAGATTATTATTAGATTTATTATTATTCCATGGCTCCATAGGTAAGGCTAAGTATGGTATAGTCCTTGCAGATACTGGGCTGTGTGTACAGATCCAACAGTCTTTTGGTTTCTGTCCTTCCATGTCCTTTATAAGAAGAGCATGATGTTGAATACGTTTGTTGTCCCAGTCAGCATTTAAGAGTTTTTCCTGTGTCTCTGTAGAGTGCAGTAACCCTGCCACTGCCAGCAAGGTGATTAGGAGAACAGTCATTCTGCTGTTGAAAGGACCTTCTTGCAGTGACTGGCGTGGATCCAGGTGGGCTTTACCTCAAGTTTTACTGAGGTGGATGTGGTCAGCTGGACTTGGAAGGGGCCGTCAAATCGTGGGTTCAGGCTCCTTCTCACGTGTCTGCGTATAACCACCCAATCACCTGGATTGAGCTGATGCACATCTGCACTGACATTAGGATCTGGAATGGATGAGAACACATGTTTATGCACCACTTTAAGTCTTTCCTGCAAGGCCTGGACATAGGCTGTCATAGAACCGTGTTGCATTTGTAGCACCTGTGGGAAGTACAGACCAGTCTTTGGTGCACTACCAAACAGGACTTCAAAGGGAGACAAGCCTGTCTTTCTATTTGGAGTGTGTCTGACTCCAAGTCATGTAGATTATACCTATATGACTTGTCTTTTCCACAGCAGTCTCTACATTCTAGTAATATTGAACACACTAGATCCAGCAGGGTTCCCCAACTCCACTCCACAAGGTCCACCAACAGATCATGTTGTAATGAAATCCATAGCTCAGTTGCTAAAAATTTTTCAAACAGAGGATTCCATACAACATGATCTTTTGTTGGACCTTGAGGACTGGAGTTGGGGAACCCTGCTGGATGCACTCTGTGCAATATTCCTAGAATGTAGAGACTGTTCTGGAAAAGGAAAGTCATGTAGATTTGGTTTGTTGACAACACATATCTCCAAGACTGACACAAGAAACAAGTCTCACACAAGAAACAGTAATGGAGATATGTTTTTCCAAAAACCCTATGTGTATGGTGCAGTGTGTGTAGTCGGCGATAGACACGGTAAACCATTACCAATTTTTTGAAAGCACAAGTGCACATTTATTTTGAAACCAAAAATAAACAAGAAAAATTTTATTATGAATGACATTTGGGGGAAGATTGGGAGACTTTGGGTGTGTGGAGATACAAGGAACGACTGGAGGTAGAGGAAGGGGTTCTAGGAGAAGGGGTGACAAAAGTACTCGAGGAAGGGAGCTCTGGAATGGACATTGAGGCAGGTTGAGACACATTAGGAGGAGACGGTGGATGGACCAACAAAGTTTTTTTTTTTTTCTTCTTTTTTGGCACAGGTATATCCTGCCCCGACCTACTTGCAGCCTGTGACCGCTTTTCTTTTGTAGACCGCCTGGTGACTGTGGACTGTGGCGTTGCCCTGTAAAATAGGGAATGCGGATCACCCCTTTGCTGCTCTGTGGTGGCAGTGCTGCTCAAAGTGGCAGTGGCGGTGCTCCTAGAAGGGGAGCATGTTGGGTCGGTGCTACGTGAAGGAGGCTGCGAATCAGGTATCTCAGCCAAAGTTCTTGGGGGACTATGAGGAGGAGAATTGGTGGCGGCGCTCTGAAGATGAGGAGTGGTGGTGCTCGTTTGATGAGGAGTGCTGGTGGTGCTCCTTTGCTGAGAGTGCTGGTGGTGCTCCGTTGCTGAGGAGTGCTGGCAGTGCTCCTTGCTGTTAACTGCTGATGTCGGTTGCCCAAGCAGGTTCTGTGGTGGTTTGGCTCCAAGCTGGTGGTGCTGTGGCGGTGGTGGTGCTCCATACAGGAGCAGCGCTTGCCATAGTGGTGGTGGCGGAGGTGTGTCCTGCAGCACTCAGACTTGAGGTGGTGTAGTGATGTCCGGCTTCGCTGGGAATGCAAGTGGCCGTGCAGTGGTATGCAGCAGAAGTCGGTAGTGTGGTCAAGCGAGCCAGTGGTGGAACTGTTGGAAATGACCCCACTGACTGCTGCACATACCGATTCTGCTGCATAGCCTGCAAGTAAGCAGTGTTGCAGGCCTGTAACACACTCAGCTGTTGCTCAGGACTAAGGTGTTCCGCCATGCCCTGTTCAATTTTACTGAAAAAATGGTGCACTGGTCTGTTGAGGTCGACCTCCAGACGGTCAAGGCGCTGGTCGACAGAGTGGAAGCGGTGTTCCATGTGGTTAAAACCACGTTCCATGTGGTTAAAACCACGCTCCATCAGGAAAAAAACGCTTTCCGTTCTGGCGGCCAGCGCCCTGAGGCTGACCTTAAAGGCCTCGCTCAAGTGCATGAACTCGGGCATGACATTACTGTCCAAGGCCCACTGCCGCTGGCAGGTAGTGCCCGCATAACCAGTGACAGAGACCTGGGACAGGGGAACACCTGATGGACCAGCTTTCTGGTCACCGGCTGTCTGTGTTGCTGACCTGCAAGATGCTTCCTGGCTGTCGGATGGCTGAGACGGGTCCGAGGTCGATCGATGAAGAACCGCTCCCGGGACAGGGTTAGGTTGCAGGGTGCTGCTCCAAGTGCTGTGGAAAGAAAGGGAAAACATGAGTATCATGCATTTACAAGAAGCATCACCTGTGGAATAGAAAAGCATATATTAAGCACAAACAAAAAAAAAAAACTTACGCTCTGCTGGCAAGGACCGGTCTCAGGAAAGCCAACTCATGATGGTAGCGGTACTTTCTTCTGCGCCTTGCCGCAGAACCACTCCGAACCGGTCCCTCAGCACAAACATCAGTGTTGAAGCGGTCCTTCATCGAGCGCCAACGTGTGCGGATTTTTTCACTGTTGGTAAAAAAAAAAATTAAAAATGCACTAGTTTGTCATTCTCACCACACACCTCATTGAACTTTGAAAACAGTCTCTGCTGCAGCACCAATAAAATTCTAGACACAATGCAGTAACTGTTGAGACGGCGGGCACTGTTATGTTTCCTGCTACTATATGTATCAGCGAAAACAACAGTATCATCAGGAACAAGAGTGAAAACAGGATCAAGACAGCAGTTGAAAAATCAATCACAGTTCTCAACAAGGCATTGGTCCTTTTCATGCAAGAATATATCAAAACAATCACAGTTCTCAACAAGGCATTGGTAATATATCAAATCAATCACAGTTCTCAACAAGGCATTGGTGTGTTTAATGCAAGAATATATCTTGCAAAAAACACAGCACCGTCAGGTCCAAAAAACAATGCAGCAGTT
The DNA here is from genome assembly GCF_039654945.1 of Dendrobates tinctorius. Lineage (NCBI taxonomy): Eukaryota > Metazoa > Chordata > Amphibia > Anura > Dendrobatidae > Dendrobates > Dendrobates tinctorius. The sequence goes on along the minus strand of NW_027361736.1, from coordinate 9,806,690 downwards.
GAAGACACAAATCAATCACAGTTCTCAACAAGGCATTGGTGCTTTTCATGAAAGAATATATCTTGCCAAAAAAACACCACCACCATCAGTTTTACAAAACAATGCAGCAGTTGAAGACACAATTCAATCAAAGTTCTCAACAAGGCTTTGGTGGTTTTCATGCAAGAATATATCTTGCCAAAAAAAACACCACCACCGTCAGGTCCACAAAACAATGCAGCAGTTCAAGACCCAAATCAATCACAGTTTTCCACCAGGCATTGGTGTGTTTAATGCAAGAATATATCTTGCAAAAAACACATCAGCACCATCAGGTCCAAAAATAAATGCTATATCACAGAGCATCTTTATACTTACTGAACACCCTTTTTGAAGCTGCAGAGGCGCTGTCCAAGCCATCCATCACTGCGGCCACCTCATTCCAGAGCTGCCGGGTCACCACTGTGTCTTTGTACTGCTGGTCACAGCTGTCCCACAATGGGATGCGCTCCTCAACGAGGCGGATGAGGTGCTCGTTGTCTGTGTAGACTTCTTCGTCATCCCGCTGTGGAACCTAGAAAAAAAATATAGAATGTTTAGAAGTTTGGAAAAGATACAAAAAGAAACAGAAAAGAAGCAAGAGAAAGAAAGACAGAAAAAAAAATATATATATACTCACATTGCGTCTCCTCGCCACGACTTGACTACGCTGCTCCCGCTCAGAATCCTCAGACGGCTCCTGCTCAGACCGCTCCCGCACTCCATTTTCACTTCCCGTGTCCGATGTCTGTAAAGAGAGAAAAAATTAAAACACATTTCTAGAGGCAGCTATACTTATCAAAAGGCAGCAAGATTCTCACCTCACGATCAGCTTGGGCCAGTTCTTGCCGAGATGGCGAATAGACCGATCCGGAAGAAGACATGCTGAAAAGAAAACAAAAAATACATTAGTACATAATAAATTGTACAGGACACACAGACATTATTTTTAAGAATACTCACATTTTGGCTCCTGAAGCTTAAATCCACAGGTAGAAGGCTCTTGTAGAATGCTTGTCTGGTCTCTGCAAGGCATTATGTAGAGTAATTGTCTGACCCTGAAGACACATTCTTTTATGTACACTCCTCCAAAACAATGTTGCTTGTTTAGGGGGAGTTCTAGACAAGTGTCTAGACATTGTTTACTCAAATCGCGTGTGCGCTCAAGGCGCTGATGTGCGCGGTGCCAAGCGCTCGTCAGCAACCACATAGACTGTAATGCTATTTTTGGGCGCACACGTGCCACCGGAAAAAAAAATGCAACATGTAGCGTACGTCGCGTCTGGGTGCACACCTGTAAAATGCGCAGCGCACGCTAAACGCTGAAGAGCGCGTACATTCTCAAGACCCTGCCATCACCATGTTAAAGATAGGGGGACATTGCGCGTGCGCACGATGCGCTGCGCGATAGAACGCTAGTGTGAAACCAGCCTTACTACGCAGATAAGAGAGCAGAACCAACCTTGCGAGAGAGACATGGGAGCAGAACCGAGCTTACTACAGTGCTATGGGAGCATAACCGATCTTACTACAGAGATAAGGGAGCAGAACCGAGTTTACTACAGACATAAGGGAGCAGAACCAAGCTTAATATGTCTACTACACAGATATGGGAACAGAACCAAGCTTACAGCATGCATATGGTACAAGAATTTAGATTACTACATCAATACAGAACCAGAACCAAGCTTACTCCTTAGATATGGTACCATAACTGAGCTTACTGACAAACATACATATATCTCTAGAAACACTGACAAGTAAACACACAGTACAGCAGGGACATTGCTAGGGTTCTAAAAGTTCAGGGGTCCAAGCCTCAAAGTGCATGTCTACCCATCTGACCCCCCTATAATCATCTAAAGAGCATCTATAGATATATAATTACAGTATACCACTGTTGCTAACCAAAAACATACAATGCAAAGACCAATATTATCAAAATTACTACTATAAAAGACCAAAACAATAAAACTACTCAATGTCCACCACCATCACCACTACTCAGCAAATACATAATATAATATAACCATTACCTTTACATAACAAAACACTATACAGAGACCAATGACACCACCATACACCTTCTACTACATAGACTGAAACAAATTTAGCGGTCACTAAATAAAAGAATAGTCTTATAAAAAGAGCAATATTACCATCTTACTGTTGTTGTATATTGGTAGATACTAGTCCCGCAGAACATACACGTGAGTACAGTAGTTATATATAGAACCTTACAGCTGACAATCTTTCTGATTTGGGTCGCTCACTTTTCCTGTCTTTTTCATCAGGCCCAGACCTCCATTACCACTTCTCCAGCCACAACTCATCTGCACAGATTACAACAAAAACACATTTGACATCTCACATTTCTACTGATGTCTCATTTATTCCCAACCTACAAAAACTCCCCACTCTGCTTACCTGAGGCATAGGATACTGACCCCAATATTTTAAAAAACTGTGCCATTACTATGATTACTCCCTAACCCAAAAATTAGTGTCCCAAAGAAAATATTAATACCCCCACTGTGCAAAGGCGTGTATGCTCCTTTAACCCCTTCTCGACCAATGACTCCACATAGGCATCATGAAAAGCTGTGCCAATCTGACCAGTGACGCCTATGTGGCGTCATGAATTAATTGCCCTCCTGCGGGTCGGGTGACTGACCTTTCAGTGACCCCACCTGACCCACACACACAGGGGGCTTTGTACTTCACCACAGGTGGGGGGTGGCTTCACCCCCACGTGTCTGCAATCGCTCTGATTGGCTGTTAAAAGTGAAACAGCCAAATCAGAGCGATAGTAATATTTCATCAATGAAATTTGATGAAATATTATAATCCCACCACGGCCGATGCTGCAGTAGCATCGGACATGGCTGGAGACACTAATCTGAACCCCCTCCCATACCGGCTGGCAATGGGGATTTGCCGCCGCCTCATCATCTGCTCCCCCTGCCTTGGAATTAGGGTTAAGATTAGGGTTAGATGTGTGTTGGGGTTAGGGTTAGGCTTGTTGTTAGGGTTATGGGTAGGGTTGGGGTTAGGGGTGTATCGGGGTTATGGTTAGGGATGTGTTAGGGTTAGGGTTGGAGTTAGAATTGAGGGGTTTCCACTGTTTATGCACATCAGGGGGTCTCCAAACGCGACATGGTGCCACAATTGATTCCAGCCAATTTTGCATTCAAAAAGTCAAACGGTGCTCCCTCCCTTCCAAGCCCCGACGTGTGCCCAAACAGTTTTCTCCCCGCCACATATGGGGTACCAGTGTACTCAGGACAAACTGAACAACTTTTGGGGTCCAATTTCTCCTGTCACCCTTTGTGAAAATAAAAAATTGCCGACTAAAAAATAATTTTTTGAGGAGAAAATTTTTTTTCATTTTCACGGCTGTGTTATAAACTTCTGTGAAGCACCAGGGGGTTCAAAGTGCTCACTACACATCTAGATAAGTTCCTTAAGGGGTCTAGTTTCCAAAATGGGTTTACTTGGGGGTTTTCACTGTTTAGGCACACGGGCTTTCCAAACGCGACATGGTGTCCGATAACGATTGGAGCTAATTTTCCATTCAAAGTCAAATGGCGCTCCTTCGCTTCTGGACCCTGCCATGCGCCTAAACAGTGGTTTATGACCACATATGAGGTATCGGTGTACTCAGGAGAAATTGCTTAACAAATTTTAGGATCCATTTTATCCTGTTGCCCATGTGAAAATGAAAAAATAGGCTAAAAGAAAATTTTTGTGAAAAAAAAGTACCTTTTTTATTTACGGATCAATTGTGAAGCACCTGGGGGTTCAAAGTGAGCACTCTGCATCTAGATAAGTTCCTTGGGGGGGGTCTAATGGATGGACTAATGTCTTTTTTCGGCCTTACTAACTGTTACTATGTTACTAAGGTCGATTGTACGACCGGAAACATTCAAGAATTTTTGAACTGGATGCTTTGTACAATAAAGGAATGGTTAAATTCAATTTTCCCTCTTGAGTGCCAAGTCTTTACTATAATCTATAGTGTATTGGATACCGTACTTGTGCACCTCCCTCTGTCATCGAGTGCCGTGTTTTTTCTAATTCATCCGCATACATAGGCTTATATGGGTGCGAGTGAGCTGAGACTCTGCCATGTGTCAGTGGCAATCTCTGTATGCTACCATTTCACTCGGACACTGAAAACGGCTGGGGAAAAAAACCGTGATGGGAGCTGTCCCGTAGATGAATACTGGTCCGAGTGCTATGTGATGTTTTATCGCATAGCACTCGTCCGTATTCATCGCTGGAGTTACTCCGGCCTCAGGATGGGAGTCCTGCATTTGGGGCACGACAGTGGATATTAAGGACTGAACTAATCCACCCATCCTACTATACTGCCTTCTGAGGGTGATCTTCAGAGAAACAGGGAAGACCCCCCCCCAATGTTTTATTACCTGCACTGATTTTGTCGTGAGCACTTTGTAATAGTCTGTGTCACATATATATTTTATTTGCATTTGAATTAGTTTACCTATTGTATATTAAAAGTTAAGCTTCATGGTATCTCATGCTACAGAGTTATTGATCCTGGGCAATTGATCCAAAGTGTCTATGGGAAAAATGTGCACAGAAAACTTAGCATATCTGCAAGAAAAAGTGACAGGTTGTGTATTTGAAGCACACACCCCAGGTAAGTTTACACTGCATAAAAAAAGCCCAGCGGGCAGGAGGTTTTTATAAATCCCATCCACATTGCTGAACTGTAAGAAGCTGTGTGTTTGATGGAACAAAAATATGTCATGTCAAAAACACACCAAAATCTCATTGTGGACACAGAGCCTAAGGCTGGAGTGGAGTCACATCGGATGCGATACACTAATGATACTCGGCTCCAGCTCTGCTGCGAGCATGATACGAGTGTCCGTGCTCTGTGCTCCAATCCTCTCTCATGAGAGTATCACAGCACAGAAGCGAAGGAGACGGAGAAAGTAATTTCTCCGTCTCCTACTTGGCCTGACTTGGTGTATATCGGACTGCACTGGGATGACATCCGAGTCCAGTGTGAAGTTTCACTAAGACCCTTTGCTAATCCTTTGCATCTAATTTGGTTGTGCCTTTTTTTGCTTTCTGCTTTGTTGCTAAGGTTCAGAGTACTCCCTGCTGGGGGTAGCGCTGGGCCCCGCTCATATGTTACAGCTTGTGGCAGATTGTTCAGTCCCCTGGTGTGTTGTTTGAATTAGAGGCCTACCTAACTACCTACCTTCACCTGTCTGAGTTTTCTATCGGCTTACAGCACCCAGGTGTGTCACAATGGAACATTGAAACACGTGTCACAATGGGCATCCCAGACTGTCTTCCAGCAGTGTGGCAGCAGCCAGCTTCATTCTGTTGTGGGAGCCTCAGCAGACAGATAGGGATGGGGGTATGCACACTTGTTGGTTTCAAAACCCAGCATCAGGAGAGATAAGGTTTCCAAAAACAGACTGAATTGAATTGAAACCAAAGCAAGTTGTCTTTTCAAAGCAATATTTGAATGCTTTTTGCAACTTTGGTTGCTCTGCATTCATTTTTTCTTTGGTATGTACAGGTGAGATAAGGTGCAGTGTACTCCCAGACGGCTCTTCCCCCTTCAAGTTTTGGGTCTCTAAGCTGGATACATGGCCAGAGCTTAGCCAGTATGCATTGGAGGTGCTGGCTTGCCCTGCTGCCAGTTTATTATCGAAACACGTCTTTAGTGCCGCAGGTGGTGTACTAACAGACCGTCGCACGCGACTATCCTCCGATAACGTTGACCGGCTTACTTTTCTGAAAATGAGCAAGGCCTGGATCTCGCCAGAATTTGCCAGTCCTGTTCCAGAATAAATAATTGGTTGGCAACAGTATCCAGGTCTCCTGTTGTGTTCATGTTTCTACCACCTGAACTGTAATCCCTGGGCTTCAACACAGCCAGTTGTTGCTAAGAAGTGCCGTCTGCACAGAGAAAAACACTAGCTCCTGTGTTAGTGGGGTTCAGTAACGCCAGCTGCTCCCCTGCTGTGTGGACGGCAATATCTCCTGCTGACTCCTCATGCAAACTAGATCATATTTTCTACTTGCACCAAGTAGGTCTCAGCCTGCGCCATGATTGATCCTGGGCTCCAACATTGCCAGTTGTTGCTCAAGAGTGCCGTGTGCACAGAGAAAAACACTAGCTCCTGTGCTTGTGGGGTCCAGTAACGCCAGCTGCTCCCCTGCTGTGTGGACGGCAAAGTCTCCTGCTCCCTCCAAAATTACACTACATCAGCTTTTCAACTTGCTCCATGTAGGCCTCAGCATACACCATGATTCACACTGGGCTTCAACACAGCCAGTTGTTGCTCAGAAGTACCATCTACACAGAGAAAAACACATGCTCCAGTGTTAGTCGGGTGCAGTAATGCCAGCTGCTCCCCTGCTGTGTGTACGGCAATGTCTACTGCTGCCTCTACATTCAGGTTACAACTAATTTTTAACCATGCTCCAATTAGGCCTCTGGCTCCAGTGTCTCTAGTATTTACCCTGGCCTTCAACACCACCAGTTGCTGCTCAAAAGTGCAGTTTGCACAATGAACACTTGTTCGTGTGTTACTGGTGTTCTGTAACGTCAGTTGATCCCCTGATGTGTGTCCGGCAATGTCTTCTGCTCTGTCCACATTCCCACTACTAGTTGATTGTGCAGACTGCACTTTTGAGCAGCAACTGGCGGTGTTGGACACCAGGGTAAATACTAGAGACACTGAAGCCAGAGGCCTAATTGGAGCACGGTTAAAATCAGTAGTAGTCTACAACCGATATTAAACTTGATGAAATTAGGCCTCAGCCTACACCCTGATTGACCCTGGGCTCCAACATCGCCAGTTGCTGCTCACAAGTGTCTTTGGCATGGGTACCTCTCCTGCCCATCCTGGTTCCAGCACGCCTGCTGTTTCCAGGTAGTGTCAACGTCACTTTGCCAACAAAACGTTTTCCTGTCGTGTTGCGGCCGGGTTAGCCGAGTCTATGGTGCCTGCAGTTTAGGTCCTTCCTATGTGGGCTGCGGGTTCTGGTAATAAAGGCTGGTTCCGTAGTGCCAATAGGACAAGCACCCCTGTAAGGACTGTGGGTTTCGGTAGCTGCGGCCGGCTCGCGACCTTGCAACTTTGTTTTTCATGGGTACCTTCTGCTACCCATCTGGGTTCCAGCACAGTCAGCTGGTTCCAGGCAGAGCCTTCTCGGTATCCAAGTTCCAGCAATAGCAATTTCTGCTGTTACTTGTTAGTGCTTTCTAGCACAGGTACCTCCTGCTTAGTGACCGGGTTCCAGCACCGTCAGCTGGTCCTCGGTAGTGCCATTGGCTCTTGTTCCTTCTGCTGCCCTTCCGGGTTCCAGCAGCGTTAGCTGGTTCCAGGCAGAGCCTTTGGCCTAGGTGCCTCCTTCTCGGTATCCGAGTTCCAGCAATGTTTTCTGGTACTTGGTAGTGCTTTCTAGCACAGGTACGTCCTGTTTAGTAACCGGGTTCAAGCACCGTCAGTTGGTCCTCAGTACTGCCATTAGCTCTTGTTCCTTCTGCTGCCCTTCTGGGTTCCAGCACCATCAGCTGGTTCTCGCTAGTTCCATTTGCTCTTGCAGCTTCTGCTGCCCTTCCAGGTACCAGCACCGTCAGTTGGTTCCAGGCAGAGCCTTTGGCCTAGGTGCTTCCTTCTCGCTATCCGAGTTCCAGCAATGTCTGCTGGTCCTTGGTAGTGCTTTCTAGCACAGGTACCTCCTGCTTAGTAGCCGGCTTCCAGCACCGTCAGCTAGTCCTCGGTAGTGCCATTGGCTCTTGTTCCTTCTGCTGCCCTTCCGGGTTCCAGCACCGTCAGCTGGTTCTCGCTAGTACCATTTGCTCTTGCAGCTTCTGCTGCCCTTCCGGGTTCCAGCACTGTCAGCTGGTTCCAGGCAGTGCCTTTGGCCTAGGTGCCTCCTTCTTGGTAGCCGAGTTCCAGCAACGTCTGCTGGTCCTTGGTAGTGCTTTCTAGCACAGGTACCTCCTGCTTAGTAACCGGATTCCAGCATGGTCAGCTGGTCCTCGGTAGTGCCATTGGCTCTTGTTCCTTCTGCTGCCCTTCCGGGTTCCAGCACCATCAGCTGGTCCTCGCTAGTTCCATTGGCTCTTGCAGCTTCGGCTACCCATCCGGATTCCAGCACCGTCAGCTGGTTCTCGACAGTTCCTCAGCCGCCTTGTACCTTCTGCTACATTTCCAAGTTCAAGCTTTTGGAAATGTTTTTTGTTTATTATCACTCTGGATCTCCCTGAAGACGACGACCCGGAAGACTACCCCGAAAACCAAAATGATGACCCTGAAGAAGATGACCAAGAGGACAAAGAACATGAAGACAACCACCAAGATACAGAACAACAAGAGACAGAAGACCAAGAAGCAGAAGACCAAGAAGCAGAAGACCAAGAAGCAGAAGAACATTGAGCATAAGACTAAAAATCAGAGCAAAAGATATCTAAATTATAAGCAGAAGATGACTAAGCAGTGTATGCACAAGGAAAGACTAGAAGCAACGGGATGAAACTGAATGGGAGGAGACACAGATTAGATATTAGAAAAAACTTTTTGACAGAGTGATCAATGAGTGGAACAAGCTGCCACGAGATGTGGTGAGTTCTCCTTCAATCGAAGTCTTCAATCAGAGGCTGGACAGACATCTGACTGGGATGATTTAGCAAATCCTGCTTTGAGCAGGGGGTTGGACCAGATGGCCCAGGAGGTCCCTTCCAACTCTACGATTCTATGATTCTAGGAGTCCGTTCCTCCTCGTGGTGCCCCTGGAAAATGCCTGCTACTGCAGGCCAAACTGAGCGCGGACAAAGCCTGTTGTAAATCTTTTGTGACAGGCAGAACGGAATGTGTAATCTTCAAACTTTTATACATAGCAACTACAGGAATGAATCACAAATAAGAATATGATGAAGAAGAAGAAGAATAGGAAGAAGATGAAGTAGAATAAGAAGAAGAATAATAGTTGAATAAGAAGAATATGAAGAATGTAAAAAAAAGAATAATAGGAAGACGGTGAAGAAGATGATGAATGAGGTGAAGAAGAAGTTGATTAAAAAGATGGTCCTGCTGCTGAGGATGATGAAGGAGAAAGTGTGGGTGAAGTAAAAAAGAAGGTGAAGAGCATGGAAGTAGTGAAACATACATATCTGACAAAATATAGAAAAGGTTAACATAGTCAATATCTTTGTAACTCCGAACGTCTTTAAAAAAACAAATTAATTCCTGTTATTCCATTTGATTGGGATAAACCTCTATGCCTTTAATGTCTCGTCCACCTCCCCCAATACATTCTACAAGAATTAACCTACAAGAAAAGAAAGGGTTTTTTTTAATTCCGATATTTCTGTCCCATTGACTTGAATGTGGCTTCCGGTATCGGAATCGGCGATACCCGATACTTTTGTGGTATCGGTCCGATCTAATCCGATCCGATATTTCACGATATCTGATTGTATCGCTCCACACTATTGACCAGCGATTTCTCATTTTTGCAACACCATTTTATTTTTACGGACCACACCACATTTGAAGTCACTTTGAGGGGTCTATATGATAGAAAATACCGAAAAGTGACACCATTCTAAAAACTGCACCCCTCAAGGTGCTCAAAACCACATTCAAGAAGTTTATTAACCCTTCAGGTGCTTCACAGGAATTTTTTGAATGTTTAAAAATAAAAAATGAACATTTAACTTTTTTTCACAAAAAAATTATTTCATGTTCAAATTTTTTATTTTACCAAGGGTATCGGGAGAAATTGGACTGGAAATGTTATTGTGCAATTTGTCCTGAGTACGCCGATACCTGAATTGTTGGAAGGAACCACTGTTTGGGCGCATGGCAGAGCTCGGAAGGGAAGGAGCGCCGTTTGACTTTTTCACTGCAAAATTGGCTGGAATTCAGATTGGATGCCATGCCACGTTTGTAGAGCCCCTGATGTGCCTAAACAGTGGAAACCCCCCACAAGTGACCCCATTTTGGAAACTAGACCCCCCAAGGAACTTATCTAGATGTGTGGTGAGCACTTTGAACCCTCAAGGGCTTCACAGAAGTTTATAACGTACAGCCGTACAATTAAAAAAGTCATTTTTTCCACAAAAATGATCTTTTCTCCCCCAATTTTTATTTTCCCAAGAGCAACAGGACCCCAAAGGTTATTGTGCAATTTGTCCTGAGTATGCTGATACCCAATATATGGGGGTAAACCACTATTTGGGCACATGGCAGAGCTCGGAAGGGAAGCAGCGCCATTTAATTTTTTTGGCTAGAATTGAGATCGAACGCCATGTCGCGTTTGGAAAGCCCCTGATGTGCCAAAACAGTGGAAACCCCCCAATTCTAACTCCAACCCTAACCCTAACCCCAGCCCTAATGGGAAAATGGAAATAAATAAAAAACATTTTATTTTATTATTTTACCCTAACTAAGGGGGTGATAAAGGGGGGTTTGATTTACTATAGATGGCGGGTTTTTATTTTTGGCAGCTGTCATATGCTAAAAGACGCCTTTTATTGTAAAAATAGTTTATGCATCATCACATTTTGAGAGCTATAATTTTTCCTTATTTTGACCCACCAAGTCATGTGAGGCCTTAATTTTTGCAGGACAAGTTGGCGTTTTTATTGGTACCATTTTCGGGCACGTGACATTTAATCGCTTTTTATTCCGATTTTTGGGACGCAGAACGAACAAAAACTAGCGATTCATGAATATCTTTTGGTGGGGTGCGTTAACACCGTTCCGCGTGTGGTTCAATTGATAAGGCAGTTTTATTCTCCGGGTCAGTACGGTTACAGCGATACCTCATTTATGTCATTTTTCTTATGTTTTGGCGGTTTTATGCAATGAAAACAATTTTATATAAAAAATAATTATTTTTGCATCGTTTTATTCTGCGAGCTATAACTTTATTTTTTCGCTGATGATGCTGTGTGGCGGCTCGTTTTTTGTGGGACAAGATGACATTTTCAGTGGTACCATGGATACTCATATGCATCTTTTTGATCGCGCGTTATTGCACTTTATTGTAAGGCAGTATGATAAATCATTATTTTTTGCCTCATTTTCTATTTGTTTTTTAAAGAGTTCGCTAAAGGGGTTAACTAATGGAACAGTTTTATAGGGTGGGTCATTACGGACGCAGCAATACCAAATATGTGTACTTTTATTGTTTTTTTGTCTTTTTATTTTGAAAAAATGAATTTATTAGGGAATATTTTTTTTTTTTTTTAAATTATTTTTACACTTTTTTTTTACTTTATTATAATGTCCCATGGGGGACATCACTGTCCTGTGACAGATCGCTTATCTGTCACATCACGGATCAGCGATCTGTCACAGGCACTGCTGCTGCACGTGTCACAATGGGCGGCCCACACTGTCTTCCAACTGTGCGACAATAGCCAGCTACAGTCTGCTGAGGGAGCCTCAGCAGACAGGTAGAGAGGGGGGTATGCACGCTTGTTGGTTACAATACCCAGCATCAGGAGAGATAAGGTTTCCAAAAACAGACTGAATCGAATTGAAACCAATATCTGGTCTTAAACTCTGGAATAAGAGGCGTCTGGTAAGCAGCGGATACTGAAGGTAATAACCTTGTTTTCAGTTGAGGAACACTGGATTTCAAAATTGGGACTGACAAAGGTCCTGGTAAAATGATCTGTATGTCCATAAATTTTGCGGCGGTTTTAAAAGCGCGATTTTGCCGTGAGAACGCGAAAAATAAGCATCCTATGCATTCCTTTGGGATTCTGCAATGCTGTGCTAATGCTGCAGTTTTTTCCGCAGCGGAATTGCTTCACGGTAAAAAACGCAGCATGCTCATTAATTTAGCAGAATTGTGGCGATCCCGCACCCATAGGAATGCATTGTTCTGCTTACTTTCCGCATGTGGCTGTGCGAAAAGTAAGCAGAACATTTGCGGATGGTACCCATGATCCGGAGGAAGGGAGACTTTCCTCGGGGCTGTGGGTACCATATCCCTGTAAAAAATATTGTAATTCTTACCTTCCGACGTCCCGCGCAGCCTTCCCGCCTCTCTCCACGCTCCCGGTCCCAGTAATCCTATGCGAGAATGACCGCGATGACGTCGCGATGTCGCGGGAGCACGACGTCTCGTGTTCATTCATGTTGTCGTCGTGGGAGCGCAAAGTCTCGCGGTCATTCGCGCAAAGGATTACTGGGACCAGGAGCGTGGAGAGAGGCGGGAAGGCTGCGCGGGACACCGGAAGGTAAGAATAACAATATTTTTTTAATTATTTTTTACATTCTATCTTTTACTACTGATGCTGCATAGGCAGCCTCAATAGTAAAAAGTTGGTCACACTCAATGAATGTTTGACGAGTGTGACCAACCTGTCAATCAGTTCTCCAAGCGATGCTACAGATCGCTTGGAAAACGCCAGCATTCTGCAAGCTAATTACGCTTGCAAAATGCTAGTTTTTCCGTGGGAATTTAAATGCGATTCTCCTGCGGAATGGAATCCGGAATTCTCACGGTAATTTCCGCAAGAGATCCGCTACGTGTGCACATAGCCTAAAAGTTAAGTTTTATGATATCTCTTGCTACAGAGTTATTGATCCTGGGCAATTGGTCCAAAGTGTCTATGGGAAAAATGTACACAGAAAACTTAGCATATCTGCAAGAAAAAGTGACAGGTTGTGAATTTGAAGCACACACTCCCGGTCAGTTTACACTGCATAAAAAAAGCCCAGCGGGTAGGAGGTTTTTATAAATCCCATCCACATTGCTGATCTGTAAGAAGCTGCATTTTTGATGGAACAAAAATATGTAGTGTCAAAAACGCACCATAATCTCATTGTGGACACAGAGCCTAAGGCTGGAGTGGAGTCACATCGGATGCGATATACTAATGATACTCGGCTCCAGCTGTGCTGCAAGCGTGATCTGAGTGTCCGTGCTCTGTGCTCCAATCCTCTCTCATGAGAGAATCACAGCACAGAAGCGAAGGAGACGGAGAAAGTAATTTCTCCATCTCCTCCATGGCCTGACTTTGTGTATATCGGACTGCACTGGGATGACATCCGAGTGCAGTGTAAAGTTTCACTAAGACCCATAGGCTTATATGGGTTCGAGTGAGCCGAGTCTCGCTGCCAATCACAGCATGCTGCCATTGTTCTCTCATGACGATTTGACATGAGAAAATAATTACTGATCTCCTCTGCCCCATAGAATAACACTGGGCCGAGTGCTATCCGATAAAACATCACATGGCACTACCCCCCACGTTGTTTGTTTTAAAAATAACAACTTGTGCTTTATTCACACTGTGCAGATGCAGCGTCTACAGTTCTGTTGTCTCGTCAGTAGTGCTGCAGCCAATCAGGAGCTCAGCAGCTCATTCTCTGGAGCGCTATTGACGTGACCGTCAGAGATGCAAATAATGATAGACGCCGGGCGCAGCAGCAGTGTGAATTATTTTACAATAAACTGCTGAAGAGGAACAAGTGTAAGTCTTCAAGCTGACTGTGAAATATAAATGACCTCCGGCCACTTCCTCCACCAATCAGCATGTGAAACAGCTGACATGATGACATCATGTCATCGTGTCAGTTGTGTACCGCCGGAGAGTAAGTGCTTTGGCGTTGGCTTCCTCGGGGGAAACGCGCATTGGGGCTGTGTGCTCCAGGAACTCTTAGCGCAGAATTATGGGTAAGAGTGACATTTGCTACAATATGCATTTTTGATATATGAGAAACTGCTAGGGATCTCACAGGAGACCCGGCACGTCTATTGAATCTACTCTTTTTTTATGGTTTACATTCTGGCACATGCACTTTAAAGCCGTGCATTATGGTACACATATATAACCTATATGACTTTAAACCTTCTTCCCACCTCTTGATGTTTATCTAAGGCCCGGTTTCTATATACTTTCTTGTCTGCTCATTCCCCGTATGTGAACCCTTTTATGCTTTTATGTACATCTATATGAACTTTTGTATATTGAATACTTAATAAAATTTGTATTTTATTGGATTTACACTCAGTTGTTTTTGTTTATCAAAGTTATAGATATAGGTCATCAATAATAGTTCAGTGGGTATCTGACTCCCTGCCCATCAGCTATATGAAGAGGCCGTAGCACTATGGAGAGCACAGCATCATCTTCATTATCTACGAGACCCCGCTCTGTGTAAAGTAGCAACTTTTATTGGTACTGCAACTAAGGCTGTAATCACAAGAGTGCATAAAATCTGATGCGAGAGCATCGGATGCGATATGCCAATAACCTTGTGCTCCATCTTTGCTGCAAGCGGGAACCTAGTATCAGTGTTGTCTGCTCCCATCCTCTCGCATGACAGAATCGCAGCTCAGGTGCAGAGTGGATGGAAAAAGTAATTTCTCCATCTCCTCTATTACCTGTCTCGGCGTATATCGGACTGCACTGGGATGACATCACAATGCAGTCCAATGTTTCACATGCATCCATAGACTCGCTGCCTGTCGCAGCATGCAGCTATTGTTCTCATGTCCAATCGACATGAGAAAATAATCACAGATCTGAGCTGCACCATAGTGTAACACTGGGCCGAGTGCTATGGGATGTTTTATCACATAGCACTCAGCCATGTTATATGCTTGTATGACCTCGGCCTTAGAGCAATAAATAGGACTGAACTGTTATACTTGGCCTTCTGAGACTGTATGTTATATAGTCGTGTTACGCTCGCCTCACGTCTTGTAATCTACAGGTTCACACAGATTGCATTTTCACGATGCAACAAGTGGGCCTGTGCTCCTTCAAATGCCAGGGCTGAATTTTAGTCCCAGTCAGGCCCAGATCACACCTGTACCTACCAAGCAGCAAAAGCCAAGATAGATGATTTCAATTGCAGACTGAATACAATACAATGCCTTCCATATATAGGTGGAGATGATGTAGCAGAGTTGGTCAAGTTAAATCAAGCCATATGTATTTGGCATTTGAAATGTGCAACTTGGACCAAGAAAAAGCTAATGCAGAGCAACCAAAGTTGAAAAAAGCATTCAAATATGGCTTTGATTTCAATTCAATTCTGTCTTTTTTTTGGAAACCTTATCTCTCCAGATGCTGGGTGTTGTAACCAACGAGCGTGCATACCCCCCTCTCTACCTGTCTGCTGAGGTTACCTCAGCAGACTGAAGCTGGCTGCTGCCGCACAGCTGGAAGACAGTCTGGGCCGCCTATTGTGACACGTGTTCCAATTGTTCCATTGTGACACACCTGGCTGCTGTAAGCCAATAGGATACTCAAACAGGTGAAGGTAGTTAGGTAATTAGGTAGGCCACTAATTCAATCAACACACCAGACCAATTCCTTCTTTGTCATTGAATACATATACACAAAATTTAGAAGTTGGAGGGCCACAAGAGGGAGACAATGTTTCACAAAAGAAATCATAAACGTCCAGAATGTGGTAGAAATTGAATAACTTAAATACACATGGGATACTTGAATTAAGGTGGGAAGTACTGAGGGTAAGGGGCTGAAGGCCTTGTAGCAGGTGGGTAGGTAGAAATGTATGCATCCAAAGCTAAACACATTACAGCAGCTTATTACACCTTTACCTACCAAGCAGGAAAAGCCAAGTTAGATGATTAAAATTGCAGACTGAATGCAAAACAATGCCTTCCATATATAGGTGAATACCTGATGTAGCAGAGTTGGTCAATTCAAAATAAAGCCAAATTCATTTGGTATTTGAAATGTGCAACTTGGACCAAGAAAAAACTAATGCAGAGTAACCAAAGTTGAAAAAAGCATTCAAATATTGCTTTAAAAAGACAACTTGCTTTGGTTTCAATTCAGTCTGTTTTTTGAAACCTTATCTCTCCTGACGTTGGGTATTGTAATGAACGAGCATGCATACCCCCCTCCCTACCTGTCTGCTGAGGCTATAATAACATGCAGAAATAGTAGGTATGTCACCATGGAACAGACGGACCAACAGTTATAGGGAAGTTTATTTACAGGGAATGACACTGGTGAAATTAACAGTGTGGAAATGAATATAATGTGAATGGGTTTAGCAAACGGTCAAAAAGCATAAACAGTATTTAACAGTAATAAGTTTTACCTTAAGAAATAACTTATCAGTCTGCTGGGGTCTTGTTTGAAGGTGTCACTCTTCTCCAATGTTGGCGCCGAGTCACCAGCAGCGCTTGTAGTCCGTAGTACTCTGGATCCTGAGACTTTAACGATGTCTAGTTGGGGTACGAGGGGTTACTGCGGGAGCCAGGGGGGTATGAGACTGATGATATCCTTTTTGCTCCAAGTATAGAATCATAGAATCGTAGAGTTGGAAGGGACCTCCTGGGCCATCTGGTCCAACCCCCTGCTCAAAGCAGGATTCGCTAAATCATCCCAGTCAGATGTCTGTCCAGCCTCTGTTTGAAGACTTCCATTGAAGGAGAACTCACCACTTCTTGTGGCAGCCTATTCCACTCATTGATCACTCTAACTGTCAAAAAGTTTTTTCTAATATCTAATCTGTGTCTCCTCCCATTCAGTTTCATCCCATTGCTTCTAGTCTTTCCTTGTGCAAATGAGAATAAAGTTGATCCTTCTACAATGTGACAGCCCTTTAGATATTTGTAGACAGCTATTAAGTCTCCTCTCAGTCTTCTCTTTTGCAAACTAAACATTCCCAAATCCTGCAACCTTTCCGCATAAAGGGTTTGCAGACCGGTCACCATTCTGGTCGCTCTTTTTTGAACTTGCTCCAGTTTGTTGATGTCTTTTTTAAAATGTGGTGCCCAAAACTGGACACAATATTCCAGATGAGGTCTGACCAAAGAGGAGTAGCGGGAAATAATGACCTCACGTGATCTAGACTGTATGCTTCTGTTAATACATCCTAGAATTGCATTTGCCTTTTTTGCAGCTGCATCACACTGTTGACTCATATTCAGTCTGTGATCTATTAATATACCCAAGTCTTTTTCACATGTGCTGTCACTTAGCCCTATTCCTCCCATTCTGTATATGCTTTTTTCATTTTTATTGCCCAGATGTAGTACTTTGCATTTCTCCCTGTTAAAAACCATTCTGTTAGTTGCTGCCCACTTCTCCAGTTTATTTAAATCTTTTTGAATCCTCTCTCTCTTCTCTAGTATTAGCTATCCCTCCTAGCTTTGTGTCATCAGCAAATTTAATCAGTTTACCCTCAATTCCTTCATCTAAATCGCTCTCAGCTGTCCTACCTTCCTGTTTCTGGGTGCTAGAGTGTCCCCCGGGGAACCTGCTGCCCTTGTCAATGGTTCAGGGCACGAAGGAGAGGAGGGAACTCTCCCTCGGCTCTTCCTGTACTTCACTGTTATGAATGAGTCACCGTAGGAGGCAGACACAAAAATAGAAGCTACGTCCAGAAAACCAGAGAAGTTGGCAACTATCAGGTTGCAGACCCCTGAACCTATCAACACAACTAGCAGTAGCCGTGGGGGGTTCCTACGGTGCCCTAGACCCCTCGATCACAGCCAGAGAGCTAAATAGCCTAAAGACAGAAAAGGAAATCTAAACTGCCCCAGAGCAGACCCCAAAGCAAAAGGCAGCCCCCAACATATAATGACGGTGAAGCAAGATGAAAAAACACTCACACAGACAGAAAGATAGGCTGAGCAAGCGATGGGGCCCAAAACTAACTAAACAGGACAGGAAAGGAAGGTTGCTGTCTGCAATCTGCAAAAACCCTATCAAAGACATTAGCCAGCAAGCTGATATGGAAAAAGACCCTGAAGCAGCTAGGCTTCAAAACTAAATCAGCACTCAGGTATTTTCAGAAGACAGAGCTAAAGGAATTCAGCTCACCCCAGCAGGGAATGGCAGAAATCCAGAAAAACAAAGCAAAACAAGGCAAAGCAAAAATGCAAAAGGCAGAGCAGAAAACTTAGCTTTAGATGAGCAGGAATTCAGACTGGTCTCCAAGGATCCCACAGAGAAATCACCCGCAGGGCAGAAGGGTGTCGGCGGCCTTATATCCAGTCAGTAACTCCACTCAGCCAGTCATCATCATTAGGCTCAGATGTTTGATAATCAGGCTCACTACCTTTCTTTACCAGAAGAGGGAGTTCATCGGGCCTCAGTAGTGAAGGGGAAAATGAACTCACAACACTTCACTCCCTTACATTCTCCCTCCCTGTGAGCTCGCCATTCCATAGGAGAGAGTTTCTGGAGCTCCTGCTAGCAATCTTCCAGACCTTGTACAATTTGCCAGATGAATTTGTCCTGATTGTAGCGTATGGGGGGTACACCTGCCATTGAACGTTCAGAGCGTCTTAGATCAGTAGAGGTTGAAGAATCAGCCACTAGGAAAGTGGAAGTCGAAGTTTCCTCGGTTATTTCTGTAGTCTCAGGCATCACTGGTTCAGCTGCCGTGGGCATCGGGGCAGCTGGTACCACTCGAGGGTCCCGAGACAAGCAGGGTTGCAGCTTATTCCGATGTAGTGTACGGGTGGGAAGCTCTTCACCTGTTTCAGGTTGAATCTCATAGACGGGTCCCCGTCTGCTGAGTAGTCGCTTCACCCTGTACGGGCTCTTTTCTCACCGAAACTCCAACTTGTTGTGGGGGCGCTTTTCCCTTACTAAGACGGTGGGTGTGCAGAAATGTATCACACATTGCAGCAGCTTCACACCTGTACCTACCAAGCAGCAAAAGCCAAGATAGATGATTTAAACTGCAGACTGAATACAATACAATGCCTTCCATATATAGGTGAGTAATTGATGTAGCAGAGTTGGTCAAGTTAAATCAAGCCAAATGCATTTGGCATTTGAAATGTGCAACTTGGACCAAGAAAAAACTAATGCAGAGGAACCAAAGTTGAAAAAAGCATTCAAATATTGCTTTGAATAGGCAACTTTCTGTGGTTTCAATTCAAATCAGTCTGTTTTTGGAAACCTTATCTCTCCTGATGCTGGGTATCGTAACCAATGAGTGTGCATACCCACCTCCCTACCTGTCTACTGAGGCTCTCTCAGCAGACTGAAGCTGGCTGCTTCCGCACAGCTGGAAGACAGTCTGTACCGCCCATTGTGACACGTGTTCCATTGTCTCCCTCTTGTGGCCTACCTAAATACCTACCTTCACCTGAGTGTCCTATTGACTTACAACAGCCAGGTGTGTCACAATGGAACAATTGGAACACGTGTCACAATGGGTGGCCCAGACTGTCTACCAGCTGTGCTACCAAAGTTGAGAAGTGGGAGATGAATTGGCGGTATTAGTTGATAAATCCAAAAAAATGATGCACCGTCTTAAGGGAATGAGGCTCCTGCCAATCCATGACCGCCTGTAGCTTGGCAGGATCCATGGCCAATCCTTGGGGGTTGATGATATAGCCCAGGAAAGGACTCCTGCTCAAACACACACTACTTCAACTTAGCGTAGAGGGAGTTTGCCCGTAGGAGGTCGAAGACTTTGCAAACATCTCTCCGGTGGGAGTCAATATCTGGAGAGTAGACGAAAATATTATCCAGATAGACTACAACTGAGGTGGTGAGCATATCCCGGAAGATGTCGTTCACAAAGTATTGGAAGACAGCCAGAGCATTACAAAGCCCGAATAGCATCACCAGGTATTCATAGTGCCCATCCCTGATGTTAAATGCGGTCTTCCATTCATCCCCCTCACGGATGCGTATCAGGTTGTAGGCACCCTGCAGATCAAGCTTAGTAAAAACCCTCGCTCCCCGCAACCTATCTAAAAGCTCCAATATCAGGGGCAGAGGGTACTTGTTCTTAATGGTAATGGCGTTAAGACCCCTGTAGTCTATGCACAGATGTAGCACCCCGTTCTTCTTTTGTTCAAAGAAGAACCCCGCCCCTGCAGGTGACACTGACTTTCTAATGAATCCTCTTGCCAGATTCTCCTGGATGTACTGAGACATTGACTGTCAACGGGAGAGAGAGGATAAACCTGACCGCGGGGAGGCTCAGCACCAGGCAAGAGGTCAATAGAACTGTTGTAGGGATGGTGAGGCGGAAGAAACTCCGCTGCCTTCTTGGTGAACATGTCCGCATTGGACCAAAAGTGGTTGGGGAGAGAGGAAAGATCTGCGGTTACCTCTGTAGAAGCAACTTGAAGGCACTCCTGACATCTACCCTCACAGGATTTACTCCATCCCAGAATTCTCCCAGAAGAACACTTTATATGAGGGGTGTGATAGCTTTGCCATGGCATCCCTAAGAGAACCTCATCAATGCCCTCAGACATGACTAGCAGATGATCTCCAGATGGCATGGAGACATGGATAGAGTAAATAGGATGGTCTGATGTGTTATCTGTGAGGGTAATGTCGACCCATTTATCACCCGTATGGTCACTGGCTTGGCGAGCATCACCAGTGGAATTGCGTGCCATCGGGAGAAGGCAGAAGACATAAATTTGCCCTCCATCCCGGAATTCACGCAAAGCTCTACCACCTGGGTGGATGGGCCAATACCGATAGTCCCCCTAAAGTTGAGCTTAGAGGATGGCATTGCTGCGTCTAGTGAACCAGCTCCTAATGACACTAAGCGTGGACGTTCCATCGCTCGCTGAGGACACCTAGAGGCGATATTTCCTCACTGCTGGCATATCCGACAGACCATGCATGTACGAGCGGTCTGGGACTTAGATCCCGCCCGCGTCACCTCCATGGCCTCAAGTGGCTCGGATGTCTGGGCCGGGTATTCCAGGGGTTTGGCGAAGCTGGGAGCCATCTGAAACCTCTGCCTGCACTGGGCTCATTCCAACCTTCGCTCATTAAAATGAAGGTCGATTCGAGTAGAGACCGCTATTAGCTCCTCCAGTGTGGCAGGAATCTCCCTAGTGGCCAGAGCATTCTTACATGGTCAGCCAGCCCCCTCCAAAACACGGGAATGAGGACTTTATCCGGCCACTCCAGCTTGGAAGCCTGGGTCCGGAAATGGGTAGCAAATTGGCTGACCGTGGACGAACCCTGTGTAGATGCCAATTGGAGCGCTGTTTCGTGGGTGACTCGAGGTCCCAAAAAGACCTGTTTCAGAGTGTTCAGAAACTGTGAAGCACTCTGCACTGCATGATCGTCACACTCCCACAATGTCGTGGCCCACTCCAACGCCCTGTCCAATGAGAGAGGTATTATGAATCCCACCTTGGCCCACTCTGAGGGGAAACGTGCAGCCAGAAGCACAAGGTGTATAGTACACTGGCTCACGAATCCCCTACATTACTGGCTATCACCAGAAAACTTATCTGGCAACGGGAGACAGGATAATGTCGGAACAGGTGGGGCATTGGACAAAGTGGCTACAGCGATGCTAGCAGCCTGAGCAGCTACTGTGGTAACATCCACGGCTGTGGTTGTGCACTCAAAAGCCGCCAACCTACCCTCCAGCTGCTGAATGTACCGCTGTAGTTGCTGTTCATCCGCCATTACGAGCCAAACCCTGGCGCTAGCATAATGTTAGGGCTGGCAGAACGCACCAAGTAATAAAGATGATGGTAAGGTGCGTTCGTAGCCCGGGGTCCATCGTGCAGAGGTGGTAAGCTGCTGCTTGGTAATGGTGGAGGGACTAGTAGTGGGAATGTGGACAGAGCAGAAGACATTGCCGGACACACATCAGGGGATCAACTGACATTACAGAACACCAGTAACACAGGTTGATTGTGCAGACCGCACTTTTGAGCAGCAACTGGCTGTGTTGGAGGCCAAGGTAAATACTAGAGACACTGAAGCCAGAGGATTGAAATTTTTGATGTTTTTCTACTCCTCTCAACAGCCCAAACAAGACTATAAAAGGATGAGCTTGCAACTACTTTACTTTTGGAGAAAATTCAAAACATTCATTATTCAATAGGGTCTAATAGCAAAAAGAAGCGTTTTGAGTGAACAATCACAGTTCTTGGTAGAATCATGCAGGATTTAAATTTTTGATGCTTTTCTACTACTCTCAACAGCCCAAACAAGTTTCTAAAAGGATGAGTTTGCAACTACTTTACTTTTGGAGAAAATTCTTTATTATTCAATAGGGCCCA
The DNA here is from genome assembly GCF_039654945.1 of Dendrobates tinctorius. Taxonomy (NCBI): domain Eukaryota; kingdom Metazoa; phylum Chordata; class Amphibia; order Anura; family Dendrobatidae; genus Dendrobates; species Dendrobates tinctorius. The sequence goes on along the minus strand of NW_027361736.1, from coordinate 9,784,646 downwards.
ATAGCAAAAACCAGCGGTTTGAATGAATTCACATTTCTTAATAGAATCATGCAGGATTGAAATTTTTGATGTTTTTCTACTCCTCACAACAGCCCAAACAAGTTTCTAAAAGGATGAGTTTGCAACTACTTTACTTTTGGAGAAAATTCAAAACATTCATTATTCAATAGGTACCAATAGCAAAAAGCAGTGGTTTGAATGAACACTCACATTTCTTGGTAGAATCGTGCATGTTTAAAATTTTTGATGCTTTTCTACTCCTCTCATGAGCCTAAACAAGACTGTAGAAGAATGAGTTTGCAACTACTTTACTTTTGGAGAAAATTCAAAACATTCAAAACATTCCTTATTCAACAGGGTCTAATAGCAAAAAGCAGCGTTTTGAATGAACAATCACAGTTCTTGGTAGAATCGTGCAGGATTGAAATTTTTGATGTTTTTCAACTCCTCTCAACAGCCCAAACAAGTTTCTAAAAGGATGAGTTTGCAACTACTTTACTTTTGGAGAAAATTCAAAACATTCATTATTCAATAGGGCCCAAAATAGCAAAAACCAGCGGTTTGAATGAACACTCACATTTCTTGGTAGAATCATGCAGGATTGAAATTTTTGATGTTTGTTTATTCCTCTCAACAGCCCAAACAAGTTTCTAAAAGGATGAGTTTGCAACTACTTTACTTTTGGAGAAAATTCAAAACATTCATTATTCATTAGAGCTCAATAGCAAAAAGCAGCTTTTTGAATGAACAATCACATTTCTTGGTAGAATCATGCAGGATTGAAATGTTTGATGTTTTTCTACTCCTCTCATGAGCCCAAACAAGACTCTAAAAGGATGAGCTTGCAACTACTTTACTTTTGGAGAAAATTCAAAACATTCATTATTCAATTGAGCTCAATAGCAAAAAGCAGCGTTTTGAATGAACAATCACATTTCTTGGTAGAATCATGCAGGATTGAAATTTTTGATGTTTTTTTACTCCTCTCAACAGCCCAAACAAGTTTCTAAAAGGATGAGTTTGCAACTACTTTACTTTTGGAGAAAATTCAAAACATTCATTATTCAATAGGGCCCAAAATAGCAAAAAGCAGCGGTTTGAATGAACACTCACTGTTATGAAGAATCACCATAGGAGGCAGACACAAAAATAGAAGCTACGTCCAGAGAAGTTGGCAACTATCAGATTGCAGACCCCTGAACCTATCAACACAACTAGTAGTAGCCGTGGGGGGTTCCTACGGTGCCCTAGACCCCTCGATCACAGCCGGAGAGCTAAATAGCCTAAAGACAGAAAAGGAAATCTAAACTGCCCCAGAGCAGACCCCAAAGTAAAAGGCAGCCCCCAACATATAATGACGGTGAAGCAAGATGAAAAAACACTCACACAGATAGAAAGATAGGCTGAGCAAACGATGGGGCCCAAGCTAAACTAAACAGGACAGGAAAGGACGGTTGCTGTCTGCAATCTGCCAAAAACCCTATCAAAGAAATAAGCCAACAGCTGATATGGAAAAAGACCCTGAAGCAGCTAGGCTTCAAAAACTATATCAGCACTCCGGTATTTTCAGAAGACAGAGCTAAAGGAATTCAGCTCACCCCAGCAGGAAATGGCAGAAATCCAGAAAAACAAAGCAAACAAAGTCAAAGCACAAATGCAAAAAGCAGCACAGAAAAACTTAGCTTTAGAAGAGCAGGAATTCAGACTGGTCTCCAAGAATCCCACAGAGAAATCACCCGCAGGGCAGGAGGGCGTCGGCAGCCTTATATCCAGTCCATAACTCCACTCAGCCAGTCATCATCATTAGGCTCAGGTGCCTGATAATCAGGCTCACTACCTTTCCTTACAAGAAGAGGAAGTTCATCGGGCCTCAGTAGTGAAGGGGAAAATGAACTCACAACAGTACCTCCCCCTTGAGGAGGGGTCACCGAACCCTCAACCACACCACCAGGGTGATCATGGTGAGCCCGATGGAAGGCACGCACCAATCTTTTGGCATGAATATCAGAGGCAGAGACCCAGGAATTATCCTCCTGACCATAACCCTTCCACTTAACCAAATACTGGAGTCTCCGTCTCGCCAGACGAGAATCCAATACTTTTTCTACCTCATATTCCATGTTACCTTCAACCAATACAGGGTCTGGAGGTGCCACCCCCGGAACAAAAGGTTCAACAAACCTCTTCAACAGAGACTTATGAAACACATTATGGATTTTAAATGTGACAGGAAGAGCCAAATGAAAAGAGACCGGATTAATAATCTCTAAAATCTTGTAAGGTCCAATAAATCTAGGCTTAAACTTAGGAGAAGCCACCTTCATAGCAATATTTTTTGATGATAACCACACCATATCACCAACTTTAAACTGAGGACCAATGGTCCTATGTCGGTTGGAAAACCGCTGGGCCTTTTCCTGGGAGAGAGATAACTTATCTACCACTTGGTCCCAGATCCGGTGCATTCTCTGCACCACAGTGTCAACACCTGGACAGGCAGAGGGCTCCACCTGCCCTGAAGAGAATCGAGGATGAAACCCAAAGTTACAAAAAAAAGGTGACATCAAAGTGGCAGAATTAGCTCTATTATTTAAAGCAAATTCGGCCAAGGGCAAAAATGAAACCCAATCATCCTGATCAGCGGAAATAAAGCATCTCAAATATGACTCCAAGGTCTGGTTTGTTCTCTCTGTCTGCCCATTGGTCTGAGGGTGAAAAGCAGAGGAGTAGGACAACTGAATTCCCAGCTTGGAACAGAAAGTTCTCCAAAATCTAGACACAAACTGAACTCCTCTGTCAGATACAATGTTCTCAGGAATCCCGTGCAAGCGAACCACCTGTTGAAAAAACAGGGGCACCAACTCAGAGGAAGACGGCAACTTAGGGAGTGGTACAAGATGAACCATCTTAGAGAACCTATCACAAATCACCCAAATAACAGTCATCCTTTGAGAGACAGGCATATCAGAGATGAAATCCATTGAAATATGGGTCCATGGCCTCTTGGGGACAGGCAAAGGCATCAACAACCCACTAGAGCGAGAACACGATTTAGACCGGGAGCACGTCCCACAGGACTGCACAAAATTCCTGACATCACGAGACAAGGAGGGCCACCAAAAGGACCGACTCACAAGATCTCTAGTACCAAAAATACCTGGATGACCAGCCAAAGCAGAGCAATGAACTTCAGACATCACTCAGTCTCAGAATTATTCATAAAGAACATGATATGCCTGCTAGCAAAGACATTCCAAAAACAAATAGAGGGATATAATACAAACCTCCAAAATAATATAGACAGTCTGGGCCAGAGAGTGGATCACCTAGAATCCAAAATGGAGGAAATGGTTAAGTCTCATAAAACCTTAATAGATGAACACTATGCCTTAGAAAAAGAGGTTACCTTTCTAAAATCAAAGTAAATAGAGCAAGAGGACAGAAGTAGAAGAAATAACCTTAAATTCAGAGGAATACCTGAAAATGTTTTGAATTTTCTCCAAAAGTAAAGTAGTTGCAAACTCATCCTTTTAGAAACTTGTTTGGGCTGTTGAGAGGAGTAAAAAAAACATCAAAAATTTAAATCCTGCATGATTCTACCAAGAAATGTGATTGTTCATTCAAAACGCTGCTTTTGCTATTGGGCTCTATTGAATTATGAATGTTTTGAATTTTTTCCAAAAATAAAGTAGTTGCAAGCTCATCCTTTTAGAGTCTTGTTTGGGCTCATGAGAGGAGTAGAAAAACATCAAAAATTTCAATCCTGCACGATTCTACCAAGAAATGTGAGTTGTTGTGAGCTCATTTTCCTCTTCACTACTGAGGCCTGATGAACTCCCTCTTCTGTTAAGGAAAGGTAGTGAGCCTGATTATCAGGCACCTGAGCCTAATGATGATGACTGGCTGAGTGGAGTTACGGACTGGATATAAGGCTGCCGACGCCCTCCTGCCCTGCGGGTGATTTCTCTGTGGGATCCTTGGAGACCAGTCTGAATTCCTGCTCTTCTAAAGCTAAGTTTTTCTGCGCTGCTTTTTGCATTTGTGCTTTGACTTTGTTTGCTTTGTTTTTCTGGATTTCTGCCATTCCCTGCTGGGGTGAACTGAATTCCTTTAGCTCTGTCTTCTGAAAATACCGGAGTGCTAAAAGCATGAGTTTTCAACTACTTTACTTTTGGAGAAAATTCAAAACATTCATTATTCAATAGAGCCCAATAGCAAAAATCAGGTTTTGAATGAAGAATCACATTTCTTGGTAGAATCATGCAGGATTGAAATTTTTGATGGTTTTTTACTCCTCTCAACAGCCCAAACAAGTTTCTAAAAGGATGAGTTTGCAACTACTTTACTTTTGGAGAAAATTCAAAACATTCATTATTCAATAGGGCCCAAAATATCAAAAACCAGCGGTTTGAATGAACACACATTTCTTGGTAGAATCATGCAGGACTGAAATTTTTGATGTTTTTCTACTCCTCTCATGAGCCCAAACAAGTCTCTAAAAGCATGAGTTTTCAACTACTTTACTTTTGGAGAAAATTCAAAACATTCATTATTCAATAGAGCCCAATAGCAAAAATCAGGTTTTGAATGAAGAATCACATTTCTTGGTAGAATCATGCAGGATTGAAATTTTTGATGTTGTTTTACTCCTCTCAACAGCCCAAACAAGTTTCTAAAAGGATGAGTTTGCAACTACTTTACTTTTGGAGAAAATTCAAAACATTCATTATTCAATGGGGCATAAAAGATCAAAAACCAGCGGTTTGAATGAACACACATTTCTTGGTAGAATCGTGCAAGACTGAAATTTTTGATGTTTTTCTACTCCTCTCATGAGCCCAAACAAGTCTCTAAAAGCATGAGTTTGCAACTACTTTACTTTTGGAGAAAATTCAAAACATTCATTATTCAATAGAGCCCAATAGCAAAAATCAGGTTTTGAATGAAGAATCACATTTCTTGGTAGAATCATGCAGGATTGAAATTTTTGATGTTGTTTTACTCCTCTCAACAGCCCAAACAAGTTTCTAAAAGGATGAGTTTGCAACTACTTTACTTTTGGAGAAAATTCAAAACATTCATTATTCAATAGGGCCCAAAATATCAAAAACCAGCGGTTTGAATGAACACACATTTCTTGGTAGAATCGTGCAAGACTGAAATTTTTGATGATTTTCTACTCCTCTCATGAGCCCAAACAAGTCTCTAAAAGCATGAGTTTGTGCGATTTACAAACCCTGCTGAAACTGTAATAAAGTTCAACTTAATTACAATAATAATAAAACAGGGGTGGCATATGGAAAGAGGGAGGCATATCTAAAGAAGAATATAATGCTGTCTGCAGAACCTGCAGGGCACAAATCAGATTAGCTAAAGCTGAAAATGAATTGAGGCTTGCAAGAGATGTCAAAAGCAATAATAAAGGATTTTGGGGATATGTCAAAAGTAAAAGAAAAGTCAAAGATGCTATAGGATTTTTACAGGATGAAAATGATGAAATGGTAAGACAGGATGTTGAGAAGGCTGAACTTTTAAATTCCTATTTTGCATCTGTTTTCTCTCAGAAAGGAAATGTAACATCAACTGTTATTCACTGTCCTATTAAGGGAATAGAAGAATCCAGGATATCTATAAACAGAAAGATAGTGAGGAAACACTTAGCTAGCCTAAATGAATTCAAGTCTCCAGGTCCAGATGAATTACACCCCAGAGTACTGAAGGAGATAGCAGAAGAAATTTTTGAACCCCTCTCTATAATCTTTGAAAATTCTTGGAGAACAGGAGAAGTGCCAGAAGACTGGAGAAGAGCAAATGTTGTTCCTATCTTCAAAAAGGGGAAGAAGGTGGACCCAGGTAACTATAGGCCGGTGAGTCTGACTTCTATACCAGGAAAGATCTTTGAACAAATTATTAAACAACATGTATGTCAATACCTGGATAAGAATGAAGTGATTAAACAGAGTCAGCATGGGTTTGTAACTAATAAGTCATGTCAGACTAACTTAATTTCCTTCTATGACGGTATCACTGATTGGGTGGATCAAGGAAATGCTGTAGATATAGTATATCTTGACTTCAGCAAAGCATTTGACAAAGTCTCTCATACAATCCTTATTGAAAAAATGATTAAGTATGGAATGGACAAGGCAACTGTTAGGTGGATTCATAACTGGCTTAGTGATCGGACCCAAAGAGTGGTCGTAAATGGCTGCACATCCAGTTGGAAGAATGTCTCAAGTGGGGTACCACAGGGCTCTGTCCTGGGCCCTGTATTGTTCAACATCTTTATCAACGATTTAGATGAAGGAATTGAGGGTAAACTGATTAAATTTGCTGATGACACAAAGCTAGGAGGGATAGCTAATACTAGAGAAGAGAGAGAGAGGATTCAAAAAGATTTAAATAAACTGGAGAAGTGGGCAGCAACTAACAGAATGGTTTTTAACAGGGAGAAATGCAAAGTACTACATCTGGGCAATAAAAATGGAAAAAGCATATATAGAATGGGAGGAATAGGGCTAAGTGACAGCACATGTGAAAAAGACTTGGGTATACTAATAGATCACAGACTGAATATGAGTCAACAGTGTGATGCAGCAGCAAAAAAGGCAAATGCAATTCTAGGATGTATTAACAGAAGCATACAGTCTAGATCACGTGAAGTCATTATTTCCCTCTACTCCTCTTTGGTCAGACCTCATCTGGAATATTGTGTCCAGTTTTGGGCACCACATTTTAAAAAAGACATCAACAAACTGGAGCAAGTTCAGAAAAGAGCGACCAGAATGGTGACCGGTCTGCAAACCCTGTCTTATGAGGAGAGGTTGCAGGATTTGGGAATGTTTAGTTTGCAAAAGAGAAGACTGAGAGGAGACTTAATAGCTGTCTACAAATATCTAAAGGGCTGTCACATTGTAGAAGGATCAACTTTATTCTCATTTGCACAAGGAAAGACTAGAAGCAATGGGATGAAACTGAATGGGAGGAGACACAGATTAGATATTAGAAAAAACTTTTTGACAGTTAGAGTGATCAATGAGTGGAACAGGCTGCCACGAGAAGTGGTGAGTTCTCCTTCAATGGAAGTCTTCAAACAGAGGCTGGACAGACATCTGACTGGGATGATTTAGCAAATCCTGCTTTGAGCAGGGGGTTGGACCAGATGGCCCAGGAGGTCCCTTCCAACTCTACGATTCTATGATTCTATGATTCTATGATTCTATATACAGGAACATTTAAGGGTATAGCGCATTTCCTTTACTCTTGTTTCGTATACTCTAATTATGGCATCTAATTTGAAATCTAAATTGCCTACTAGTAAAAACCAGAAATCTACGAGCGCATCAAATCAGAAAATTTACACTGAATCTGTTAATCTATTAAGTCCAATTAAATCTAGATCCCCTCTAAAAAGGGAGAAAGCTATCTCATCTAGACACATGCCTCACGGTTTATCTAATAAGGCTACTCAGCAGGACTCGGATCAAAAAATTATATCTTCTGACCCCCGTACTCTATCTTTCACATCTTCTCAAGTTTTTGATAATAAAGGTGCCTCAAAACTTTCTTTTCAGGATGAGGAAAGTAAAATGGATTTATCCAAATCTCATAAGAGAAGAATTCCAGAAGGTGAAACTGTGAGAACAGAGGCAGCAGATTTAGATTCTAATACTTCATCTGATGACTATTCTCCAAATAGTACCCCAGTTAAACAACTCTCTAAAAAAGGCTGTCCGGAGTCGTCTTCTACTGATTTTCTGACTCCCCATGACTTTGACTTTAAAACCCTGTTGAACTCTGATAGGCGAGTCACTGAGGGTTTGCTTGCTGGCTTCCTCATATCCTTCCAGGAATCCACCAATCAAGCTAATCAATTCATGCATAAATCTATCAATGCAATCAATGCGTCGATTAAAACGGGATTTGATTCTCACAGGAAGGATATGCAGGAGATTAGTGAAAAATTCTCTCAAAGATTTGAACTGAATGAGAAAAGATTGTCAAAGGTTGAAAATAGAACAGATGAGTTAGTAAAGCAAAACTCAGATTTAAAAGCCGAACTTTTATCCGTGAGGTCCAAGTTAACGGACTTAGAGGACCGGAGTAGACGGAACAACGTCAAGATTAGGGGGATACCTGAAAGCGTGATACAGAAAGACCTTTCAGATTACACTAAAGCTACGCTTAAAAAGGCTTTGCCGTCCTTAACTGATTTACAATTGATAATTGATAGGATTCACCGCCTGCCCCGCCCAAAGAATGTACCAATGGATAAGCTGAGGGATACGATACTTCACTTTCACTTTTTTGAAACTAAAGAAATGATACTAAGTTATATTAGAGAGAAGGGCTCTCTACCTCCCCCTAATGATCATTTAAAATTCTTCTCTGATTTCTCAAAGTCAACTATGGAAGCTAGAAAATCGTTTAATCAAGCTACTAATGCTCTCAGGGAAATGGGGATTCCATATAAATGGGGCTTTCCAACAAAGTTACTTGTGTCACATAGGGGTAAAATTGTCCCCTTCTTTACTCCAAAGGAAGCTTTAGACTTTATACGCTTTCTAGATGAGGATACTTCTAACAAAGATACTGGTTGAATAGGGATATATCTCTCATTGGTCTTTGTATTATTTACATTTGACATTTGACAAAATATCAATGGCTTCATGGGTTCTCGCCACTTTGGCTTTTTTTTAAAGTCCCCAAAAAAAGGAGATTATCACGTTCGGTGATTAACTCCAGGAGGACTCTTTAGTTTGTTTATTTGTTTGTTATATTTTACTTATAGTTTTTTTTTTTTTTTTTTTTTTTTCCTTTTGTTGTTTCATTCGCCTTTTCTAGACATATACATTTTATTGAATTCAGCTAATAAGAGTAAGCAATCCTAAATATATATAAGATAATTTACTCTAATAAAAAAGGAAAGAGATTATCATGAGAATTAAAATCCTTTCACACAATGTTAAAGGACTGAACAGTCCCCATAAGCGCTATATAACTTGGAGAGAAATAAGACGGCTTCAAGCGGATGTCTCTTGTTTACAAGAGGTCAAATTAATAAAAGATATATATCCAACCTTTCAGCATAAAGATTTTCCATATATTTTTAAATCCCTCAATAATAATAAAAAAAGTGCGGGAGTTATAACCATTATAAAGAAGAATATTCCCTTCCAATTAATTGAAGAACATCCCGACACCCAGGGAAGATTTCACATCCTCATATGTAAGTTAAATTTTAACCTTTGTACAATCGTGAATATATATGCCCCAAATAATGGTCAGATCTCTTTTTTTAATAAATTAATGCAGAAGATTGACGAAGTTAAAAAAGGTGACCTCATGCTAATAGGGGACTTCAATCTAGTTCCCGATAGAGAAATTGACTCATCATCTTCTGCTACTTCTAAATCAGGCCGATCTCTGAAAAATTGGATAAAACAAAATGAGATGTATGACATTTTCAGATGTCTAAATACCACCTCTAGAGAATTTACATATTACTCAGATATATATGACATCTTCCAGAATAGACTTATTTCTAACCAATGTCTTTTCTATCACAAAATTTAAGAAAATTGAAATTCTTGAGAAGTCCTTTTCCGACCACGCCCCTGTGTTGGCAGTATTTGAATCAGGCCCTACAGTAGCAAACACTTTTCTTTGGAAGGTTAATCCTACCCTACTACGTACCCCAAAGTATAGAAATATAATTACCGAAACTATTGATAATTATTTTAAAGAAAACTCTTCAGATAGTATTGATCCCTTTACATTATGGAACGCCCACAAGGCGGTCTTGAGAGGATGTCTCATCCAACTCTCCACGAGATACAAAAAAGAAAAAAGACAAAAAATTGCTGACCTCCAGAACCAAATTGCTTCAAAAGAAAAACAACAAAATTCCCTGTCTGCTCCATCCCATATTATCCATCTTGATATCCTGAAATTGAGACAGGAGTTAAGATCCGAAATTATTTCCGAGTACGATTCCATTGTTAGAGCATCAAAATATAATCTGTATGCTTCAATTAACAAACCCACCAAATATATGACAAGTAAACTTAAACAAGCTCGCGTAAGTAGAAGGATTGTTAAAATAAAATCCCCTTCAGGAGAAATGAAACAACACCCCTCTGATATTACCGAAATATTTGCGGATTATTTCGAAACCCTCTATAATCTTAAAAAAGATCCCTTAGTTCATACTCCTAATCAAAAAGAGATTGACCTTTTTCTTTCTAAATTGACCTTTCCCCAACTAGATAATTTGGACCTAACTCTTTTAAATCAACCGTTTACTGTAGAAGAAATTGCCAAAACGATTGACAAACTTAAACTTAACAAATCCCCTGGCCCAGATGGGTTCACAAACGAATATCTCAAGTTTTTCTCCAACATTTTATCCCCGCACCTAAAATCTCTTTTTGACCACGCTTCTAGTATTGGATCGTTCCCCAAAGAAATGACGGAGGCAACTATCATTTTGATCCCCAAAGACATTAGAAACCCAGAAGAAGTTAAAAATTATCGTCCGATCTCTTTAATTAACACTGATATTAAAGTATATTCGAAAATTTTAGCGGATCGATTAAAGAATCTTTTACCTGATCTTGTTAAAAATGATCAAGTAGGGTTTGTCTCCGGAAGACAAGTAACAGACGGTACCAGAAGAATCTTGAACTTGTTTAACATAGCTAGCTCTAATAATCTCCCTTCACTATTTATCTCGTTGGATGCCCAAAAAGCTTTTGATAGGGTGAATTGGGATTATCTTAAAGCTACTTTACTAAAGTTTGGTTTTGACAATCGCTTTATAACATCTATATTTGCATTGTACTCTAATACTAATGCTAAAACCTATACTAATAATCACCTTTCTAGGAATTTCAACATCACTAATGGAACAAGGCAGGGCTGCCCCCATTCGCCCCTTTTATTTGCCTTGGCAGTCGAGCCCTTGGCGGAAATGATCAGACAATGTACTGATATTTCGGGTTTTAAAACAAAAAATTATCATCACAAGTTAACCTTATTTGCTGACGACCTTATGTTATCAGTCACTGATCCGGCTAATTCACTTAACGCTTTAATCACCATTTTAGATGAGTTCTCTAAGGTCTCATATTTTAAAATAAATCCCCAAAAATCTAAAATAATACATTTTAATTTACGTCCCTCTGAAATTGAAGCCTTTAAAGAATTATCTGAATTTTACTGGGAAGATTTTGAACTAGAATACTTGGGGATAATTTTCCCTAAAGATTTGAAACTCATTGTTTCTAAGAATATGGAACATCTCAGTAAGAAAATCTTAAAAGACCTTTCTGGTTATAATAATTGCGATCTATCCCTGATGGGAAGAACCTTGGTAATAAAAACATATATTTTACCTAAAATTCTTTTTGTACTTAGGAATTTACCTCTTACGATTCCCACTTCCCTTTTATTTAAAATCCAAAAAGCAATTAACCTTTTTATCTGGAAAGGGAAGAAACCTAGAGTTGCTACTGAAATTTTATATAAGAAAAAGAGTAATGGAGGCCTTGCACTCCCCAATATTCAAATCTATTTTCAAGCTTCTCTTATTCTTCAGAGTCAACAGTGGTTTTCTACGAAAACACTTCCCGCTTGGTTGGACCTTGAGCTAGAACATTATGGGACTAGTTCAATATCAGATTTTTTCTTTAAAGATCTGCTATCTCCTTCGATCATTACTTATCAACATCCTGTTGTAAATTCTATACTGACTATGTGGAGAAGTTTCACAAAATTAAAGAAAGGCGACGACAGGAAAAGCATTTTGAAAAAATTCCCATTAAAATTATTATCAAAAATATATAAATGTCCAGTTCCAGAGGAGTGTTGCAGCTTTAAAATTAATACGGTAGGGGATTTATGGGACGGACAAAATTTTTTACCCTTTAATGAAATTAAAAATAAATTTCATGTCCCGTCTACACATTTCACCTCTTATCTACTTCTGAAAGATCTTCTGCGGAAATTTTTGACTAGTAGAGCTTTGAATTCGGATATTGTGGCCTCCATGTTTGCAAATGTTGCTCTTAAGTCGACTTGGTGTCTTAAAAACATATATTCCCACCTTAATGATGACACCGAACTCTTTAAAAATGTATACATTCAAAGATGGGAAAGGGATTTTAACATAAAATTTGATGAAGACCAATGGGGGAAGGCCATAAGGTTTTCAAATGCATCTACTATTTCTGCGACTTTACAGGAGTCTTTCTTTAAAACTTTAATTAGATGGCATTACACTCCGATTAGGTTAGCTCATAAAGATAATAAATAGTCCCCTCTATGCTGGAGGAATTGTGGTTTTCCAGGTAATCTGTACCACATTTTCTGGAGCTGTCCTAAATTGAAGAGATTGTGGAAAGAAGTTACGAATCATATAAATACTCTCTCTGACAATGCAGTGAAGGTCACCCCACAAATGGCATTACTTTCTTTGGGCACTGAAGAAATAAATCCTGTTATTCGATTTGTAATGATACATACTTTTTTGGTGACCAAAAACGCTATAGCTTTCTGGTGGCTTAAAACTGATTTACCTTCTTTTGCTGATATTTTAGGTAAATTACGGACTCATAATTCTATGGAGAAAAGATTTGCCTTTATTAATGGTACTCTCCATAAATATCACACTAAATGGGATGTTTGGAATTTGAAATTTTCTTAATTTATGTTATCTAAAACTCTACTGTAAACTCAATATGACAATGTTGGTTCCTTTTTTGAGAGGATTGCATTCAAGCGATGTATTATATTTGTTTCTTATGTACACTACTTGTATTAAACAATTTTATTTAATGTGTGATGTAACACGTAGAGTAGAGTTCTCTACTTTTTACTTTGTCCATTTACCCTTTCCCTCTATACTTGAAACTTTAATAAAAATATTTAAACAAAAAAGCATGAGTTTGCAACTACTTTACTTTTGGAGAAAATTCAAAACATTCATTATTCAATAGAGCCCAATAGCAAAAATCAGGTTTTGAATGAAGAATCACATTTCTTGGTAAAATCATGCAGGATTGAAATTTTTGATGTTTTTTTACTCCTCTCAACAGCCCAAACAAGTTTCTAAAAGGATGAGTTTGCAACTACTTTACTTTTGGAGAAAATTCAAAACATTCATTATTCAATAGGGCCCAAAATATCAAAAACCAGCGGTTTGAATGAACACACATTTCTTGGTAGAATCATGCAGGACTGAAATTTTTGATGTTTTTCTACTCCTCTCATGAGCCCAAACAAGTCTCTAAAAGCATGAGTTTGCAACTACTTTACTTTTGGAGAAAATTCAAAACATTCATTATTCAATAGAGCCCAATAGCAAAAATCAGGTTTTGAATGAAGAATCACATTTCTTGGTAGAATCATGCAGGATTGAAATTTTTGATGTTTTTTTACTCCTCTCAACAGCCCAAACAAGTTTCTAAAAGGATGAGTTTGCAACTACTTTACTTTTGGAGAAAATTCAAAACATTCAATATTCAATAGGGCCCAAACTATCAAAAACCAGCGGTTTGAATGAACACACATTTCTTGGTAGAATCGTGCAAGACTGAAATTTTTGATGTTTTTCTACTCCTCTCATGAGCCCAAACAAGTCTCTAAAAGCATGAGTTTGCAACTACTTTACTTTTGGAGAAAATTCAAAACATTCATTATTCAATAGAGCCCAATAGCAAAAATCAGGTTTTGAATGAAGAATCACATTTCTTGGTAGAATCATGCAGGATTGAAATTTTTGATGGTTTTTTACTCCTCTCAACAGCCCAAACAAGTTTCTAAAAGGATGAGTTTGCAACTACTTTACTTTTGGAGAAAATTCAAAACATTCATTATTCAATAGGGCCCAAAATATCAAAAACCAGCGGTTTGAATGAACACACATTTCTTGGTAGAATCATGCAGGACTGAAATTTTTGATGTTTTTCTACTCCCCTCATGAGCCCAAACAAGTCTCTAAAAGCATGAGTTTGCAACTACTTTACTTTTGGAGAAAATTCAAAACATTCATTATTCAATAGAGCCCAATAGCAAAAATCAGGTTTTGAATGAAGAATCAGATTTCTTGGTAGAATCATGCAGGATTGAAATTTTTGATGTTTTTCTACTCCTCTCATGAGCCCAAACAAGACTCTAAAAGGATGAGTTTGCAACTACTTTACTTTTGGAGAAAATTCAAAACATTCATTATTCAATAGAGCCCAATAGCAAAAACCAGCGTTTTGAATGAAGAATCACATTTCTTGGTATAATCATGCAGGATTGAAATTTTTGATGGTTTTTTACTCCTCTCAACAGCCCAAACAAGTTTCTAAAAGGATGAGTTTGCAACTACTTTACTTTTCTAGAAAATTCAAAACAATCCTTATTCAATAGGGCCCAAAATATCAAAAACCAGTGGTTTGAATGAACACTCACATTTCTTGGTAGAATCGTGCAGGACTGAAATTTTTGATGTTTTTCTACTCCTCTCGTGAGCCCAAACAAGTCTCTAAAAGCATGAGTTTGCAACTACTTTACTTTTGGAGAAAATTCAAAACATTCATTATTCAATAGAGCCCAATAGCAAAAATCAGGTTTTGAATGAAGAATCACATTTCTTGGTAGAATCATGCAGGATTGAAATTTTTGACGGTTTTTTACTCCTCTCAACAGCCCAAACAAGTTTCTAAAAGGATGAGTTTGCAACTACTTTACTTTTGGAGAAAATTCAAAACATTCATTATTCAATAGGGCCCAAACTATCAAAAACCAGCGGTTTGAATGAACACACATTTCTTGGTAGAATCATGCAGGACTGAAATTTTTGATGTTTTTCTACTCCTCTCATGAGCCCAAACAAGTTTCTAAAAGCATGAGTTTGCAACTACTTTACTTTTGGAGAAATTTCAAAACATTCATTATTCAATAGAGCCCAATAGCAAAAATCAGGTTTTGAATGAAGAATCACATTTCTTGGTAGAATCATGCAGGATTGAAATTTTTGATGGTTTTTTACTCCTCTCAACAGCCCAAACAAGTTTCTAAAAGGATGAGTTTGCAACTACTTTACTTTTGGAGAAAATTCAAAACATTCATTATTCAATAGGGCCCAAAATATCAAAAACCAGCGGTTTGAATGAACACACATTTCTTGGTAGAATCATGCAGGACTGAAATTTTTGATGTTTTTCTACTCCTCTCATGAGCCCAAACAAGTCTCTAAAAGCATGAGTTTGCAACTACTTTACTTTTGGAGAAAATTCAAAACATTCATTATTCAATAGAGCCCAATAGCAAAAATCAGGTTTTGAATGAAGAATCACATTTCTTGGTAGAATCATGCAGGATTGAAATTTTTGATGGTTTTTTACTCCTCTCAACAGCCCAAACAAGTTTCTAAAAGGATGAGTTTGCAACTACTTTACTTTTGGAGAAAATTCAAAATATTCATTATTCAATAGGGCCCAAACTATCAAAAACCAGCGGTTTGAATGAACACTCACATTTCTTGGTAGAATCGTGCAGGACTGAAATTTTTGATGTTTTTCTACTCCTCTCATGAGCCCAAACAAGACTCTAAAAGGATGAGTTTGCAACTACTTTACTTTTGGAGAAAATTCAAAACATTCATTATTCAATAGAGCCCAATAGCAAAAACCAGCGTTTTGAATGAAGAATCACATTTCTTGGTAGAATCATGCAGGATTGAAATTTTTGATGGTTTTTTACTCCTCTCAACAGCCCAAACAAGTTTCTAAAAGAATGAGTTTGCAACTACTTTACTTTTGGAGAAAATTCAAAACATTCATTATTCAATAGGGCCCAAAATATCAAAAACCAGCGGTTTGAATGAACACTCACATTTCTTGGTAGAATCGTACAGGACTGAAATTTTTGATGTTTTTCTACTCCTCTCATGAGCCCAAACAAGACTCTAAAAGGATGAGTTTGCAACTACTTTACTTTTGGAGAAAATTCAAAACATTCATTATTCAATAGAGCCCAATAGCAAAAATCAGGTTTTGAATGAAGAATCACATTTTTTGGTAGAATCATGCAGGATTGAAATTTTTGATGTTTTTTTACTCCTCTCAACAGCCCAAACAAGTTTCTAAAAGGATGAGTTTGCAACTACTTTACTTTTGGAGAAAATTCAAAACATTCATTATTTAATAGAGCCCAATAGCAAAAATCAGGTTTTGAATGAAGAATCACATTTCTTGGTAGAATCATGCAGGATTGAAATTTTTGATGGTTTTTTACTCCTCTCAACAGCCCAAACAAGTTTCTAAAAGGATGAGTTTGCAACTACTTTACTTTTGGAGAAAATTCAAAACATTCATTATTCAATAGGGCCCAAAATATCAAAAACCAGCGGTTTGAATGAACACACATTTCTTGGTAGAATCATGCAGGACTGAAATTTTTGATGTTTTTCTACTCCTCTCATGAGCCCAAACAAGTCTCTAAAAGCATGAGTTTGCAACTACTTTACTTTTGGAGAAAATTCAAAACATTCATTATTCAATAGAGCCCAATAGCAAAAATCAGGTTTTGAATGAAGAATCACATTTCTTAGTAGAATCATGCAGGATTGAAATTTTTGATGTTTTTCTACTCCTCTCATGAGCCCAAACAAGACTCTAAAAGGATGAGTTTGCAAGTACTTTACTTTTGGAGAAAAATCAAAACATTCATTATTCAATAGAGCCCAATAGCAAAAACCAGCGTTTTGAATGAAGAATCACATTTCTTGGTAGAATCATGCAGGATTGAAATTTTTGATGGTTTTTTACTCCTCTCAACAGCCCAAACAAGTTTCTAAAAGGATGAGTTTGCAACTACTTTACTTTTCTAGAAAATTCAAAACATTCCTTATTCAATAGGTCCCAAAATATCAAAAAACAGTGGTTTGAATGAACACTCACATTTCTTGGTAGAATCGTGCAGGACTGAAATTTTTGATGTTTTTCTACTCCTCTCATGAGCCCAAACAAGTCTCTAAAAGCATGAGTTTGCAACTACTTTACTTTTGGAGAAAATTCAAAACATTCATTATTCAATAGAGCCCAATAGCAAAAATCAGGTTTTGAATGAAGAATCACATTTCTTGGTAGAATCATGCAGGATTGAAATTTTTGATGTTTTTTTACTCCTCTCAACAGCCCAAACAAGTTTCTAAAAGGATGAGTTTGCAACTACTTTACTTTTGGAGAAAATTCAAAACATTCAATATTCAATAGGGCCCAAACTATCAAAAACCAGCGGTTTGAATGAACACACATTTCTTGGTAGAATCGTGCAAGACTGAAATTTTTGATGTTTTTCTACTCCTCTCATGAGCCCAAACAAGTCTCTAAAAGCATGAGTTTGCAACTACTTTACTTTTGGAGAAAATTCAAAACATTCATTATTCAATAGAGCCCAATAGCAAAAATCAGGTTTTGAATGAAGAATCACATTTCTTGGTAGAATCATGCAGGATTGAAATTTTTGATGGTTTTTTACTCCTCTCAACAGCCCAAACAAGTTTCTAAAAGGATGAGTTTGCAACTACTTTACTTTTGGAGAAAATTCAAAACATTCATTATTCAATAGGGCCCAAAATATCAAAAACCAGCGGTTTGAATGAACACACATTTCTTGGTAGAATCATGCAGGACTGAAATTTTTGATGTTTTTCTACTCCCCTCATGAGCCCAAACAAGTCTCTAAAAGCATGAGTTTGCAACTACTTTACTTTTGGAGAAAATTCAAAACATTCATTATTCAATAGAGCCCAATAGCAAAAATCAGGTTTTGAATGAAGAATCAGATTTCTTGGTAGAATCATGCAGGATTGAAATTTTTGATGTTTTTCTACTCCTCTCATGAGCCCAAACAAGACTCTAAAAGGATGAGTTTGCAACTACTTTACTTTTGGAGAAAATTCAAAACATTCATTATTCAATAGAGCCCAATAGCAAAAACCAGCGTTTTGAATGAAGAATCACATTTCTTGGTATAATCATGCAGGATTGAAATTTTTGATGGTTTTTTACTCCTCTCAACAGCCCAAACAAGTTTCTAAAAGGATGAGTTTGCAACTACTTTACTTTTCTAGAAAATTCAAAACATTCCTTATTCAATAGGGCCCAAAATATCAAAAACCAGTGGTTTGAATGAACACTCACATTTCTTGGTAGAATCGTGCAGGACTGAAATTTTTGATGTTTTTCTACTCCTCTCGTGAGCCCAAACAAGTCTCTAAAAGCATGAGTTTGCAACTACTTTACTTTTGGAGAAAATTCAAAACATTCATTATTCAATAGAGCCCAATAGCAAAAATCAGGTTTTGAATGAAGAATCACATTTCTTGGTAGAATCATGCAGGATTGAAATTTTTGACGGTTTTTTACTCCTCTCAACAGCCCAAACAAGTTTCTAAAAGGATGAGTTTGCAACTACTTTACTTTTGGAGAAAATTCAAAACATTCATTATTCAATAGGGCCCAAACTATCAAAAACCAGCGGTTTGAATGAACACACATTTCTTGGTAGAATCATGCAGGACTGAAATTTTTGATGTTTTTCTACTCCTCTCATGAGCCCAAACAAGTTTCTAAAAGCATGAGTTTGCAACTACTTTACTTTTGGAGAAATTTCAAAACATTCATTATTCAATAGAGCCCAATAGCAAAAATCAGGTTTTGAATGAAGAATCACATTTCTTGGTAGAATCATGCAGGATTGAAATTTTTGATGGTTTTTTACTCCTCTCAACAGCCCAAACAAGTTTCTAAAAGGATGAGTTTGCAACTACTTTACTTTTGGAGAAAATTCAAAACATTCATTATTCAATAGGGCCCAAAATATCAAAAACCAGCGGTTTGAATGAACACACATTTCTTGGTAGAATCATGCAGGACTGAAATTTTTGATGTTTTTCTACTCCTCTCATGAGCCCAAACAAGTCTCTAAAAGCATGAGTTTGCAACTACTTTACTTTTGGAGAAAATTCAAAACATTCATTATTCAATAGAGCCCAATAGCAAAAATCAGGTTTTGAATGAAGAATCACATTTCTTGGTAGAATCATGCAGGATTGAAATTTTTGATGGTTTTTTACTCCTCTCAACAGCCCAAACAAGTTTCTAAAAGGATGAGTTTGCAACTACTTTACTTTTGGAGAAAATTCAAAATATTCATTATTCAATAGGGCCCAAACTATCAAAAACCAGCGGTTTGAATGAACACTCACATTTCTTGGTAGAATCGTGCAGGACTGAAATTTTTGATGTTTTTCTACTCCTCTCATGAGCCCAAACAAGACTCTAAAAGGATGAGTTTGCAACTACTTTACTTTTGGAGAAAATTCAAAACATTCATTATTCAATAGAGCCCAATAGCAAAAACCAGCGTTTTGAATGAAGAATCACATTTCTTGGTAGAATCATGCAGGATTGAAATTTTTGATGGTTTTTTACTCCTCTCAACAGCCCAAACAAGTTTCTAAAAGAATGAGTTTGCAACTACTTTACTTTTGGAGAAAATTCAAAACATTCATTATTCAATAGGGCCCAAAATATCAAAAACCAGCGGTTTGAATGAACACTCACATTTCTTGGTAGAATCGTACAGGACTGAAATTTTTGATGTTTTTCTACTCCTCTCATGAGCCCAAACAAGACTCTAAAAGGATGAGTTTGCAACTACTTTACTTTTGGAGAAAATTCAAAACATTCATTATTCAATAGAGCCCAATAGCAAAAATCAGGTTTTGAATGAAGAATCACATTTTTTGGTAGAATCATGCAGGATTGAAATTTTTGATGTTTTTTTACTCCTCTCAACAGCCCAAACAAGTTTCTAAAAGGATGAGTTTGCAACTACTTTACTTTTGGAGAAAATTCAAAACATTCATTATTTAATAGAGCCCAATAGCAAAAATCAGGTTTTGAATGAAGAATCACATTTCTTGGTAGAATCATGCAGGATTGAAATTTTTGATGGTTTTTTACTCCTCTCAACAGCCCAAACAAGTTTCTAAAAGGATGAGTTTGCAACTACTTTACTTTTGGAGAAAATTCAAAACATTCATTATTCAATAGGGCCCAAAATATCAAAAACCAGCGGTTTGAATGAACACACATTTCTTGGTAGAATCATGCAGGACTGAAATTTTTGATGTTTTTCTACTCCTCTCATGAGCCCAAACAAGTCTCTAAAAGCATGAGTTTGCAACTACTTTACTTTTGGAGAAAATTCAAAACATTCATTATTCAATAGAGCCCAATAGCAAAAATCAGGTTTTGAATGAAGAATCACATTTCTTAGTAGAATCATGCAGGATTGAAATTTTTGATGTTTTTCTACTCCTCTCATGAGCCCAAACAAGACTCTAAAAGGATGAGTTTGCAAGTACTTTACTTTTGGAGAAAAATCAAAACATTCATTATTCAATAGAGCCCAATAGCAAAAACCAGCGTTTTGAATGAAGAATCACATTTCTTGGTAGAATCATGCAGGATTGAAATTTTTGATGGTTTTTTACTCCTCTCAACAGCCCAAACAAGTTTCTAAAAGGATGAGTTTGCAACTACTTTACTTTTCTAGAAAATTCAAAACATTCCTTATTCAATAGGTCCCAAAATATCAAAAAACAGTGGTTTGAATGAACACTCACATTTCTTGGTAGAATCGTGCAGGACTGAAATTTTTGATGTTTTTCTACTCCTGCAGCAAATAAACAGGAGAACACAGCGGGGTGCAGTCTTTACACTTTTACTCACATTTTGAGTTGCAAACCAGGGCACTGAGTACAGATGGTAATGGAGATCCAGCCAGCCTGGAAGCAATTTAGGATCCACTAAGCCAGATGGGTTGGAGGCCTCCTTTCTGCACTGTCCCATGAGGTCTAAAGCTATGCTCAACATGCAAAACAGAAGCCGCGGAGACACCATCACGTGTTTCTCAACGCAAGCAATGACCAGCCAGGTCTTTGTCCAGGAAGGAACAACCACGGGAAGAGCAGTCTCCAATGAAGGAAACCACCTATGCCAAAACATGGTATCCATCCACATACAGCTGTTTCGGGGTATTGCCCCTCATCAGTGTGGAGTAGGAAACTGGCTGGTAGGAGCAATGCCTAGTAAAAAGACTATGAAGAGGAGGATGAATGAACTCATGGAGATCAACATCCGACACTGCGGAGACACCATCACGTGTTTCTCAACGCAGTGATTCAAGAGCACTGCCCCCATCCCTTATGGGAAATATGCAAAACATGCAAAACAGAAGCCGCGGAGACACCATCACGTGTTTCTCAACGCAAGCAATGACCAGCCAGGTCTTTGTCCGGGAAGGAACAACCATGAGAAGGGCAGTCTCCAATGAAGGAAACCACCTATGCCAAAACATGGTATCCATCCACATACAGCTGTTTCGGGGTATTGCCCCTCATCAGTGTGGAGTAGGAAACTGGCTGGTAGGAGCAATGCCTAGTAAAAAGACTATGAAGAGGAGGATGAATGAACTCATGGAGATCAACATCCGACACTGCGGAGACACCATCACGTGTTTCTCAACGCAGTGATTCTAGAGCACTGCCCCCATCCCTTATGGAAAATATGCAAAACATGCAAAACAGAAGCCGCGGAGACACCATCACGTGTTTCTCAACGCAAGCAATGATGATGAATTGGGGGGCAATGATGAAAGTGCAGGTTCGGCCCACCCACCCGCCATCAGACACACCACCGTACTATCAGGGGCCCTGTGCCAGTGCCGTCGCCAACGAGTGGGCCCCCCCTGCTTGCTCAGGATCACAGCACTTGCAAGGTTGAAATACTGTGCAGTGAGATGGAAGATGGGGACGACGAGGAGTCCAGACTAGTACAGGGATTCCCTAGCGAGGAGACTTATTTGATTGTTTGCAATGTTGGGACAGCAATTTTTGGGGAGCACTATACTCTGGAGAATGATAGATGGGGCCCACCATACACTGGAACATTCCAAAGGTGGACATCAGACACTGGAGCAGCATTTACAGGGCCCATTATACACTAGAGCATTAGAAATGGGGCCCATTATGTTTGGAGCATTATTTGGGCCCATAAGACAGTGGAGCTTCATCCATGGGGACCAACATATACTGTAGCATTATGTGGAGCTCATCATATACTGTTTCAAACATTATATGGGACCAATGATTCTGTATGGAGAAATAGATGGGCCTCGTCATGAGATGTAAAAAGTGAAGTATTTTTCATTGTAGTATACCGCTATTTCTCTGCCGTATCGGAGCATGATGAGTTTTGGTATGTGTTAAAGGGGCGCTCTTTCGCCCAGGGCACATGAAAACCTGGAGCCAGCCCCCCCCCACAACTTTAGCCAAATAACCCCCATTTTTCAGTGCGTAACTTGTATTATGAAGTTAATTAAGGTTGACAAGCTTAAGTAAGAAGAATTGATGCTTTTGGCATTCAAATGGGCACTGTAGGTGTGTTTCCTGTCCTCCTCTCACTGCCGACTTTTATTCCCCATTGACTTACATTGGGTTTTGTGTTTCGGGACGACCCCGACTTTTCCCTATAATCGGACGATCTTGCTCGACCCGACTTTTGGAAAAGTCGGGTTTCACGAAACGAAACTCGACCCTAAAAAACAAAAAGTCGCTCAACTCTATCAACGACCAAAGAGGCGGCAAATTTTTCGACCGCCCCGGGCGCCACAAACAGTTGCTATGCCACTGAGCTGCAGGAATGTATAATGTGTATAAAGTGCACAGTAATGAATGTTCTAAATATTCACTGTCATTACCAAGAATTATCCGTGTTATATGGCCGGAACAAGATGCAGTGCCACCGACGGCGCGCAGGCAGGTAAATAGGATGGTTTTTTTCTTAACAGGAATCATACATACAAAGATAGGGGATAAGGAGCCATGCATACAATGACAGGGACGGGGGAAACATGCATACCACGGTAGGGATAAGTGGTCAATGCACACCCGGCTTATACTCAAGTCAATAAGTTTACCCAGTTTTTCGTGGCAAAAGTTGGTGCCTCGGCTTATACTCGGGTCGGCTTATACTCGAGTATATACGGTAATAGGTAAAACCTGACAAGAATAAACAGTAATTTGCAGTTAGCCCAATTGTGGGGATAAATAGCTGAGAAATAAATAGTGATTAGTATATCTTAATAAATATATTGCAATTCGCCCAGTACAAAGCTGTGAAAAAAAAATGGTAGTTACTATTTCCATTAAGTTTTGCACTCAACCAGTTGATTAACCAAGAGTGATGGCATGTACCCGAATAGAATTCTCCTAGAGGCTGCAAATAAGAGCGGCAGGAAGTAAAGGGTTAATTGGTACATAGAACACACAATTGGGTGAAAATATTAAATGGTCATGAGCAATATGTCCCGGCATAAAGAGTGTGATTATATCCTTAGTCCATAGTTAATGCTTGGTATAAACCTGCATTCATAAAATAGTCCAATGTCTATAGCCGTGGGGAGAGCTGCCCCGGCCGATGACGGATACACCAAGCACTTTCTCCAATGAGTGGAGGGCTCGTGCCCTGTGAAATAGTGCGCTGAACAGTACAAGGTGATTTCACCATATATAGTTGTATGTGAGTGTTGCTACTCACAATACCTCCGATGGTCTGCGTAGAATCCGGTGACTGCGTTCTGGCTGGTGTAGTAAAGGTCGGACCTGGGAGATGCGGCGATATGCCGAGGTGTAGTGTGAGACCAGCGCTCCTGCGCTCCAGCTGTCGGCAGGGATCCGGTCACTCTGGTCGATAGCTGCGTCCTGGCAGATGTGCAGTAGGAGCAGGACCTGTGTGACGCGGTGGATCACGTGGTGCCGTGTAACTGCTGCTAGATGGAGGTACGGGTGGCAAAAAGGGCCGAAACCAACGCGTTTCGGAAAACTCAGCTTCTTTCTTCAGGTCCGGGACATATTGCTTCTGACCATTTAATATTTTCACCCAATTGTGTTCTATGTACATATTAACCCTTTACTTCTAGGAGAATTCTATTCGGGTACATGCCATCTCTCCTTGGTTAATCAACTGTTTGAGTGCAATACTTACTATTTCCATTAACTACCATTTTTTTCACAGCTTTGTACTGAGCGAGTTGCAATATATTCATTAAGATATACTAATCACTATTTATTTCTCAGCTATTTATCCCCACGATTGGGCTAACTGCAGTTTATTGTTTATTCTTGTCAGGTTTTAACTATTAAACATTCTTCTATTTGTCTCATTAATAAGTGACTAGCTTTTCTCCCACATCTTGTTTTTTTCAGCGCGAGTCTATCACAAATATTTATAATCCTTTCGATTTCCTTGTGGTTGGTATCTAGAGTCGCAGCAGTTACAAAACCTTTTACACAGGCGCCACTTTATCGCTCTCCTTCATTTTTTGATTTTAACAATTTTTCCCTGGATCTGTAGCTGGATATTTCCTGCTTTTGAATTGCCTCCTATATACAGTATGAGCCTGCACATTGCTTCCTATATACAGTATGAGTCTGCACATAGTCTCCTATATACAGTATGAGCCTGCACATTGCTTCCTATATACAGTATGAGGCCGCATATAGCCTCCTATATACAGTATGAGCCGGCACAGCGCTTCCTATATACAGTATGAGTCTGCATATAGCCTCCTATATACAGTATGAGCCTGTACTTCGCTTCCTATATACAGTATGAGGCCGCATATAGCCTCCTATATACAGTATGAGCACCCACATATAGCCTCCTGAATGCAGTGTTTACCTCCTATATACAGTATGAGCCTGCACATTGCTTCCTATATACAGTATGAGCCTGCACATAGCCTCCTATATACAGTAGCAAAAAAAAAATGATTGAATGAGAGTAATGGTTTGGGGTCCTTTCTGTAAAAATCGTATGGGTATCTTTTTAGTCTTGGTTTTAGTTTTCTGTTTTTAATTATTTTTTCCTGTGCTTATACTCCAGTTCTCTATCTTCGCATCGCAATATATAAGATCTGGCATGGAATTCATTGTTGAGGGCATTTCAAGATTTTATGAAGAAACACTCCTCTCACAAGAAATCTACGGCTCTTTTCGTACCCATTGGGTCTTCAATATTTCATATTATTTGTTCACATTTTTATTCATTTTTTCTTTTTTTATTTCTTTATTTCATTTACATTTTTATTTGTTTTATTTTTATATATATTTTTTTCACTCATTTTTTATTTTTTTCACAATTTTCTTTGTGTATTTTTGCTATGTATCATGCATTATACATAATTGTGTGTATAATTACTTTATGATATATGACATTTGATGTATGTATTGAATGCCATGTGTTATTTTTATGTACATTTGTTTTTTAACAGAGACATGATATATAGTTGTTATAGTTATATGATGCACATACACTTTCATATAGCCTGCATACACATTATGCTAATTGTTAAAAAAAAATTTTATTGCTTGCATAGTGTGCTTATAATTGACACATATGTGTGTGCCTTTGCACTCTATGTCAGGCATATTCACTTTAATGGTTCATACACACCGCTATAATTATTTCAGCATCATTATGTTTTATCCCCTCACTTTCAACACTTGCTATCACTTTAAGTAGTGATTATTATTCTTCATAATTATTTTATTTTCTTGTCCTCACTTGAGCGCATGCCCAGTTCTGTCCTCCCTAGGAGCCGTCTGACGTGCTCAGTCTGGTATGTGGCGGTCTCTGGCTGTTTTGCAGCTTGAGCCGCTTTCATGCTGATGAGCGCTGATCATAGACTCCCTGTTCATAGTGGGGACTCAACAGCGCATGCGCCGATAATGTTGTGGACGTTTAGAACTGGATACTATTGACGTCATTGTGGACACTACAGCTCAGGTCCTGAATTTTACAAGCTTTATTAGGGAAAGCGGTTTATTGGTTGACTGCACTATATAAATTAGCTCCGGGGCACTTGTAAACCACGCCTCCTGAGGAAGCTGCGGCGTAACGCGCGTAGGGGCGGCAGGTTTTACAGCGACATACACTACACATGTAAGTTGTTACTTTCTAATGCAGTCCTTGTATCTTACTCTGGAATTTGTATAGACAGTTTTTACTCTGTGTACACTTAACG
Organism: Dendrobates tinctorius; assembly: GCF_039654945.1. Classification (NCBI taxonomy): domain Eukaryota; kingdom Metazoa; phylum Chordata; class Amphibia; order Anura; family Dendrobatidae; genus Dendrobates; species Dendrobates tinctorius. The sequence continues at coordinate 9,758,495 of NW_027361736.1, read as the reverse complement.
CCTACCAGGCTTATTTGATACAAGGCACTTGTGCACTTTATATTCAGCAGTTTACTCTGGGCACTTATTGTATGCAAAACCTTATCTGGGCATACATATTATGTAAATGGAGAGTTTGCTGTTTACTATGCATTCTATTTGTGAAAGGAAAGCAAAGAAACTACATGTTTTATACAGATAAAAACTTTATTAACTGTCAAGGTGCTGGTTTAATTATATTGTGTTTATGTCTGCTGTAACTTGCATTTAGCATTTATGCTCTGTTACTTATTCTAAATAAATTATTTAGCTTGAAAAACTCCAATTTTGATCTCTTGTGATGCTTAATAGCTCATTTATGAGATTTTTTTTGCTATTATATTTCCAGTGAGTTGAGCCTTTGAAGAATTTTTTCCAGTATTTGGGATATATTTGTACTTTATCCTATGTACAGTATGAGCCTGTACATTGATTCCTATATACAGTATGAGGCTGCATATAGCCTCCTATATACAGTATGAGCCCACATAGCCTCCTATATACAGTATGAGCCTGCATATTGCTTCTATATACAATATGAGCCCACATAGCCTCCTATATACAGAATGAGCCTGTACATCGATTCCTATATACAGTATGAGGCCGCATATAGCCATCTATATACAGTATGAGGCCGCATATAGTCTCCTATATACAGTATGAGCCTGCATATTGCTTCTATATACAATATGAGCCCACATAGCCTCTTATATACAGTATGAGCCTGCACATCGCTTCCTATATACAGTATGAGGCCACATATAGCCTCCTATGTACGGTATGAGCCTGCACATCGCTTTCTATATACAGTATGAGGCTGCATATAGTCTCCTATATACAGTATGAGCACCCACATATAGCCTCCTGAATACAGTTTTTGCCTCCTATATACAGTATGAGCCTGCACATTGCTTCCTATATACAGTATGAGCCTGCACATAGCCTCCTTTATACAGTATGAGCCTGTACATCACTTCCTATATACAGTATGAGGCCGCATATAGCTTCCTATATACAGTATGAGCACCCACATATAGCCTCCTATGTACAGTATGAGCCTGCGCATTGCTTCCTATAAACAGTATGAGCATCCACATTGCTTCCTATAAACAGTATGAGCCTGCAAATCGCTTTCTATATACAGTATGAGCCCACATACAGCCTCCTGAATACAGTATTTGCCTCCTATATACAGTGTGAGTCCCCATATAGCCTTCTATATACAGTATGAGCCTGCACATCGCTTCCTATATACAGTATGAGGCCACATATAGCCTCCTATATACAGTATGAGCACCCACATATAGCCTCCTGTATACAATATGATGCTGCATATAGCCTCCTATATACAGTATGAGGCCGCATATAGCCTCCTATATACAGTATCAGCCTGTACTTTGCTTCCTATATACAGTATGAGGCCGCATATAGCCTCCTATATACAGTATGAGCACCCACATATAGCCACCTGAATGCAGTGTTTACCTCCTATATACAGTATGAGCCTGCACATAGCCTCCTATATACAGTATGAGCCTGCACATTGCTTCCTATATACAGTATGAGGCTGCATATAGCCTCCTATATACAGTATGAGCCCACATAGCCTCCTGTATACAGTATGAGGCCGCATATAGCCTTCTATATACAGCATGAGGCCGCATATAGTCTCCTATATACAGTATGAGCCTGCACATTGCTTCCTATATACAATATGAGCCCACATAGCCTCCTATATACAGTATGAGCCTGCACATCGCTTCCTATATACAGTATGAGGCCACATATAGCCTCCTATGTACGGTATAAGCCTGCACATCGCTTCCTATATACAGTATGAGGCTGCATATAGCCTCCTGTATACAGTATGAGCACCCACATATAGCCTCCTGAATACAGTTTTTGCCTCCTATATACAGTATGAGCCTGCACATTGCTTCCTATATACAGTATGAGCCTGCACATAGCCTCCTATATATAGTATGAGCCTATACATCACTTCCTATATACAGTATGAGGCCGCATATAGCCTCCTATATACAGTATGAGCCTGTACTTCGCTTCCTATATACAGTATGAGGCCGCATATAGCCTCCTATATACAGTATGAGCATCCACATATAGCCTCCTATGTACAGTATGAGCCTGCGCATTGCTTCCTATAAACAGTATGAGCATCCACACAGCCTCCTATGTACAGTATGAGCCTGCACATCGCTTCCTATAAACAGTATGAGCCTGCAAATCGCTTCCTATATACAGTATGAGCCCACATATAGCCTCCTGAATACAGTGTTTGCCTCCTATATACAGTGTGAGTCCCCATATAGCCTCCTATATACAGTATGAGCCCCTATATAGCATCCCATATCTAACTGCATTTACCTTGGTATCATTAATTTTCTATGAGACTGCTCTGTTCTCATATTGTGCATTTATGCATTTAGTAGGGCTTAATGGAATGATTGCGCTTGTTACACATCAACTCTAGATGCGCTCACTTATTAGACTTTGGTTGGGGCAACTTTAAAATATAATAATGATAATTTTCCTGTCTAGTGACAAGTTTATTTTACAGGCTTCTGGAGAAAGGCACAATACCAGTCATTCAAGGGTTAATTCTTTGGAACACTGAGAGGGACTTTCTAGCCAATGAAACCACAGTATAAAACACCTGTGATAACTATGGCAACTGCTCTGATGTCATAAACACATGCATCTATGATGCAGGAGAAGATTCCAGAACCACAAGTCATTTCAGCCGTAGACGGAGCCATACTTGATGTGTCTGGAGACCTGGAGCTTCATCACTCCACAATGGGAGGAAGGGGACACCGCCTAGCCAGCCAGATCAGCCATAGCGCCTAGCCAGCCAGATCAGCCATACCGCCTAGCCAGCCAGATCAATGGGGTGATAGATGTTGCAGCCAGATCTCCCTCACGTCCGGTACTCGGCGCCTTCACTTTATGTGTACGGCCTGGAGAGGTCGCATTAGGCTTCTCCAAAACAAATATGACACAATGTACAAATTCAGGTACAATTTGCTGTTACATGTTGGCACTAACCTTCTAAGCCCAAGGGAAGGGCAGTCCTGCAGCCATGGTTCCCTAGAGGTTTCCACCACAGGGGGTTTTTCCTTTCCTGAGTGCTGAAGGACGATTCTTCGTGAGTCGGGGGTTCTGCCATTTTCAGTGTCTCTTTCATAGTAATTGGCTGATTCTAAATTTCAGACACTGAAAGAAATAATAATGATGAGATTTGGAATAAAATTCGGTCAATTTAACATCCAATAAAAGTGTTGTGTGTGTTTCTTTCACAATCTTCGGTTGGTGAGATTTTGTTGGGGGATCAGGATCCAGCATCTATGATCAAGCCATGAAGCCAGATATGAAGTCAGAGCAATTTAACCTTGCGCTGGAAGACAGGACGGAGCAGAGATGACAAAGTGTGACTGCACAATTAGCACAAGTTCACACTCTTCCTCCCATTCAGATACACGAGGGGATTCAGGGCCGAGTTGGGACTAAAAAGCAGCCCTGGCACACAAAATTCACCAGCCCACATACAATAAGTGTCCTCAACCCAAATCGTAGAACACTGATAGGTCATGTAGGATTTTGCTTTATCCGTTACCAGGGCCGAAACAAAGTATTTTGGGTGCCCAAGGCAGATGAAGCCGAAGGCGCCCATTTTGCATTTCTACTCAGACGGTGTTAGGCCCAGTATGGATTGCACGTGATTGCACAAAGGTTAGAAAGAGTACCGTATCCCCAGATAACATGTATGGATAGCGTACACATTCAAAATATATGTCTATACATCAGGAGGCAGGCTCAGACGGTGTCATGCACAGTATGGATTTGACGACCCAGATTACACAGCGGAGGAGCAGGGAGAGGTAAAGATTGCAAATGCTGGGGCCCTGCCCAAGCAAGGGGGGCCCACTCGTGGGCGTCGGTACTGGCACTGGGCCCCTCATAGTACAGCGGTGTGTCTGACGGCGGGTGTGCACCACCACCGTCAGAGACACTTGATTGCACTATGAGGGACCCTGTGCCAGTGCCCGCGCCCAAGAGTCGGCCTACCCACCTGTCCAGGGCAACGGCACTCGCACGGTGTCGTGCGCTAGGTGGTGACCCCGGCCATGGGGGGGAGGCAGCACAGTTAGGGAGTTTTAGAAAGTGGCATATGTTGATGTTGGACATTCAGCTGATGCAAAAGGCGAAATAGGTGAAGTCCCAGGAAGAGGTGGACCAAAGCAAGCCATTTTTCTGTCACCCTATGTGTCATCAGGGGAAGGTGGGACAAAATCCTTGGAAACCCATGCATGGTTCATTTTAATGAAGGTTAGATCATCCACATTTTGGGTTGACAGACGGGTCCTTTTTTCTGTCAGGATTGATCCAGCTGCACTGAAGACTCTTTCCGATAGCACACTTGCAGCTGGGCAAGCGAGCTCCTGTAAGGCATATTGGGCTAATTCAGGCCAGGTGTCCAGTTTAGCGGCCCAATAGTCAAAGGGGAATGACCTGTGTGGGAGAACATCGATATGGGAGGAAAAGTAGTTTGTAACCATAGTTGACAACTGCTGTCTCCTGTCACTTTCCATCGATGCAGTATTACCAGTTGTGTGAGCGGTATTTGAAAAATCAGTCCACAACATTGTCATGAAACCCCTGTCTCCAATGCCACTTCTGCTGTGTGCACCACGAACACCTCTGCCAAGCTGCCCCCGGCCCGTACGGCTCGTGTGAGAACCATCACCGCTGCTGTGTGCTGGGAATGCCTCAAGCAACCGATTTACAAGAGTTGCTTGTTTATTAGCCAATATTAGGTCAAGGTTCTCCTGTGGCATGATGTTTTGTAATTTGCCTTTATAGCGTGGATCCAGGATGCTGGCCAACCAGTAGTCGTCATCGTTCATCATTTTGGCAATGCGGGGGTCCCTTTTTAGGATCCGCAAGGCATAATCTGACATGTGGGCCAATGTTCCCGGTGTCAATGATGCACTGCGAGTGCTGGTTGGAGGAGCACTTTCTGGCAAATCCACATCCCTCCAGTCACGCACAAACCCTGTACCAGACCTTGCCACGCCAACATTTTCACTTGCCCCACGAGATGCATCCTCCTCCCCTAAGTAATCATCCCCATCATCATCCTCCTCCTCCTCTTCTTCCTCCACCTCGTCCAGGAGAGGTCCCTGAGCAGACAATGGCTGAATGTCATCAAGGATTCCCTCCTCCTCTTCCTCCTCATCAACATTGGCTGCAGACGCCTGCTCCTTAAGGTGCGTCAAAGTTTGCATGAGCAGACGCATAAGTGGGATGCTCATGCTTAGGATGGCGTCTTCTGCGCTTACCAGCCGTGTGCATTCCTCAAAACACTGAAGGACTTTACAGAGGTCTTTCAGCTTCGACCACTGCACACCTGTCAACTCCATGTCTGCTCTCAAAGTGCCTGGCCGTGTATCCTCCCACAAATGCATTATGGCCTGCCTCTGCTCGCACAGCCGCTCCACCATGTGCAGGGTGGAGTTCCACCTTGTTGCAATGTCGATAATGAGGCGGTGGTTGGGAAGGTGGAGCAATCGCTGCAGCTTCTGCATACGAACGGAGTGTACAGGCGACCGGCGGATGTGCGCGCACAGTCTTCGCACCTTCTGGAGCAGGGCTGTTAACTCCGGATAATTTTTGAGGAAGCACTGCACCACCAGGTTCAAGGTGTGAGCCAAGCAAGGTATGTGGCTGAGTTTTGAAAGGGCTATGGCTGCCACAAAATTACGGCCGTTATCACTAACTACCTTGCCTGCCTCAAGATGTACACTGCCCAGCCATGACTCAGTTTGTCGCTTCAAGTACTCGGCCAGTACCTCGGCGGTGTGTCTGTCGCCCAAACACATCATCTGCAACACAGCCTGCTGACGCTTTCCACTAGCTGCTCGATAGGGGGACACATCGTGTGCAACAGTGGCAGCTGCAGATGGAGTGCTCGTACGACTGCGCTCTGTGGACGAGCTTTCGCTTCTGGAGGAAGAGGAGGAGGAGGAGGAGGGTCGAACGCCTACAGCCAACTGTTTCCTATACCGTGGGCTAGGCAGCACTGTCCCACCACCGCTGTCCCCTGTGGACCCTGCATCCACCACATTAACCCAGTGCGCAGTGATGGACACGTAACGGCCCTGGCCATGCCGACTGGACCATGCATCAGTTGTGAGGTGCACCTTTCCGCTCACTGACTGCTTGAGTGCATGGACAATGCGGTCTTTCACATGATGGTGGAGGGCTGGGATGGCTTTGCGAGAGAAGAAGTGGCGACTGGGTAGGTCATAGCGTGGTACTGCATAGGCCATGAGTTCGCGGAAAGCTGCGCTTTCCACCAACCGAAAGGGCATCATCTCAAACGAGATTAGTTTGGCAATGTGGGCGTTCAAACCCAGTGTACGCGGATGAGAGACTGAGTACTTTCTTGACCTACTCATAGTGTCTGGGAGGGTGAGCTGGACTTGAGAGCTGCATATGGTGGAAGTAGCGGTGGACAGGGCGGACTGAGAGAGGGTTGATGATGGTGATGGAGTTGTTGTTCTTTCTGATGGCCTAGAATCAGTCTTTCGTTGATATAACAGTGGGATTCCCTGACTGCTGTGGCATTGCAACGACACCTCAACATTTGCTGCTGTGCTAACCGGTGGGCTTACAGTGGGGGAAACAATGTAGCGTTGCTGACTACCTTTGTTGTGATCAGTTGCACATGTGGCACTTGAGGTTTGGTGTTGTGTCCACGCTTGCAAGTGCATGCTGGTTAAATGTCTAAGCATGCGACTGGTATTCAAATTTTTCAGATTTTTCCCTCGGCTAAAGGTCTTTGCGCACTTCTTACAGATAACAGATTGACCCTCTGGACAAGCTGTCCAGCAACTCTTTTGATTTTTGGAACCTGTCTTTGGAGTGCTCCGGGCCTGCCAGATAACAGCTGTTGCGATGTCGATGTATGCTGTGGATGCTCCTCATCTGAGCTATTGGAAGCAGCACCCTCTTCCCCCAATGGATGCCAATCTGGGTCAACAACTGGGTCATCCATCACCTCCTCTTCTATGTCATGTGCACCTTCCTCTGTGTCACCGTGTATGGTGGTATAGTGTGCGGGAAGGGGCACCTGAGTCTCATCAGGGTCAGAATCTGGCTCTGTACACTGCGAGGACAATGTAGTGCTCTGAGTAAATGTACCAGCAGAATCATCCATCAGCGGCTGTGCATCAGTGCACTCCATGTCAGATTCATCTTGGCCTGGGTAATTCACCATTTCACTTGATAATCCAGGCATGGTATGTGAAAACAGCTCCATGGAGTAATCAGTAGTATGGCCTGCGTCATCCTTCAATCTTGGTTGGGGTGAAGGACACAAGGAAAGGTGTGGTTCATGAACATGAGCCTCCAATGACGACTCAGTGCTTTTACTTTTTACAGCTGAAGAAGAGGAGGTGATAGAGCTGGAGGCTGAGTCAGCAATGTAAGACAAAACTTTTTCCTGATGCTCTGGCTTTAAAAGCGGTTTGCCAACTCCTAGAAAACTAAGCGTTCGAGGCCTTATGTAGCCAGACGATGACGCAGGCTCAACACCTCCTGCATTCGGTCCTATTTTGCTCTTGCCACTACCATCAGATCCACCACCAACACCATCATTACCAGCTGCCAACCCCCGCCCAATTCCACGGCCTCTTCCACCAGCCTTCCTCATTTTTGGTAGAAATGTAGACAAAATCCAACAAACTATATAGTAATGTAAAACAAGGTACAAGGTGTCTATAGGACAGGGGAGATTTTGAATTTCTGCAGACACTTGTGGACACTGGACACTTTTGGATTGAGTGAGGCCCACTGACTAGTATCTGAGCGCTCTGTCACAGGCTCGATGGCAGAGCTGTGACCAACGTGACTAGAGGATAAGGGAGATTTTGAATTTCTGCACACACTTGTGGACACTTATGGATTGTGTGAGGCCCACTGACTAGTATCTGAGCGCTCTGTCACAGGCTCGATGGCAGAGCTGTGACCAAAGTGACTAGAGGATAAGGGAGATTTTGAATTTCTGCACACACTTGTGGAAACTTATGGATTGTGTGAGGCCCACTGACTAGTACCTGAGCGCTCTGTCACAGGCTCGATGGCAGAGCTGTGACCAAAGTGACTAGAGGATAAGGGAGATTTTGAATTTCTGCACACACTTGTGGACACTTATGGATTGTGTGAGGCCCACTGACTAGTATCTGAGCGCTCTGTCACAGGCTCGATGGCAGAGCTGTGACCAAAGTGACTAGAGGATAAGGGAGATTTTGAATTTCTGCACACACTTGTGGACACTTATGGATTGTGTGAGGCCCACTGACTAGTATCTGAGCGCTCTGTCACAGGCTCGATGGCAGAGCTGTGACCAAAGTGACTAGAGGATAAGGGAGATTTTGAATTTCTGCACACACTTGTGGACACTTATGGATTGTGTGAGGCCCACTGACTAGTATCTGAGCGCTCTGTCACAGGCTCGATGGCAGAGCTGTGACCAAAGTGACTAGAGGATAAGGGAGATTTTGAATTTCTGCACACACTTGTGGACACTTATGGACTGTGTGAGGCCCACTGACTAGTATCTGAGGGCTCTGTCACAGGCTCGATGGCAGAGCTGTGACCAAAGTGACTAGAGGATAAGGGAGATTTTGAATTTCTGCACACACTTGTGGACACATGGATTGTGTGAGGCCCACTGACTAGTATCTGAGCGCTCTGTCACAGGCTCGATGGCAGAGCTGTGACCAAAGTGACTAGAGGATAAGGGAGATTTTGAATTTCTGCACACACTTGTGGACACTTATGGATTGTGTGAGGCCCACTGACTAGTATCTGAGCGCTCTGTCACAGGCTCGATGGCAGAGCTGTGACCAAAGTGACTAGAGGATAAGGGAGATTTTGAATTTCTGCACACACTTGTGGACACTTATGGGTTGTGTGAGGCCCACTGACTAGTATCTGAGCGCTCTGTCACAGGCTCGATGGCAGAGCTGTGACCAAAGTGACTAGAGGATAAGGGAGATTTTGAATTTCTGCACACACTTGTGGACACTTATGGATTGTGTGAGGCCCACTGACTAGTATCTGAGCGCTCTGTCACAGGCTCGATGGCAGAGCTGTGACCAAAGTGACTAGAGGATAAGGGAGATTTTGAATTTCTGCACACACTTGTGGACACTGGACACTTATGGATTGTGTGAGGCCCACTGACAAGCATCTGAGCGCTCTGTCACAGGCTCGATGGCAGAGCTGTGACCAAAGTGACTAGAGGATAAAGGAGATTTTGAATTTCTGCACACACTTGTGGACACTGGACACTTATGGATTGTGTGAGGCCCACTGAATATCTGAGCGCTATGTCACAGGCAGAAATTGGCTAGTGTATCACAAACTACAAGGTGTATGTAGAATTGGGCAGAATTGGAATCTCCCTAGAGTGCAGGTCTGTAAGAACGGAACATGTCCTCGACTTATTCTCACAGAGTGACTCACTGATAGCTTCACTGTGGCTGTGATAACAGCCGTTACACGGTACTGTGTGAGGAGCGTACACCGCTGTATGGTGTGAAAAAATGCACGCTCAGTACCTCAGCAGGGCAAAAAAAAAATTGTGATTGCTTTTAAAAAAGCAGTTTGCGGAGCAGTAGGTAAACAGCAATGCAGGAATGTCAGGAAGCCTTAGAAGGCAGCCCAACAACCAACACCACTGATACACCACTATATAGCCTCCCCTTGCACTGCACAGTGACTGGTGTGTTGTACAGGCAAAATCGCTAGCAGCAGAAGCAGTTTTTGGTGTCTTCTTCCCTGCCTAACGCTCTCCCTACAAAATCAGCAGCAGCAGCAGCTCTCCCTATTCTGAGATCAGCATGAGTAACATGGCGGTCGGCGTGCACGCCCTTTTATACCCCCTGTGACGCCCCCCAAAGCAAGCCAATCACTTGCATGCCCTTATGAAAGATGGTGGTGACCCGTGCCTATGTCATCACGTTGCCCACAGTGTCCGTGGATCCTGATTGGCTGAAAAAGAGCGCAAAACAAACTTTTGAAACGCGACTTTGGCGCGTAAGTCGCCGACCTCGTGGCCGACCTCATCCTAGGGTCGGGTTTCGTTTCATGAAACCCGACATTGCCAAAAGTCGGCGACTTTTGAATTTTTTCGACCCGTTTCGCTCAACTCTAGTTGTTGATATTACGGAAGCATCCGAAGAGCCCACACTACACTCAAAGATCTAATTTTTAGTCTACTACTAACTCTGCTGTTATTATTTCTAATTTTCTAATCTTCTTGCAGTTCTCTATATATATGTATGTATTAGCTTGATGACCCTACTGAACCTCCACCACTGCCCTGCATAGAGCTGCACCATAAAACAGTGTAAGGAGACCCACGTGTCCTCCCCCTGCACAGACCCACAGTACACTCCCTACAGAGCCCTCATGTTCTCCCCTTGCACAGCCCCCCCGTGTACCCCCCTGCACAGCCCCCCATGTCCTCCCCTACACAGCCTCCTCATGTACCCCCCCAGCACAGTCTCCCATGTCCTCCCCTACACAGCCTCCTCATTTACCCCCCCAGCACAGCCCCCCCATGTCCTCCCCTACAGAGTCCCCCCATGTCCTCCCCTACAGAGTCCCCCCATGTCCTCCCCTACAGAGTCCCCCCATGTCCTCCCCTACAGAGTCCCCCTATGTCCTCCCCTACAGAGTCCCCCTATGTCCTCCCCTACAGAGTCCCCCCATGTCCTCCCCTACAGAGTCCCCCCATGTCCTCTCCCATACTGTATATAGGGCTCAGGATGAACTCCAGGCAAGTATCAGAGACTCCACAGCGGAAACTCCAGATCTCATCCAGGGCTTCCTGGTGCCTGATCAGTAGGCAATGAGGTCCCTGTATCCACAATGATCCTTGGAGAAACAATTGTCCAGCAGACCCAGCACGCCCTATAACTGGTAAAACCATCCTTTTTACCTCCCTGGTGGCTTTGCAGCTCGTTCTGGCAGCCGGAGCCTGCAGCTCTTCCTGTCGAGTGATCACGTGGTACTGCTCATTAAGGTAATGAATATGCGCTCCACGCCTAAGGGAGCGGAGAGGCGAGCAGGCATGTGAGTATGGTGTGCTGGAAGCTGGTGGCCTCTGTGACCTGCTGTTACTGAAGTGTGAAACAGGCCTAAGAGAAAGAAAAGACTCAATCTGAGAAGAGGTCACCTATAAGGTACCAGGATGTACATTTTTAGTTATTGGTACTGACTGCGTCTCATCAGTACTATGGTTCCTGTATAGTCCACAGTCTGATAAAGACTGGTAACTCCCAGCATCTCCTTACCATTGTTAAGGACATACTGGGAGTTGTAGGTTCATGAGATACAAATGTATATGGGCCTGACTTAGAAGGATTCAGCTCATCAGTTATTAATCACATGATGTCATAGACCTAATGGAAAAGGGAAGAATTAGCTGGGTAGAAATGCAAAATGGGCGCCTTCGGCTTCATCTGCCTTGGGCACCCAAAATACTTTGTTATGGTAACGGATAAAGCAAAATCCTACATGACCTATCAGTGTTCTACGATTTGGGTTGAGGACACTTATTGTATGTGGGCTGGTGAATTTTGTGTGCCAGGGCTGCTTTTTAGTCCCAACTCGGCCCTGAATCCCCTCGTGTATCTGAATGGGAGGAAGAGTGTGAACTTGTGCTAATTGTGCAGTCACACTTTGTCATCTCTGCTCCGTCCTGTCTTCCAGCGCAGGGTTAAATTGCTCTGACTTCATATCTGGCTTCATGGCTTGATCATGGATGCTGGATCCTGATCCCCAACAAAATTTCACCAACCGAAGATTGTGAAAGAAACACACAAAACACTTTTATTGGATGATAAATTGACCGAATTTTATTCCAAATCTCATCATTATTATTTCTTTCAGTGTCTGAAATTTAGAATCAGCCAATTACTATGAAAGAGACACTGAAAATGGCAGAACCCCCGACTCACGAAGAATCGTCCTTCAGCACTCAGGAGAGGAAAAAACCCCTGTAGTGGAAACCTCTAGGGAACCATGGCTGCAGGACTGCCCTTCCCTTGGGCTTAGAAGGTTAGTGCCAACATGTAACAGCAAATTGTACCTGAATTTGTACATTGTGTCATATTTGTTTTGGAGAAGCCTAATGCGACCTCTCCAGGCCGTACACATAAAGTGAAGGCGGCGAGTACCGGACGTGAGGGAGATCTGGCTGCAACATCTGTCACCCCATTGATCTGGCTGGCTAGGCGGTATGGCTGATCTGGCTGGCTAGGCGCTATGGCTGATCTGGCTGGCTAGGCGGTGTCCCCTTCCTCCCATTGTGGAGTGATGAAGCTCCAGGTCTCCAGACACATCAAGTATGGCTCCGTCTACGGCTGAATGACTTGTGGTTCTGGAATCTTCTCCTTCATCATAGATGCATGTCTTTATGACATCAGCGCAGTTGCCATAGTTATCACAGGTGTTTTATACTGTGGTTTCATTGGCTAGAAAGTCCCTCTCAGTGTTCCAAAGATTTAACCCTTGAATGACTGGTATTGTGCCTTTCTCCAGAAGCCTGTAAAATAAACTTGTCACTAGACAGGACCATTATCATTATTATATTTTAGAGTTGCCCCAACCAAAGTCTAATAAGTGAGCGCATCTACAGAGTTGATGTGTAACAAGCGCAGTCATTCCATTAAGCCCTACTAAATGCATAAATGCACAATATGAGAACAGAGTAGTCTCATAGAAAATTAATGATACCAAGGTAAAAGCAGTTAGATATGGGATGCTATATAGGGGCTCATACTGTATATAGGAGCTATATGGGGACTCACACTGTATATAGGAGGCAATATGGTGGCAAACAATGTAGTCAGGAGGCTATATGTGAGTGCTCATACTGTATATAGGAGGCTATATGGGGACTCACACTGTATATAGGAGGCAAACACTGTATTCAGGAGGCTATATGTGGGCTCATACTGTATATAGGAAGCGATTTGCAGGCTCATACTGTTTATAGGAAGCGATGTGCAGGCTCATACTGTACATAGGAGGCTATGTGGATACTCATACTGTTTATAGGAAGCAATGCGCAGGCTCATACTGTACATAGGAGGCTATATGTGCAGGCTCATACTGTATATAGGAAGCAATGTGCAGGCTCATACTGTATATAGGAGGCAAAAACTGTATTCAGGAGGCTATATGTGGGTGCTCATACTGTATATAGGAGGCTATATGCGGCCTCATACTGTATATAGGAAGCGATGTGCAGGTTCATACCGTACATAGGAGGCTATATGTGGCCTCATACTGTATATAGGAAGCGATGTGCAGGCTCATACTGTATATAGGAGGCTATGTGGGCTCATATTGTATATAGGAAGCAATGTGCAGGCTCATACTGTATATAGGAGGCAAAAACTGTATTCAGGAGGCTATATGTGGGTGCTCATACTGTATATAGGAGGCTATATGCGGCCTCATACTGTATATATGAAGCGATGTGCAGGCTCATACCGTACATAGGAGGCTATATGTGGCCTCATACTGTATACAGGATGCGATGTGCAGGCTCATACTGTATATAGGAGGCTATGTGGGCTCATATTGTATATAGGAAGCAATGTGCAGGCTCATACTGTATATAGGAGACTATATGCGGCCTCATCTAATATATAAAGCTCAAAGTGTGTATGTATGTATGTGTGTGTGTGTGTATGTTTGTATGTCCGGGATAGGCATCCGCACCGTCGCAGCTACAGCCACAAAATTTGGCACAGTCACACGTCTGCACCCCGAGAGCGTCCTAAGCTATGTTGTGAGGCGAAATTTTAACCCTGCGCGTTCCAATTCACCAAACAATTTTGCCCCCATCTACATACTGGGGGAAAAGTGTGTGTGCGTCAAGCCCCGCCCCTCATTGTGTTGTCACAATGCCCCTATTTGCATACTGGGGAAGCAATGTGTGTGCATCAAGCCCCGCCCCTCATTATGATGTCACAATGTTTGCCATGGCGATGCTGATGTCATCAAAGGTTGCAAGCCCTGCCGCCGCTCATTATGATGTCATAATGGTTGATTATGGAATGGAGGATGTGTGATGAGTATATGGGCACTGGACTATAGGATGGTGGATATGTATGATGGGTATATGGGCACGGGACTATGGGATGGGGGATGTGTGATGGGTATATGGGCACTGGACTATGGGATGGAGGATATGTTTGATGGGTATATGGGCACGGGACTATGGGATGGTGGATATGTATATGGGCACAGGACTATGGGATGGAGGATGTGTGATGGGTATATGGGCACTGGACTATAGGATGGAGGATACAGTGGGGAGAAAAAGTATTTAGTCAGTCAGCAATAGTGCAAGTTCCACCACTTAAAAAGATGAGAGGCGTCTGTAATTTACATCATAGGTAGACCTCAACTATGGGAGACAAACTGAGAAAAAAAAATCCAGAAAATCACATTGTCTGTATGTATGACGGTATATGGGCACGGGACTATGAGATAGCGGATATGTATGATGGGTATATGGGCACGGGACTATGGGATGGAGGATATGTATGATGGGTATATGGGCATGGGACCATGGGATGGAGAATATGTATGATCGGTATCTGTGCATGGGACTATGGGATGGAGAATATGTATGATGGGTATATGGGCATGGGACTATGGGATGGAGGATATGTGATGGGTATATGGGTACTCGACTATGGGATGGAGGATATGTATGATGGGTATATGGGCACGGGCCTATGGGATCGTGGATATGTATGATGGGTATATGGGCAGGGACTATGGGATGGAGGATAATTATAATTTTCTATAACTTACCACAGTTAGTTACTATGCCCGAGCAGCGCCGGGCTCTTCAGCTAGTACTGTATATACACTGTGTTCCAAATTATTATGCAAATGCTATTTTTCTCTGATTTTCCTAAATAGTCGGTACAAATGACAGTCAGTCTAATAAAAGTCATCACCCGTTAGAGTATGCATCGAATTTTATTGAAGAAACCTCCCAATGATAACAGTATAATCTCCAAAATGAATAAAAACTCAAATTGCACTGTTCCAAATTAGTATGCACAGTAGAATTTCTAAACATTTGATATGTTTTAAAGAACTGAAAATGCTCATTTGTGGAATTTGCAGCATTAGGAGGTCACATTCACTGAACAAAAAGGATATTTTGGAGTTAAATAGCTTAACAGGCCAAGTTACATGTTAACATAGGAACCCTTCTTTGATATCACCTTCACAATTCTTGCATCCATTGAACTTGTGAATTTTTTGGAGAGTTTCTGCTTGTATTTCTTTGCATGAAGTCAGAATAGCCTCCCAGAGCTGCTGTTTTGATGTGAACTGCCTCCCACCCTCATAGATCTTTCGCTTGATGATACTCCAAAGGTTCTCCATAGGGTTGAGGTCAGGGAAAGATGGTGGCCACACCATGAGTTATCTCCTTTTATGCCCATAGCAGTCAATGACTCAGAGGTATTCTTTGCAGCATGACATGGTGCAGTTTCATGCATGAAGAGGATTTTGCTCCTGAAGGCACATTTCTGCTTTTTATACCATGGAAGACAGCTGTCAGTCAGAAACTCTATATACTTTGCAGAGGTCATTTTCACACCATCAGGAACCTTAAAGAGCCCTACCAGCTGTTTCCCCATGATTCCGGCCCAAAACATGACTCCTCCACCTCCTTGCTGACGTCGCAGCCTTGTTGGGGCATAGTGGCCTTCCACCAACCACCCACTACTCCATCCATCTGGACCATCCAGGGTTGCTCGACACTCATCAGTAAACAAGACTGTTTGAAAATTAGTTTTCATGTATGTCTGGGCCCACTGCAACCATTTCTGCTTGTGAACACTGTTTAGGAGTGGCCGAATAGTAGGTTTATGCACCACAGCATGCCTTTGAAGGATCCTACACCTTGAGGTTCGAGGGACTCCAGAGGCACCAGCAGCTTTAAATATCTGTTTGCTGGTTTGTAATGGCTTTTTAGCAGCTGCTCTCTTAATCCGATGAACTTGCCTGGCAGAAACCTTCCTCATTCTGCCTTTATCAGCACAAACATGTCTGTTCTCAGAATCAACCACAAATCTCTTAAAAGTACGATGATCACGTTTAAGTTTTTGGGAAATATCTAATGTTTTCATCTCATGACCAAGGCATTGCACTATTTGATGCTTTTCAGCAGCAGAGAGATCCGTTTTCTTTCCTAAATTCCTTGAAACCTGTGCCCTGCTTAATAATGTGGAACATCATTCTTAAGTAGTTTTCCTTTAATTGGGCTCACCTGGTAAACTAATTATCACAGGCGTTTGAGATTGATTTCAGTGATCCAAAGAGCCCTGATACACAATACCATCTGAGTTTATTTGAAAAACAAAAAATTACATCTTTATGACACTTAAATCCAATTTGCATAATAATTTGGAACGCAGTGTAGAAGGCTATATGCGGCCTCATACTGTATACAGGAGGCTATGTGGGCTCATACGATGTATAGGAGGCTATATGCAGCCTCATACTGTATATAGGAAGCGATGTACAGGCTCATACTGTATATAGGATAAAGTACAAATATATCCCAAATACTGGAAAAAAATTCTTCAAAGGCTCAACTCACTGGAAATATAATAGCAAAAAAAATCTCATAAATGAGCTATTAAGCATCACAAGAGATCAAAATTGGAGTTTTTCAAGCTAAATAATTTATTTAGAATAATTAACAGAGCATAAATGCTAAATGCAAGTTACAGCAGACATAAACACAATATAATTAAACCAGCACCTTGACAGTTAATAAAGTTTTTATCTGTATAAAACATGTAGTTTCTTTGCTTTCCTTTCACAAATAGAATGCATAGTAAACAGCAAACTCCTCATTTACATAATATGTATGCCCAGATAAGGTTTTGCATACAATAAGTGCCCAGAGTAAACTGCTGAATAAAAAGTGCATAAGTGCCTTGTATCAAATAAGCCTGGTAGGCGTTAAGTGTACACAGAGTAAAAACTGTCTATACAAATTCCAGAGTAAGATACAAGGACTGCATTAGAAAGTAACAACTTACATGTGCTGTGTATGTCGCTGTAAAACCTGCCGCCCCTACGCGCGTTACGCCGCAGCTTCCTCAGGAGGCGTGGTTTACAAGTGCCCCGGATGTAGTTTATATAGTGCGGTCAACCAATAAACCGCTTTCCCTAATAAAGCTTGTAAAATTCAGGACCTGCGTTGTAGTGTCCACAATGACGTCAATAGTATCCAGTTCTAAACGTCCACAGCATTATCGGCGCATGCGCTGTTGAGTCCCCACTATGAACAGGGAGTCTATGATCAGCATGAAAGTGGCTCAAGCTGCAAAACAGCCAGAGACAGCCACATACCAGACTGAGCACGTCAGAAGGCTCCTAGGGAGGACAGAACTGGGCATGCGCTCAAGTGAGGACAAGAAAATAAAATAATTATGAAGAATAATAATCACTATTTAAAGTGATAGCAAGTGTTGAAAGTGAGGGGATAAAACATAATGATGCTGAAATAATTATAGCGGTGTGTATGAACCATTAAAGTGAATATGCCTGACATAGAGTGCAAAGGCACACACATATGTGTCAATTATAAGCACACTATGCAAGCAATAAAAATTTTTTTTAACAATTAGCATAATGTGTATGCAGGCTATATGAAAGTGTATGTGCATCATATAACTATAACAACTATATATCATGTCTCTGTTAAAAAACAAATGAACATAAAAATAACACATGGCATTCAATACATACATCAAATGTCATATATCATAAAGTAATTATACATACAATTATGTATAATGCATAATACATAGCAAAAATACACAAAGAAAATTGTGAAAAAAATAAAAAATGAGTGAAAAAAAATATATAAAAATAAAACAAATAAAAATGTAAATGAAATAAACAAATAAAAAAAGAAAAAATGAATAAAAATGTGAACAAATAATATGAAATATTGAAGACCCAATGGGTACGAAAAGAGCCGTAGATTTCTTGTGAGAGGAGTGTTTCTTCATAAAATCTTGAAATGCCCTCAACAATGAATTCCATGCCAGATCATATACTGCAATGCGAAGATAGAGAACTGGAGTATAAGCACAGGAAAAAATAATTAAAAACAGAAAACTAAAACCAAGACTAAAAAGATACCCATACGATTTTTACAGAAAGGACCCAAAACCATTACTCTCATTCAATCATTTTTTTTTTTTGCTACTGTATATAGGAGGCTATGTGCAGGCTCATACTGTATATAGGAAGCAATGTGCAGGCTCATACTGTATATAGGAGGTAAACACTGCATTCAGGAGGCTATATGTTGGTGCTCATACTGTATGTAGGAGGCTATATGCGGCCTCATACTGTATATGGGAAGCGATGTGCAGGCTCATACTGTATATAGGAAGCGCTGTGCAGGCTCATACTGTATGTAGGAGGCTATATGCGGCCTCATACTGTATATAGGAAGCGATGTGCAGGCTCATACTGTATATAGGAGACTATGTGCAGACTCATACTGTATATAGGAAGCGCTGTGCAGGCTCATACTGTATGTAGGAGGCTATATGCGGTCTCATACTGTATATAGGAAGCGATGTGCAGGCTCATACTGTATATAGGAAGCGCTGTGCAGGCTCATACTGTATATAGGAGGCTATATGCGGCCTCATACTGTATATAGGAAGCGCTGTGCAGGCTCCTACTGTATATAGGAGGCTATATGCGGCCTCATACTGTATATAGGAAGCAATGTGGAGGCTCACACTGTATATAGGAGGCAATTCAAAAGCAGGAAATATCCAGCTACAGATCCAGGGAAAAATTGTTAAAATCAAAAAATGAAGGAGAGCGATAAAGTGGCGCCTGTGTAAAAGGTTTTGTAACTGCTGCGACTCTAGATACCAACCACAAGGAAATCGAAAGGATTATAAATATTTGTGATAGACTCGTGCTGAAAAAACCAAGATGTGGGAGAAAAGCTAGTCACTTATTAATGAGACAAATAGAAGAATATTTAATAGGTAAAACCTGACAAGAATAAACAATAAACTGCAGTTAGCCCAATCGTGGGGATAAATAGCTGAGAAATAAATAGTGATTAGTATATCTTAATGAATATATTGCAACTCGCCCAGTACAAAGCTGTGAAAAAAATGGTAGTTAATGGAAATAGAAAGTATTGCACTCAAACAGTTGATTAACCAAGGAGAGATGGCATGTACCCGAATAGAATTCTCCTAGAAGTAAAGGGTTAATATGTATATAGAACACAATTGGGTGAAAATATTAAATGGTCATAAGCAATATGTCCCGGACCTGAAGAAAGAAGCTGAGTTTTCCGAAACGCGTTGGTTTCGGCCCTTTTTGCCACCCGTACCTCCATCTAGCAGCAGTTACACGGCACCACGTGATCCACCGCGTCACACAGGTCCTGCTCCTACTGCACATCTGCCGGGACGCAGCTATCGACCAGAGTGACCGGATCCCTGCCGACAGCTGGAGCGCAGGAGCGCTGGTCTCACACTACACCTCGGCATATCGCCGCATCTCCCAGGTCCGACCTTTACTGCACCAGCCAGAACGCAGTCACCGGATTCTACGCAGACCATCGGAGGTATTGTGAGTAGCAACACTCACATACAACTATATATGGTGAAATCACCATGTACTGTTCAGCGCGCTATTTCACAGGGTACGAGCCCTCCACTCATTGGAGAAAGTACTTGGTGTATCCATCATCGGCCGGGGCAGCTCTCCCCACGGCTATAGACATTGGAATATTTTATGAATGCAGGTTTATACCAAGCATTAACTATGGACTAAGAATATAATCACACTCTTTATGCCAGGACATATTGCTCATGACCATTTAATATTTTCACCCAATTGTGTGTTCTATGTACCTATTAACCCTTTACTTCCTGCCGCTCTTATTTGCAGCCTCTAGGAGAATTCTATTCGGGTACATGCCATCTCTCTTGGTTAATCAACTGTTTGAGTGCAATACTTAATGGAAATAGTAACTACCATTTTTTTTCACAGCTTTGTACTGGGCGAATTGCAATATATTTATTAAGATATACTAATCACTATTTATTTCTCAGCTATTTATCCCCACGATTGGGCTAACTGCAAATTATTGTTTATTCTTGTCAGGTTTTAACTATTACCGTATATACTCGAGTATAAGCCGACCCGAGTACAAGCCGAGGCACCAACTTTTGCCACGAAAAACTGGGTAAACTTATTGACTTGAGTATAAGCCGGGTGTGCATTGACCACTCATCCCTACCGTGGTATGCATGGTTCCCCCGTCCCTGTCATTGTATGCATGGCTCCTTATCCCCTATCTTTGTAGGTATGATTCCTGTTAAGAAAAAAAACATCCTATTTACCTGCCTGCGCGCCGTCGGTGCCACTGCATCTTGTTCCGGCCATATAACACGGATAATTCTTGGTAATGACAGTGAATATTTAGAACATTCATTACTGTGCACATTATACACATTATACATTCCTGCAGCTCAGTGGCGTAGCAACTGTTTGTGGCGCCCGGGGCGGTCGAAAAATTTGCCGCCCCTTTGGTCGTTGATATTTCGGAAGCATCCAAAGAGCCCACACTACACTCAAAGATCTAATTTTTAGTCTACTACTAACTCTGCTGTTATTATTTCTAAATTTCTAGACTTTCATCTTCTTGCAGTTCTCTATATATATATGTATGTATTAGCTTGATGACCCTACTGAACCGCCACCACTGCCCTTCATAGAGCCGCACCATAAAACAGTGTAAGGAGACCCATGTGTCCTCCCCCTGCACAGAACCACAGTACACTCCCTACAGAGCCCTCATGTTCTCCCTTGCACAGCCCCCCATTTACCCCCCTGCACAGCCCCCCATGTCCTCCCCTACGCAGCCTCCCCATGTACTCCCCCTGCACAGCCCCCCATGTCCCTCCTACAGAGCCCCCATGTCCTCCCCTGCACAGCCCCCCATGTCCTCCCCTGCACAGCCCCCCATGTCCTACCCTGCACAGCCCATGTCCTCCCCTACAGAGCCCCCCATGTCCTCCCCTGCAGAGCCCCCCATGTCCTCCCTCTACAGAGCCCCCCCATGTCCTCCCCTGTACAGCCCCCCCATGTCCTCCCCCTGCACAGCCCCCCCATGTCCTCTCCCTACAGAGCCCCCCCATGTCCTCTCCCTACAGAGCCCCCCATGTCCTCTCCCTACAGAGCCCCCCATGTCCTCTCCCTACAGAGCCCCCCATGTCCTCCCCTGCACAGCCCCCCACGTCCTCCCCCTACAGAGCCCCCCCATGTCCTCCCCTGCACAGCCTCGCCATGGTCACCTATCTGCACAGCCCCCCAATTCCCAGTATTCCTCCTCCCGCCCTCACCTGCTGGTTGCCGGCTCCGTTCAGCAGCGGCGTGCTCTCCCCGGCCTCCTCCAGCTGCTCCCGGTCGGACCACGACACCCTATTGGCCACATTGGCCATGCTCCATGCTGTGCGGCCGCTCCGCTCGTTGTTTGGGCATGTGACAGCCGAAGCCTCGGCAGATCCCACGGTCATGTGACTGCCAATCTACAGCGCTGCAGCGGGGTCATACCAGGAACGCACGCCCGAGGCATGACGGGTAATGTAGTCCTACAGTGTTACCATAGCAACACGGCTGCTGGGGCCTTTCCTAAAAGCAGCCGAGGAGCTGTCATGCTGCTGCGCCGCCCCCACACACGTGCCGCCTGGGGCGGACCGCCCTCCCCCACGCTACTCCAGTGCTGCAGCTATGGGTCCCTGTTATCAGCCATTCATAGGCCAGGACCAGCCCTCAACATAAAGGGGACACAATTATAACACTGAGCACAATAGTCAGGGGGCCCGTGAGACCACCCCCTGACATCAGCAGAGACCTGTGCAGTGGCTGAAGAGTTAACCAGCCCTCGGGAATCTGCAGAGCTTCATTATACATCGGTGCCAATGTTCACTACAGGACTGGCATTGTATTCATGAATCAGATGGCTCAGGATGAACTCCAGGCAAGTATCAGAGACTCTACAGCGGAAACTCCAGATCTCATCCAGGGCTTCCTGGTGCCTGATCAGTAAGCAATGAGGTCCCTGTATCCACAATGATCCTTGGAGAAACAATTGTCCAGCAGACCCAGCACGCCCTATAACTGGTAAAACCATCCTTTTTACCTCCCTGGTGGCTTTGCAGCTCATTGTGGACACTACAGCGCAGGTCCTGAATTTTACAAGCTTTATTAGGGAAAGCGGTTTATTGGTTGACCGCACTATATAAACTAGATCCGGGGCACTTGTAAACCACGCCTCCTGAGGAAGCTGCGGCGTAACGCGCGTAGGGGCGGCAGGTTTTACAGCGACATACACAGCACATGTAAGTTGTTACTTTCTAATGCAGTCCTTGTATCTTACTCTGGAATTTGCATAGACAGTTTTTACTCTGTGTACACTTAATGCCTACCAGGCTTATTTGATACAAGGCACTTATGCACTTTATATTCAGCAGTTTACTCTGGGCACTTATTGTATGCAAAACCTTATCTGGGCATACATATTATGTAAATGGAGAGTTTGCTGTTTACTATGCATTCTATTTGTGAAAGGAAAGCAAAGAAACTACATGTTTTATACAGATAAAAACTTTATTAACTGCTATATTGTGTTTATGTCTGCTGTAACTTGCATTTAGCATTTATGCTCTGTTAATTATTCTAAATAAATTATTTAGCTTGAAAAGTCTTAGTTACTCACCGGTTAACGGTATTTTTCGGAGTCCATGACAGCACCACCTGAGAGAGGGGATCCGCCCTTTAGGAACAGGAAACTTACAGATACAAAAAGGGCGGCACCTCTCCCACGCATCAGTTGGATTACAGAGCACAGAGGACCACAATGGTTAATAGCATAACTTATATACAATACTATACACAACTATTTAAATTACCCGTGTACGTATAAGAAGTGCACACCCAAATTAAACTAAAGGGAGGGAATATACGGGTGCTGTCATGGACTCCGAAAAATACCGTTAACCGGTGAGTAACTAAGACTTTATTCGGTCGTCCATGACAGCACCACCTGAGAGAATTACAGAGAGTAATAACTACTTTAGGGAGGGACTACAGCCTGCAGCACCCTTATCCCAAAAGAGAGGTCTGTGGAAGCACCCAAGTCTAGCCTATAATGTCTATAAAAGGTGCTCGGAGAGGACCAAGTAGCCGCCTTACATATCTGGTCAATGGAGACTTCTGATCTCTCGGCCCACGAGGTCGCCATGGCTCTGGTGGAATGTGCCCTCAGCTTCCCGGGTGGCGACCTGCCTTTTGAGGTGTATGCTAAGGCAATCGCTTCTCTAATCCACCTGGCTAGTGTATTCTTTGATACTCTACAACCTTTCCTAGGGCCTTGGTGGGAAATAAACAGGGCATCCTCTTTCTTCCAAGGATCGGTAGCTGCCACATATTCTATAAGGCACTTCCTAACATCCAGGGTATGTAGTTTCTCTTCCTTCTTATTAGCCGGATTAGGGAGGAAGGATGGAAGGACTACTTCCTGAGTCCTATGAAAGTTAGAAACCACTTTAGGTAAATACGCTGGATCAGGTGTGAGTATTGCTCATTTTTAATCTGTATATAAGGAGGACGCCTAGATAATGCCTGGATATCGCTAGCTCTGCAAGCAGAGGTTAGAGCTACCAGGAACGCTACTTTGAGGGACAGGTTTTTTATGGAAGCTGATGAAATAGGTTCGAATGGAGCTTCCGTCATGGCCGTGAGGACTAGATTCAAGTCCCATGGCATGAATCTATCCTTCACTACCGGCCTGGATCTTCCTGCTGCTTTAATGAATCTACTGATCCAGTAATTACTCGTGATGTTGCAGCTAAAGAGGGCCCCTAAGGCTGCTACTTGTACTTTAAGGGTTCTAGTGAAAGCCCCATGTCCAGACCTTTCTGAAGAAATTCTAAGATCTGATTTATAGGTGTTGAACCCCCAGCGACTATTCCCGAGCTGTGAAGGAATTTCTTCCAAATTCTAACATAGATCTTGGTAGTAATGGCCTTTCTACTTTTAAGAAGGGTATTAATTAAGTCTGGGGAGAAGCCTTTATCTTTTAAGAGCGCCCGCTCAAACTCCACACCGTCAGATGTAGGCCAGCCACCTGAGGATGGAAGACTGGGCCCTGGGATAGGAGATCCGGGATGTCCGGAAGAACCCAAGGATCGGACACCGACATGGTCCTGAGGCAAGAAAACCAAGCCCTCCTGGGCCAAAATGGGGCGATGACTATAACTCTTGCTCTGTCTTTCCTGATCTTTCTCAACACCAAGGGTAGTAGCGATAGGGGAGGGAAGGCATATGCTAGCCTGAAGTCTCACATTATCAGAAAGGCATCTACTGCCAGGGGGTTGTCTCTGGGATTTAGGGAGCAGAATAGTCTCAATTTTCTGTTTTCTTTGGTGGCGAAGAGGTCTGCCTCTGGCTGTCCCCACCTTTGCACAATCAGGTGGAAGATCGAGATGTTTAGGGACCATTCTCCTTGCCTTAGCAGATTGCGGCTTAAGAAATCTGCCATAATGTTTTCTTTCCCTTTTATGTGTAGCGCTGTCAAAGATAGAAAATGCTGCTCTGCTAGTTGGAACAACCGTTCTGTCACATTCATCAGGGGTTTGGAACGAGTCCCACCTTGGTGGTTGATATAAGCCACGGTGACCTGATTGTCGGAGAGCACTCGCACATGATGGCCCTGCAGATACATAAGTAGCTTCTTAGCTGCCTGTTCTACTGCTGTCAATTCTTTCAAATTAGATGACATATTTATCTGGTGCTGGTCCCATAGGCCCTGGACCACGACCTCACCCATATGAGCCCCCCAGCCGGAAGGGCTAGCATCCGTAGTGACTATGCGGGATATGTCGAATTCCCAGGGAACTCCTCTGGATAAATTATCCTTGTCCAGCCACCACTCTAGGGACTCCCTTGTGTTTCGGGACAAGGTTAGCTGGCCCTCTAAGTAACCTCTGAGGATTCTTTGATGCAGTAAAACCTCACCCTGAAGTGTTCTTGAATGAAACTGGGCCCACTGCACCGCTGGGATACAGGAGGAAAGGGAACCCAGAAGGGACATGGCTTTCCTAAGGGACATGGTGGGGTTATTGGAAGCATTTAGGACCTGATAGTGTAAACGAACAAGCTTCTCCGGAGGCAGACGGCATTCCTGTTTCTCAGAATCTAGAATCAGGCCTAAAAACTGCTGGCTTTTCATCGGCTGTAACCGAGATTTTTTCATATTCAGCAGCCATCCTAACCGCTCCAGGGCAGACATTGCCCTCTGTAGCTGTTCCGTACAATGTTTTGCCGTTTTTCCTATAATCAGGAAGTCATCTAAGTAGGGTACTACTAGAATGTCAGATTCACGTAGATGGGCCATAACTTCCGCTACTACTTTGGTAAATACCCGGGGAGCGACTGCCACCCCAAAGGGGAGGGCCGCGTATTGGAAATGTTCAACTGACCCATTTAACTGAACCGCCACTCTGAGGAAGCGCTGATGAGCTGCATGAATGGGTATATGGTAGTAAGCATCTTTCAAATCCAACACCACCATAAAGCAGTTTTGAAACAATAATTTTATTGTTGAATTAATTGTTTCCATTTTAAACGGGCGTATAACCAAGAATTCATTAAGGGACTTAAGATTAATTATAGTCCTAAAGGAACTGTCTGGCTTGCGGACCAGGAACAGAGGGGAGTAGAAACCTTTCCCCCTTTCACCTTCTGGAACCACAGTTAGGACCTTCTTAAGGCAAAGATCATGAACCTCGGCCTCCAGGGCAGCTTGTTCTGATGTGGAGGACCTGATTGGGGTGACCCTAAATCGATCATGGGGAACCCGGGTGAATTCCAGTTGTAGACCCGTAGCTATCACCCCCCGTATCCAATTACTATCCGAAATCATGGACCAGGCTGGGTAGAAGGCAGCTAGTCACCCCCCTACCAGGGCCTCTAGTCATTGGGGCGGCTTTTTAGTGTCCCGTGCTGGACCTTCCTGGCGCCCCCCTCCTCCGAACATGAAACCTGTACCTCTCCTTCTTTTGTCATCCCATCTGCCCTGATCTCTGGACGACCTTCTATGGAAATATCCTTTCCTGGTAAAGGGGCGTCTATAAGAAGGATTCGGGAGGCTCGGAAACTTCTTTTTATCATCCCCGGCTTTCTCTAACAGTTCATCCAGGGCAGAGCCAAATAGATATTCCCCCTCGCAAGGAATGGAGCAGAGTCGTGACCTGGCCTGGATATCCCCTGGCCAGCATTTTAACCAGAGGGCCCTTCGAGCTGTGTTAGATAACCCTGCGGATCTAGCCGCCATCCTTGCAGAGTCTGCTGAGGCATCGGCCGGGAAAGCAGCGGCACTCTGGATAATTGGTAGGGTTTTCCGAATGGATGCTCTTGAGGCTCCATCTCTCAGATGGGAATCCAGTTGATCTAGCCAGACCATCATGGATCTGGCTGTACAAGTGGCAGCTATCGCTGGTCTTAGGGCGTCTGCTGACATCTCCCATGATCCCTTTAGAAAGGAATCCGCTTTTTTATCCAGCGGGTCTTTTAGGGAAGCCATGTCATCGAAAGGGATGGAAGATTTTCTGGAGGCTTTGGCTACTGCCACATCCAGTTTAGGGGCCTTAACCCATCTGTTCACCACTGGGTCATCAAATGGGTACCTTCGTTTGAAGGCCAGTGGCAAGGAGCCTCTTTTTTCAGGTTTTTTCCACTCCCTATCTATTAAGCTCTGGACCTTATCATTTAAAGGGAAGGCCCTGCGCTTCCTGGGATCTAGACCTCCGAACATCACGTCTTGTGCCGAAATTTCTGGTTTTGAGTCTGTTACTCCCATGGTGGACCTTATTGTTTTAACTAGTTTGTCCATCTGGTCTAACGGGAAGCAGAAACGGCTCGAGTCTTCATCCGAAGAAGACGAAGTGGAGGCCGGGGAATCCGAGGAGTCATTGTTCCTAGGAGCAACCGAGGACTCAGAACCTGAGAAGCTAACTTCTCTCCCCCTAGAAGAATCCCTTTTTGACAGGGCTTTCATTTCTGTCCTGATTATTTCTCTCAGGCTTGTGGTGAAATCTGGCGTTTCTTCCGCTACCTGTAAGGACGGGGGAGAATGTAAGGGCCTGTCAGTCTATCCCTGGCCCTCATTCCCTTCCAACCCCTACCGTTTGTCGCACACATGGCTGACAATCTTTTGGGGTGGCCGTCTGGCAAGGGGCAACTACAGAGGGCACATTCCCTGTGCTTCTGTTTTCCCGTAGCTTTCCTCCCCTGCAAAAAATACATAAGGGAACACTGCATCAGGGTACATTCACGAATATCTCTTACCCATGCAGGTGAGGCAGGTACCGGATCACGGAGGGAGGCAGGAGGGTCCTTTAGTCTGGAGGAACTTCCGCGGCTCTGTTCACTCGATCGTTTTTTCTTCTGCTGGCCACTCGCATGAGGCTTCGCCACGGCCTCCTTCTGTGGCCGCTCCTGTATCTCGTCCTGCTGCTCTATGGGGGCTTCTGTCATATCCATCGCTGGGCCTTCAGAAGCACCCCCGCAGCGTTGCCTCCTGCCTTTTAAGGCCTCCCTGTACCCGGGTCAGCAGGGTTCTGGCGTGGCACCTCCCCAGCATTCGCGACCCCCCCTGCATGCTCCGCCTCCCCCCCACCCCTCGCCACGGGTACAGCGAGTCCCCCCGGACCGCCGCGCACACGCGGCGCACACTGGAAAGTCGGCCAGCACCCGACTTCCGGTTTCGGCATCCCCGGCTCCGCCCCTTCCGCCGCGTCACTTCCACCGTGCGTCAGAGACCGCGGGAGCGCGCGGACCGGAGCCGGCAGGGCGCCCCCGGCTCCGGTGTGCCCGCCGCCCCCACATGCGCCCGCCTGCGACCGACGACTGTGTGCGACCGCCGACCCGGACGCGGGAGGGTGACCGGACCCCAGGTGGAGACTCAGGAGGGGCGTATACGTACCTGGTGCCCGCACTTTGGAGACGGCTGTCCACCGGACCCTATGCTCCACCTGCTCCAACCACAGCCGTGGCGACCTACCCGGCCCCACCGTGGTGCTTCCAGGGACCCCGAACTGGACCGAGGTAGGAGATCCCCCCGCTACCTGAGGCGTTCAGCCGGCCTGGGAATCCCTCGTCGACTCCATGACGGACGATCTGTAGGGAGTCCTGTCCTCTAGGAACAGGAAACCAACTGATGCGTGGGAGAGGTGCCGCCCTTTTTGTATCTGTAGGTTTCCTGTTCCTAAAGGGCGGATCCCCTCTCTCAGGTGGTGCTGTCATGGACGACCGAATAAAACTCCAATTTTGATCTCTTGTGATGCTTAATAGCTCATTTATGAGATTTTTTTTGCTATTATATTTCCAGTGAGTTGAGCCTTTGAAGAATTTTTTTCCAGTATCTGGGATATATTTGTACTTTATCCAATATACAGTATGAGCCTGTACATCGCTTCCTATATACAGTATAAGGCTGCATATAGCCTCCTATATACAGTATGAGCCCACATAGCCTCCTGTATACAGCATGAGGCCGCATATAGCCTCCTATATACAGTATGAGCCCACATAGCCTCCTGTATACAGTATGAGGCCGCATATAGCCTTCTATATATAGTATGAGGCCGCATATAGTCTCCTATATACAGTATGAGCCTACACATTGCTTCCTATATACAATATGAGCCCACATAGCCTCCTATATACAGTATGAGCCTGCACATCGCTTCCTATATACAGTATGAGGCCACATATTGCCTCCTATGTACGGTATGAGCCTGCACATCGCTTCCTATATACAGTATGAGGCCGCATATAGCCTCCTATATACAGTATGAGCACCCACATATAGTAACATAGTAACATAGTTATTAAGGTTGAAGGGAGACTTTAAGTCCATCTAGTTCAACCCATATCCTATCCTAACTTGCGCTAACATGTTGATCCAGAGGAAGGCAAAAAAAACCCATGTGGCAACAGTAAGCTTCACATTGGGGAAAAAAATTCCTTCCCGACTCCACATACGGCAATCAGACTAGCTCCCTGGATCAACGCAATATTAAGGAGACTAGTGTATATACCCTGTAATATTATACTTTTCAAGAAAGGCATCCAGTCCCTTCTTAAATTTTAGTAGGGAATCACTCATTACAACATCATATGGCAGAGAGTTCCATAGTCTCACTGCTCTTACAGTAAAGAATCCGCATCTGTGAGTATGCTTAAACCTTCTTTCCTCCAGACGTAGAGGATGCCCCCTTGTCCCCGTCACAGGTCTAAGAGTAAAAAGATCATTAGAAAGGTCTTTGTATTGTCCCCGCATATATTTATACATTGTAATAAGATCACCCCTAAGCCTTTGATTCTGCAAACTAAATAACCCCAAGTGTAATAACCTGTCTTGGTATTGCAGACCCCCTAGTTCCCTAATAACCTTGGTCGCTCTTCTCTGCACCCGCTCCAGTTCAGCTATGTCTTTCTTATACACCGGAGACCAGAACTGTACACAGTATTCTAAGTGTGGTCGCACTAGTGACTTATATAGAGGTAAAATTATGTTCTCCTCATGAGCATCTATGCCTCTTTTAATGCATCCCATTATTTTATTTGCCTTTGCAGCAGCTGCCTGACACTGGCCACTAAATGTGAGTTTGTCGTCCACCCATACACCCAGGTCTTTTTCAGTGACTGTTTTGCCCAGTGTTTTACAATTAAGCACATAATTATACAACTTGTTCGTTCTACCCAAGTGCATGACCTTACATTTGTCCCGATTAAAGCTCATTTGCCATTTATCAGCCCAAGCTTCTAGTTTACATAAATCCTCCTGTAATATAAAATTGTCCTCCTCTGTATTAATTACCCTGCAGAGTTTAGTGTCATCTGCAAATATTGAAATTCTACTCTCTATGCCCTCTACAAGGTCATTAATAAATATGTTAAAAAGAAGCGGGCCCAAAACTGACCCCTGTGGTACCCCACTGCTAACCGTGACCCAGTCCGAGTGTGCTCCATTAATAACCACCCTTTGTTTCCTATCCCTGAGCCAGCTCTTAACCCACCTACACATATTTTCCCCTATCCCCATTGTTCTCATTTTATGTATCAACCTTGTGTGGCACCGTATCAAAAGCTTTTGAAAAGTCCATGTACACCACGTCCACTGCATTCCCTTGGTCCAGTCCGGAACTTACCTCTTCATAAAAGCTTATCAGATTAGTCTGACAGGAAGGGTCTCTTGTAAACCCATGTTGATATTGGGTAAATAAGGTTTTTCTTCTCCAGATACTCCAGTATAGTATCTCTTAGAAAACCCTCCAGGATTTTACCCACAGTTGAGGTTAAACTTACTGGCCTATAATTTCCAATTTCAGTTTTTGTCCCCTTTTTGAATATTGGCACCACATTTGCTATACGCCAGTCCTGTGGTACAGACCCTGTTATTATGGAATCTTTAAAGATTAAAAATAATGGTCTATCTATGACTGTGCTTAATTCCTGCAGTACTCGGGGGTGTATCCCATCCGGGCCCGGGGATTTGTCAATTTTAGTGATTTGTAGACTCCGCCGTACTTCCTGCTGGGTTAAGCAGGTGACATTTAACTTCCTGCTGGGTTAAGCAGGTGACATTTATAGCCTCCTGAATACAGTTTTTGCCTCCTATATGCAGTATAAGCCTGCACATTGCTTCCTATATACAGTATGAGCCTGCACATAGCCTCCTATATACAGTATGAGCCTGTACATAGCCTCCTATATACAGTATGAGGCCGCATATAGCCTCCTATATACAGTAAGAGCACCTACATATAGCCTCCTATGTACAGTATGAGCCTGCGCATTGCTTCCTATAAACAGTATGAGCATCCACATAGCCTCCTATGTACAGTATGAGCCTGCAAATCGCTTCCTATAAACAGTATGAGTCTGCACATCGCTTCCTATAAACAGTATGAGCCCACATATAGCCTCCTTAATACAGTATTTGCCTCCTATATACAGTGTGAGTCCCCATATAGCCTTCTATATACAGTATGAGCCTGCACATCGCTTCCTATACACAGTATGAGGCCACATATAGCCTCCTATATATAGTATGAGCACCCACATATAGCATCCTGAATGCAGTGTTTACCAGCTATATACAGTATGAGCCTGTACATCGCTTCCTATATACAGTATGAGGCTGCATATAGCCTCCTATATACAGTATGAGCCCACATAGCCTCCTGTATACAGTATGAGGCCGCATATAGCCTTCTATATACAGTATGAGGCCGCATATAGCCTCCTACATACAGTATGAGCCTGCACATTGCTTCCTATATACAATATGAGCCCACATAGCCTGCTATATACAGTATGAGCCTCCACATCGCTTCCTATATACAGTATGAGGCCACATATAGCCTCCTATGTACGGTATGAGCCTGCACATCGCTTCCTATATACAGTATGAGGCCGCATATAGCCTCCTATATACAGTATGAGCACCCACATATAGCCTCCTGAATACAGTTTTTGCCTCCTGTATACAGTATGAGCCTGCGCATTGCTTCCTATATACAGTATGAGTCTGCACATAGTCTCCTATATACAGTATGAGCCTGCACATCGCTTCCTATATAGAGTATGAGGCCGCATATAGGCTCCTATATACAGTATGAGCCTGCAAATCGCTTCCCATATACAGTATGAGGCCACATATAGCCTCCTGAATACAGTATTTGCCTCCTATATACAGTATGAGCACCCACATATTGCCTCCTGAATGCAGTGTTTACCTCCTATAAACAGTATGAGCCTGCACATTGCTTCCTATATACAGTATGAGCCTGCACATAGCCTCCTATATACAGTATGAGCCTGTACATCCCTTCCTATATACAGTATGAGGCCGCATATAGCCTCCTATATACAGTATGAGCATCCACATATAGCCTCCTATGTACAGTATGAGCCTGCGCATTGCTTCCTATAAACAGTATGAGCATCCACATAGCCTCCTATGTACAGTATGAGCCTGCACATCGCTTCCTATAAACAGTATGAGCCTGCAAATCGCTTCCTATATACAGTATGAGCCCACATATAGCCTCCTGAATACAGTGTGAGTCTCCATATAGCCTCCTATATACAGTATGAGCACTCACATATAGCCTCCTGAATACATTGTTTGCCACCATATTGCCTCCTATATACAGTGTGAGTCCCCATATAGCTCATATATACAGTATGAGCCCCTATATAGCATCCCATATCTAACTGCATTTACCTTGGTATCATTCATTTTCTATGAGACTGCTCTGTTCTCATATTGTGCATTTATGCATTTAGTAGGGCTTAATGGAATGATTGCGCTTGTTACACATCAACTCTAGATGCGCTCACTTATTAGACTTTGGTTGGGGCAACTTTAAAATATAATAATGATAATGGTCCTGTCTAGTGACAAGTTTATTTTACAGGCTTCTGGAGAAAGGCACAATACCAGTCATTCAAGGGTTAATTCTTTGGAACACTGAGAGGGACTTTCTAGCCAATGAAACCACAGTATAAAACACCTGTGATAACTATAGCAACTGCGCTGATGTCATAAACACATACATCTATGATGCAGGAGAAGATTCCAGAACCACAAGTCATTCAGCCGTAGACGGAGCCATACTTGATGTGTCTGGAGACCTGGAGCTTCATCACTCCACAATGGGAGGAAGGGGACACCGCCTAGCCAGCCAGATCAGCCATAGCGCCTAGCCAGCCAGATCAATGGGGTGACAGATGTTGCAGCCAGATCTCCCTCACGTCCGGTACTCGCCGCCTTCACTTTATGTGTACGGCCTGGAGAGGTCGCATTAGGCTTCTCCAAAACAAATATGACACAATGTACAAATTCAGGTACAATTTGCTGTTATATGTTGGCACTAACCTTCTAAGCCCAAGGGAAGGGCAGTCCTGCAGCCATGGTTCCCTAGAGGTTTCCACTACAGGGGGTTTTTCCTCTCCTGAGTGCTGAAGGACGATTCTTCGTGAGTCGGGGGTTCTGCCATTTTCAGTGTCTCTTTCATAGTAATTGGCTGATTCTAAATTTCAGACACTGAAAGAAATAATAATGATGAGATTTGGAATAAAATTCGGTCAATTTAACATCCAATAAAAGTGTTTTGTGTGTTTCTTTCACAATCTTCGGTTGGTGAGATTTTGTTGGGGGATGAGGATCCAGCATCTATGATCAAGCCATGAAGCCAGATATGAAGTCAGAGCAATTTAACCCTGCGCTGGAAGACAGGACGGAGCAGAGATGACAAAGTGTGACTGCACAATTAGCACAAGTTCACACTCTTCCTCCCATTCAGATACACGAGGGGATTCAGGGCAGAGTTGGGACTAAAAAGCAGCCCTGGCACACAAAATTCACCAGCCCACATGCAATAAGTGTCCTCAACCCAAATCGTAGAACACTGATAGGTCATGTAGGAGTTTGCTTTATCCGTTACCAGGGCCAAAACAAAGTATTTTGGGTGCCCAAGGCAGATGAAGCCGAAGGCGCCCATTTTGCATTTCTACCCAGCTAATTCTTCCCTTTTCCTTTAGGTCTATGACATCATGTGATTAATAACTGATGAGCTGAATCCTTCTAAGTCAGGCCCATATACATTTGTATCTCATGAACCTACAACTCCCAGTATGTCCTTAACAATGGTAAGGAGATGCTGGGAGTTATCAGTCTTTATCAGACTATGGACTATACAGGAACCATAGTACTGATGAGACGCAGTCAGTACCAATAGCTAAAAATGTACATCCTGGTACCTTATAGGTGACCTCTTCTCAGATTGAGTCTTTTCTTTCTCTTAGGCCTGTTTCACACTTCAGTTTTCTGGCGTTAGTCAAAATCCGCCAGTGTGCAAAAGCGGATCCGTTTCCGTTTTGTGGCAAAAGGATGCAACTGGATCCGTTTTTTGTACGGATCCGCTTTAGACGCTAGTGCATGAAATTTAAAGTAAGGCCTGTTTCACGAGAGAGAGAGAGATTTAGCTGCCAGAATGGGATTTGGGGTTAAATATCATGAAAGGACATTCATTCGGGCATGCTCAGTATAAAAAGGAGGATCCGATGGCAGATTCCGTCAATTAACGGTTGGCAACGGATCCACCGCCTTTTCTCATCCACATCTCGCTTCTTAAGGCCCCTTTCACGCTCCAGTCTTTTGCAATCAGTCACAATCCGTCAAAGTGTTCAGATCCGTCAAGTGGACGGATCCTGCGTATATTGCAAAAAACTAATGCACTGGATCTGTTTTTATGACTGATCCGTTGTAGCAGCCTTGCTGTAGGAATTAAAGAAACAGAATTCTGGAGTGAGAGAGAGAGAAGGATTTTGTGCCAGAATAGAAAAAGCAGCCGCAGGGGGTTAAAATAAAGGAAGAAAAATGATTCCGGGCATGCTCAGTTTTAAAAGACGGAATCCGTCGCTATCCGACTTTTCGACGTACACAAAAAACGTTCATCTGTCCGTTGTCTCCGGCCGACGGACAGAGATTTTCTGATGGATCCGTTGGACGACAGATGAAACGTGTGGCCATCCGTCACTAATACAAGTCTATGAGAAAAAAACGGATCCAGCATGAAAAAATGATGGAAAGCCAAAACTATATATATATATATATATATATATATATATATATATATTTTGTATTCCAAATTATAATGTGATGACATAAAAATCTGAATAGTAAATATATCAATACATCTTGCCAAAATTTGTATAATATCAGCACCAGAAAAAAATAAATAAAAAATATGTAAAAAAAAATGCTAAGTGCTAAAATATATCGCTCAAAAAACTTTTTTCTATTAATAATGTGTAAGTTAAATATATAGTGTAGACAATAATATCGTGAAAAGTACTACCATAATATTCTAAAAATTGCACTAAAAAGTGCTATAGTGCTGTAAAACAAAAATTGTGCAAAAGTGAAAAGTATTGCAAGATATAGAATTAAATCCACTGTAAATGATTCAGTACTATAAAGTGCTAGAGGACAAAACATACAATGCACATTGAAAATAAATGAATATACAAGTATAACCAAGAAATAATGTTCTCCAAAAAGTACTGCAATGCTATAGATGAATTGCAGAGTACTGCAAAATATGAGGGATAAATACAAATGAAAGTTTACGTATACTAAAATATGCCAAGATATAAATTACTATAATATGACCCAGTAATATAAGGTGTTATAGTGCTACACCGCCATACACATTAAGTTTGGAGCTGTGACCAAGCTCACCCCAGCGAAGAGCGCTTGACACTGGACGCCAGAGTCCGTGGCTGCACGGGTACAACAGTCCCAGCAGCCAAATCCGGAGGGCAGGAGACTGCAGGCCTCCTGACCCCATCACACACCTGAACGCACAGCAGCATACCAGAGCCAGAGCCACCACGAAGGAGTGACACCTGTGAAAGGCTCAAGCTGCCTGCCATACAGGCAAGGACTAAAGAACCGTAAGGAATTGAGGGTAAACTGATTAAATTTGCTGATGACACAAAGCTAGGAGGGATAGATAATACTAGAGAAGAGAGAGAGAGAGGATTCAAAAAGATTTAAATAAACTGGAGAAGTGGGCAGCAACTAACAGAATGGTTTTTAACAGGGAGAAATGCAAAGTACTACATCTGGGCAATAAAAATGAAAAAAGCATATATAGAATGGGAGGAATAGGGCTAAGTGACTAATAGATCACAGACTGAATATGAGTCAACAGTGTGATGCAGCAGCAAAAAAGGCAAATGCAATTCTAGGATGTATTAACAGAAGCATACAGTCTAGATCACGTGAAGTCATTATTTCCTTCTACTCCTCTTTGGTCAGACCTCATCTGGAATATTGTGTCCAGTTATGGGCACCACATTTTAAAAAAGACATCAACAAACTGGAGCAAGTTCAGAAAAGAGCGACCAGAATGGTGACCGGTCTGCAAACCCTGTCTTATGCGGAAAGGTTGCAGGATTTGGGAATGTTTAGTTTGCAAAAGAGAAGACTGAGAGGAGACTTAATAGTGGTCTACAAATATCTAAAGGGCTGTCACATTGTAGAAGGATCAACTTTATTCTCATTTGCACAAGGAAAGACTAGAAGCAATGGGATGAAACTGAATGGGAGGAGACACAGATTAGATATTAGAAAAAACTTTTTGACAGTTAGAGTGATCAATGAGTGGAACAGGCTGCCACGAGAAGTGGTGAGTTGTCCTTCAATGGAAGTCTTCAAACAGAGGCTGGACAGACATCTGACTGGGATGATTTAGCGAATCCTGCTTTGAGCAGGGGGTTGGACCAGATGGCTCAGGAGGTCCCTTCCAACTCTACGATTCTATGAACAGAGGACTGAGCATAGCTTTAGACCTCATGGGACAGCGTAGAAAGGAGGCCTCCAACCCATCTGGCTTAGTGGATCCTAAATTGCTTCCAGGCTGGCTGGATCTCCATTACCATCAGTACTCAGTGCCCTGGTTTGCAACTCAAAATGTGAGTAAAAGCGTAAAGACTGCACCCCGCTGTGTTCGCCTGTTTATTTGCTGCGTCACCTCAGCCCTGCATTACATCCATCATCACCATCTTTTATAATATAATTGCCCTGAGACTTAGCTCTACCTGTGGAGAGCTGTACCAACTCTGCTGCATCACCATCAGCCTCAGCTGTCTTTTTAAGCAGCGTCGGCTATCCCTTGCCGAATACCACAGGTGGCGTCACAAACTACAGTGGGGAAAAAAAGTATTTCGTCAGTCAGCAATAGTGCAAGTTCCACCACTTAAAAAGATGAGAGGCGTCTGTAATTTACATCATAGGTAGACCTCAACTATGGGAGACAAACTGAGAAAAAAAAAATCCAGAAAATCACATTGTCTGTTTTTTTTCATTTTATTTGCATATTATGGTGGAAAATAAGTATTTGGTCAGAAACAAGCAAACAAGATTTCTGGCTCTCACAGACCTGTAACTTCTTCTTTAAGAGTCTCCTCTTTTCTCCACTCATTACCTGTGGTAATGGCACCTGTTTAAACTTGTTATCAGTATAAAAAGACACCTGTGCACACCCTCAAACAGTCTGACTCCAAACTCCACTATGGTGAAGACCAAAGAGCTGTTTCTGGACACCAGAAACAAAATTGTAGCCCTGCACCAGGCTGGGAAGACTGAATCTGCAATAGCCAACCAGCTTGGAGTGAAGAAATCAACTGTGGGAGCAATAATTAGAAAATGGAAGACATACAAGACCACTGATAATCTCCCTCGATCTGGTGCTCCACGCAAAATCCCACCCCGTGGGGTCAGAATGATCACAAGAACGGTGAGCAAAAATACCAGAACCACGCGGGGGGACCTAGTGAATGAACTGCAGAGAGCTGGGACCAATGTAACAAGGCCTACCATAAGTAACACACTACGCCACCATGGACTCAGATCCTGCAGTGCCAGACGTGTCCCACTGCTTAAGCCTGTACATGTCCGGGCCCGTCTGAAGTTTGCTAGAGAGCATTTGGATGATCCAGAGGAGTTTTGGGAGAATGTCCTATGGTCTGATGAAACCAAACTGGAACTGTTTGGTAGAAACACAACTTGTCGTGTTTGGAGGAAAAAGAATACTGAGTTGCATCCATCAAACACCATACCTACTGTAAAGCATGGTGGTGGAAACATCATGCTTTGGGGCTGTTTCTCTGCAAAGGGGCCAGGTCGACTGATCCGGGTACATGAAAGAATGAACGGGGCCATGTATTGTGAGATTTTGAGTGCAAACCTCCTTCCATCAGCAAGGGCATTGAAGATGAAACGTGGCTGGGTCTTTCAACATGACAATGATCCAAAGCACACCGCCAGGGCAATGAAGGAGTGGCTTCGTAAGAAGCATTTCAAGGTCCTGGAGTGGCCTAGCCAGTCTCCAGATCTCAACCCTATAGAAAACCTTTGGAGGGAGTTGAAAGTCCGTGTTGCCAAGCGAAGAGCCAAAAACATCACTGCTCTAGAGGAGATCTGCATGGAGGAATGGGCCAACATACCAACAACAGTGTGTGGCAACCTTGTGAAGACTTACAGAAAACGTTTGACCTCTGTCATTGCCAACAAAGGATATATCACAAAGTATTGAGATGAAATTTTGTTTCTGACCAAATACTTATTTTCCACCATAATATGCAAATAAAATGAAAAAAAAACAGACAATGTGATTTTCTGGATTTTTTTTTCTCAGTTTGTCTCCCATAGTTGAGGTCTACCTATGATGTAAATTACAGACGCCTCTCATCTTTTTAAGTGGTGGAACTTGCATTATTGCTGACTGACTAAATACTTTTTTTCCCCACTGTATATCTTATATAGGGTCCA
The DNA here is from genome assembly GCF_039654945.1 of Dendrobates tinctorius. Classification (NCBI taxonomy): domain Eukaryota; kingdom Metazoa; phylum Chordata; class Amphibia; order Anura; family Dendrobatidae; genus Dendrobates; species Dendrobates tinctorius. Next base: position 9,719,863 of record NW_027361736.1, on the reverse strand, counting down.
GGATCCAGCAGGATGATGAGGAGCTCTCCTAGCCAGCGTCCTCTCCCGATCACGGCATAGCCACGCCCCACCTTGAGATTGTTGATATCTTTCAACAATTTTGGTTCTCAAGTCCTCACAGTTCTCATCTTCTCTTTATGTCCCCCATGCTTAGTGTGGCACAGAGACATACATTGCAAAGATTGAGTCAACTTCTCCCCTTTTTATCTGGTGTCAGGTGTTATTTTCATATTGCCCCCAATTGGTTTTAAATTCTGCCTGGAATCTGCCTTAAAAAGAGCCTCAAAACCACTGCAAAAAGTGAATATAATCCACAGCAATCCTACACAATGATCCCCCACTTATCGCGGGCATTACATTCTAAACCTCCAACACGATAGTTGAATATCCCCCAAGTAAGAAACTTACATTTATTTTAGCATTTATATATTTTAAGGATTTACAAACCCCTCCCACACACTTATTTACCATTACCAGTCCCTTATTAATCATCCCCAGTTCCTTATTAACCTTTTGCACCTTTTTATAAACACTACTTATGTTCATAAACAAATTCTACATGATGAAGATGATGAATTAGCTGTGTAGTACTGATGATTGAAGGTGATGAAAATGGGATGAATGTACAGTACTGTACTGCACAGCATGGAAGAGCATTACAGCTCTCCTATTGGCACCACTTCATCAGGAGCTTCTTCAGGTGAGGCAGTAGTATCTTCAGCCTCATCCGTAACTTTTACTACCACTAAATGCGTAACCAACCTCTTGTTCGAGTGATGAACATAGTCATGGAGAGATGCTGGTTCTGCTTCTTATGAACCATACGGAGGTCCTATTCCTCAGCCAATCGATGAAGTACATTGCCCATTATGACCATGGTTACAAGTCGATCAAGTGTTGGGCCAACCTCCTCCTCTTCTTAAACCCGTTGTTCAAACTGTTCCTCATCCTCTTCTTCACTTGCTGAAGGGTGTTTCCGTCTTCAGTAGTCATGTCACTGAAGCCCTCTCCTCCCGGTATTTTCACCAGCTTCACAGCCTAATCCACCGCAGAGTGATACATTTCATCAAGAGAAAGTCTGACACATCATTTTCTTTATGGTTTTTTGAACATTTTTTCAATATATTTTTTGTTTTTAACCCCTTCACCCCCAAGGGTGGTTTGCACGTTCATGACCGGGCCAATTTTTACAATTCTGACCACTGTACCTTTATGAGGTCATAACTCTGGAACGCTTCCATGGATCCCGGTGATTCTGACATTGTTTTGTCGTGACATATTGTACTTCATGTTAGTGGTAAAATTTCATTCAAATAACTTGCGTTTATTTGTGAAAAAAATGGAAATTCGCAATTTTCCAACTTTGAATTTTTATGCCCTTAAATCACGGAGATATGGCACACAAAAAACTTGATAACTAACATTTCCCACATGTTTACTTTACATCAGCACAATTTTGGAACCAAAATTTTTTTTTGTTAGGAAGTTATAAGGGTTAAAAGTTGACCAGCGATTTCTCATTTTTACAACACCATTTTATTTTTAGGACCACATCACATTTGAAGCCACTTTGAGGGGTCTTTTTGATAGAAAATACCCAAAAGTGACACCATTCTAAAAACTGCACTCCTTAAGGTGCTCAAAACCACATTCAAGAAGTTTATTAACCCTTTAGGTGCATCACAGGAATTTTTTTGAATATTTAAAAAAAAAAATGAACATCTAACTTTTTTTCACAAAAAAAGTACTTCAGGTTCAATTTTTTTTATTTTACCAAGGGTAACAGGAGAGATTGGACTGCAAAAGTTATTGTGCAATTTGTCCTGAGTACGCTGATACCCGATTTGTGGGGGGAACGACTGTTTCGGCGCATGGCAGAGCTCAGAATGGAAGGAGCGCCGTTTGACTTTTTCAATGCAAAATTGGCTGGAATTCAGATCGGACGCCATGTCACGTTTGGAGAGTCCCTGATGTACCTAAACAGTGGAAACCCCCTACAAGTGACCCCATTTTGGAAACTAGACCCCCCAAGGAACTTATCTAGATATGTGGTGAGAACTTTGAACCCACAAGGGCTTTACAGAAGTTTATAACGTATAGCGGTACAATTAAAAAAATAATATTTTTTCCACAAAAATGATCTTTTCACCCCAATTTTTATTTTCCCAAGGGTATCAGGACCCTAAAAGTTATTGTGCAATTTGTCCTGAGTATGCTGATACCCCACATGTGGGGGTAAACCACTATTTGGGCGCATGGCAGAGCTCGGAAGGGAAGCAGCGCCATTTGACATTTTTGGCTGGAATTGAGATCGGACACCATGTCGCGATTGGAAAACCCCTGATGTACCTAAACAGTGGAAACCCCCCCACAAATAACACCATTTTGGAAACTAGACCCCCTAAGGAACTTATCTAGATGTGAGGTGAGCACTTTGAACCCCCAAGGGCTTCACAGAAGTTTATAATGCCAGGGCATGAAAATAAAAAAATCGTTTTTTTTCCACAAACATGATCAATTAGTCCCCAATTGTTTTATTTTCCCAAGGGTAACAGGAGAAATTGAACCCCAAAAGTTGTTGTCCAATTTGTCCTGAGTACGCTGACACCCCATATGTGGGAGAAAACTACTGTATGGACACACGTCAGGGCTCGGAAGGGAAGTAGTGACGTTTTGGAATGCAGACTTTGATGGAATGGTCTGCGGGTGTCATGTTGCCTTTGGAGAGCCCCTAATGTACCTAAACAGTGGAAACACCGACAAATGACCCCATTTTGGAAACGAGAACCCCTAAGGAACTTATCTAGATGTGTGCTGAGCACTTTGAACCCTCAAGTGCTTCACAGAAGTTTATAACGCTCGGACGTGAAAATAAAAAAATCATTTTTTTCCACAAAAATGATATTTTTGCCCCCAATTTTTTATTTTCCTAAGGGTTACAGGAGAAATTGGACCCCAAAAATTGTTTTGCAATTTGTCCTGAGTAGGCTGATACCCTACATGTAGGGTAAAACACCGTTTGGCGCATGGCAGAGCTTGGAAAGGAAGGAGCACCATATGACATTTTCAACTCAGAATTGGCCGGAATTGAGATCAGACGCAATGTTGCATTTGGAGAGCCCCTGATGTGCCCAAGCAGTGGAAACCGCCAATTCTAACTCCAACCCGAACCCCAACACACCCCTAACCCTAATCTCAGCCCTAACCCTAACCCAAGCCCTAACCCTAACCCTAGCCCTAACGGAAAAATGGAAATAAATACATTTTTTTTATTTTATTATTTTTCCCTAACTAAGGGGGTGATAACGAGGGGTTTGATTTACTATTTATGGCGGTTTTTATATTTGGCAGCTGTCGCACGCTAAAAGACGCTTTTTATTGTAAAAATAGTTTTTGCATCACCACATATTGAGAGCTATAATTTTTCCGTATTTTGACCCACCGAGTCATGTGAGGTCTTATTTTTTGCGGGATGAGTTGACGTTTTTATCGGTACCATTTTCGGGCACGTGACATTTTTTGATCGCTTTTTATTCCGATTTTTGGGACGCAGAATGAACAAAAACCAGCGTTTCATGAATTTCTTTTGGGGGAGTGCGTTTACACCGTTCTGCGTGCAGTAAAATTGATAAAGCGGTTTTATTCTTCGGGTCAGTACGGTTACAGCGATACCTCATTTAGGTCGTTTTTTAGGTTTTGTCGGTTTTATGCAATGAAAACTATTTTATATAAAAAATAATTATTTTTGCATCGCTTTATTCTGCGAGCTATAACTTTTTTATTTTTTCACTGATGATGCTGTGTGGTGGCTTTTTTTGTGGGACAAGATGCCATTTTCAGCGGTACCATGGATATTTATATGCGTCTTTTTGATCGCGCGTTATTACACTTTTTGTTTGGCGGTATGATAAATCATTTTTTGCTTCGTTTTTTATTTTTATTTTTTAAGGGGTTAACTAACGGGACAGTTTTATAGGGCGGGTCGTTACGGACGCGGCGATACCTAATATGTGTACTTTTATTTTATTTATTTTTTTCAAAAAATGAATTTATTGGGGAATATTTTTTTTTTTTTTTTTTTTACTAATTTATTTGGCGATTTTTTTAAAATTATTTTTACACTTTTTTTTAATTTTTTTTTTTACTTTATTACACAGTCCCAGGTGGGACATCACTGTCCTGTGACAGATCGCTGATCTGTCACATCACAGATCACTGTGACAGATCAGCGATCTGTCACAGGCATTGAAGCAGACTTCCTCTTGCCTGCGCTTTGCAGGCACTGAGGAAGCCAGCTTCCTGCAGGCCCCCGAAGGCCCCCGTCGCCATCTTGGATTCGGGGGCCTGGAGGAAAGGAGCCCCCCGCAGCAGCGCTGCACATTGCGCTGCTGTGGGGGGCACAGGGAAGCACGGAGGGAGCCCCCTCCCTGCCGATGCTTCCCTTTAACTCCATCAAACATGATCGCGGTGTGCAAGGGGTTAACGTGTCGGGGGCGGTCCGTGACCGTCCCTGACACATTGTGCCGGGTGTCAGCTGTGATAATCAGCTGACACCCGGCCGCGATCAGCGGTGCTCACCACATGGGCGCCGCTGATCGCTGAGACGTACTATCCCGTCCATGGGCATAGGGGCCCAGGTCCCATGGACGGGATAGTACGTCGGATGGCAGGAAGGGGTTAAATATTTGATAGACTCGAAAAAAAACAAGAAGTGGGAGAAAAGGTAGTCACTTATTAATGAGACAAATAGAAGAATATTTACCGTATACACTCGTGTATAAGCCGAGTTTTTCAGCACTTTTTTTGTGCTGAAAACACCCCCCTTGGCTTATACACGAGTCACGGTCCCAGAAAGCCGGCAGAGGAGGGGAGCAGCAGGTCACAGAGGCCACCAGCTTCCATCACACCATACTCACATGCCTGCACGCCTCTCCGCTCCCTTAGGTGTGGAGCGCATATTCATTACCTTAATGAGCAGTACCACATGATCACTCGACAGGAAGAGCTGCAGGCTCCGGCTGTAACGTCTGTCTGCGGTCTGGGCTGCAGCCAGACAACACCCCGAGAAACACTGATACCCTTTACCCCTATTCAGGGATCTGGATTTATAGCAGAGCCCAGGAGGTGCTGTCTGAATAGGAGCAGTGGCCAGAGCAGGACGGTCGCCAGAGAGGGAGTTCCAATACAGGACAAAAACGTGGTAGTATCTGGGTCTAAACCAGTCGGGCAGCAGGGTGCAAAAACGTTAGGCAGAAGCAGAGTCAGAAGTCCAGGCCAAGGTCAGAGTTATTCAACTATAGCAATTCACACAGTAACACGCAGGGGAACCAAGAATATATCCGGCGGCTTGCAAGACCAGTCCCAAGGTATTTGAGGGATCAGGTCACCCCTCACAGGTTCCTGGACTGCTGATGTCATCAGTACCGCCCCCAGGACCAGGCCAGATGATGATGCAGTAACCTTCTGATGACTGACAGAGGGGCGGAGCCTGCGCCCACCAGATGCCTGCACAGGTGCCCTTACTCTGTCAGCACCATAACTCACGGGCGAGTGACCGCGCCCAGAACAGCAGACACCGAATTAAAAGGCAACGTGACAGACCGGCGCCTCCTAGAGGCTAAAGCCGGGACAGTAGGCCCTGAGTCTGATGCGACGGAACCACGGCCCCTCCCAGTGGCCGAGGCATTAACAGCCGTCCCTGAGTCTGACGACGAAGTGGCGGTCCGGCGCCTCCTAGTGGCCGCGACCGGAACAGCAGGCCCCAAGTCTGGCGGCGACGTGACAGTACCCCCCCTTCCAAGAGGGGCCTCTGGACCCTCAAAACCCGGTTTGTCCTGGTGAAGGAGGTGAAACCTTCTAATTAATGCCTTGGCATGGATGTTCCTTGCGGGGACCCAGGACCTCTCCTCCGGGCCGTAGTCCTTCCAGTGTACAAGATACTGTATGGAGCCTCTCACCAGGCGGGAGTCAAGGATACCCTGGACTTCATACTCTAAAGCTCCCCCGACCGAAACAGGAGGAGGGGGGGACTGGACAGGGTGAATGGGAGAACGATAAGGCTTGCGGAGAGACCTGTGGAATACGTTAGGTAATTTGAATGTGGAAACTGTGGAAGTTTTAAGCGGAAGGCTACTGGGTTAACCACCTCGATAATTTCGTATGGGCCGATGAACCTGGGACCCAGTTTGGCAGATGGTACCTTAAGCTTGATATTTTTTGTAGAGAGCCAAACCTTATCGCCACCTCCCAGGTGCGGCCCCTTAGATCGTCGTCTATTTGAGGCCGAAGCCTGTCTAACCTGAGCCCCTTACAAATTTGAATTAACCTCAGACCAAATCGTTTTCAGCCGATGTATATTTTGCTCAACCCCAGGGAGCTCCGACATCCTGGCCGAAAACGACTCAAAGCGCGGATGTAGTCCAAGGTTACAGAAAAAGGGGGTAGTTTTAATGGAGTCCTGATATCGATTATTGAGCGCGAATTCAGCCAATGGCAGATGTTCCACCCAATCGGACTGATGTCCTGACACATAACAGCGGAGGTATTGAATCATAGAATTGTAGAGTTGGAAGGGACCTCCTGGGCCATCTGGTCCAAACCCCTGCTCAAAGCAGGATTCGCTAAATCATCCCAGTCAGATGTCTGTCCAGCCTCTGTTTGAAGACATCCATTGAAGGAGAACTCACCACTTCTCGTGGCAGCTTGTTCCACTCATTGATCACTCTAACTGTCAAAAAGTTTTTTCTAATATCTAATCTGTGTCTCCTCCCATTCAGTTTCATCCCATTGCTTCTAGTCTTTCCTTGTGCAAATGAGAATAAAGTTGATCCTTCTACAATGTGACAGCCCTTTAGATATTTGTAGACAGCTATTAAGTCTCCTCTCAGTCTTCTCTTTTGCAAACTAAACAATCCCAAATCCTGCAACCTTTCCTCATAAAACAGGGTTTGCAGACCGGTCACCATTCTGATTGCTCTCTTCTGAACTTGCTCCAGTTTGTTGATGTCTTTTTTAAAATGTGGTGCCCATAACTGGACACAATATTCCAGATGAGGTCTGACCAAAGAGGAGTAGAGGGAAATAATGACTTCACGTGATCTAGACTGTATGCTTCTGTTAATACATCCTAGAATTGCATTTGCTTTTTTTGCTGCTGCATCACACTGTTGACTCATATTCAGTCTGTGATCTATTAGTATACCCACGTCTTTTTCACATGTGCTGTTGCTTAGGCCTATTCCTCCCATTCTATATATGCTTTTTTCATTTTTATTGCCCAGATGTAGTGCTTTGCATTTCTCCCTGTTAAAAACCATTCTGTTAGTTGCTGCCCACTTCTCCAGTTTATTTAAATCGTTTTGAATCCTCTCTCTCTTCTCTAGTATTAGCTATCCCTCCTAGCTTTGTGTCATCAGCAAATTTAATCAGTTTACCCTCAATTCCTTCATCTAAATCGTTGATAAAGATGTTGAACAATACAGGGCCCAGGACAGAGCCCTGTGGTACCCCACTTGAGACATTCTTCCAACTGGATGTGCAGCCATTTACGACCACTCTTTGGGTCCGATCACTAAGCCAGTTATGAATCCACCTAACAGTTGCCTTGTCCATTCCATACTTAGTCATTTTTTCAATAAGGATTGTATGAGAGACTTTGTCAAATGCTTTGCTGAAGTCAAGATATACTATATCTACAGCATTTCCTTGATCCACCCAATCAGTGATACCGTCATAGAAGGAAATTAAGTTAGTCTGACTTGACTTATTAGTTACAAACCCATGCTGACTCTGTTTAATCACTTCATTCTTATCCAGGTATTGACATACACGTTGTTTAATAATTTGTTCAAAGATCTTTCCTGGTATAGAAGTCAGACTCACCGGCCTATAGTTGCCTGGGTCCACCTTCTTCCCCTTTTTGAAGATAGGAACAACATTTGCTCTTCTCCAGTCTTCTGGCACTTCTCCTGTCCTCCAAGAATTTTCAAAGATTATGGAGAGGGGTTCAAAAATTTCTTCTGCTATCTCCTTCAGTACTCTGGGGTGTAATTCATCTGGACTTGGAGACTTGAATTCATTTAGGTTAGCTAAGTGTTTCCTCACTATCTTTCTGTTTATAGATATCCTGGATTCTTCTGTTCCCTTAATAGGACAGTGAATAACAGTTGATGTTACATTTCCTTTCTGAGAGAAAACAGATGCAAAATAGGAATTTAAAAGTTCAGCCTTCTCAACATCCTGTCTTACCATTTCATCATTTTCATCCTGTAAAAATCCTATAGCATCTTTGACTTTTCTTTTACTTTTGACATATCCCCAAAATCCTTTATTATTGCTTTTGACATCTCTTGCAAGCCTCAATTCATTTTCAGCTTTAGATAATCTGATTTGTGCCCTGCAGGTTCTGCAGACAGCATAATATTCTTCTTTAGATATGCCTCCCTCTTTCCATTTTATAAACATTTTTTTTGTTCCAGAGTTTGGTTAGTACGCTCAGTTTGACCATTGGTCTCGGGATGGTATGCCGAGGAGAAGGACAACTCCACACCGATGCGTCTACAGAACGCCCTCCAGAACTTCGAGACAAACTGGGTACCCCTGTCGGACACAATATTTGTCGGAACGCCGTATGTGCAGAATGAACAGCTTACTTAAAGTTTCAGAGTTAGGCAAGCCAGACAGGGGAATAACATGACACTGCTTGCTGAACCTGTCTACCACCACCCAGATACAAGTTTTCCCATCTGAGGGTGGCAAATCTGTAATGAAGTCCATGGAGATGTGGGTCCATGGACTCTCAGGGGTGGGCAAGGACTGAAGCCAGCCGGCAGGGCGGCTATGGAGGGATTTGGCACGGGCACAGACTTCACACGCAGAAACATAGTCTTTACAGTCCTTGGCCACCGTCGGCCACCAAAAGTTCCTGGTTACCAGCCTGGTGGTATTATTGAGACCGGGATGGCCTGCCAGGACAGAGTCGTGTGATTCTTTTAGAACCTGCAGACGAAGGTTAGCTGGAACAAACAATTTTTTGGGGGGCGTAGCGTCAGGGGCTTGCTCTGAAGACCTACGGATCTCCTCCAGAAGGTCCAAAGACACTGCCGACACGACAATTCCATTAGCCAATATCGGTACTGGTTCACAGTCCTCGGTCTGTGTGGGGCAAAAACTGCGAGAGAGGGCATCTGCCCTCACATTTTTAGTACCGGGGCGAAAAGTAATTAAAAAATCAAACCTGGAGAAAAAACAGGCCCACCTGGCCTGCCTGGGATTTAGTCTCTTAGCTGACTCTAGGTAGGTTAAGTTTTTGTGGTCTGTAATAACAGTGACCTTGTGTTTGGCACCTTTGAGGAAGTGGCGCCATTCCTCGAAGGCCCATTTGATCGCCAATAATTCTCAATTACCAATGTCATAGTTTCTCTCCGTGGTAGAGAATTTGTGGGAGAAAAACGCACACAGGCGAGTGAGGGATGCAGTGCCTTGCGATAGCACTGCTCCCACTCCGACCTCGGAGGCATCCACTTCCACAACAAATGGGCGGTCTAAGTCCGGTTGCACCAAAACTGGGTTGGCCACGAAGCACTCTTTCAGTGTGGAAAATGCCTGAATAGCCTCAGGATTCCAATTGGTCACGTCCGCCCCTTTTCGGGTAAGGTCCGTGAGTGGCTTGGCAATCTCCGAGAAACCCCTGATAAACTTGCGGTAGTAATTCGCGAATCCCAAAAACTGCTGCAGCGTCTTCAGCGATTTGGGTTGCACCCAAGCCTTAATAGGTTGAATCTTGGCAGGATCCATGCGAAACCCCTTGCCTGAGACCATGTATCCTAAAAACTGTACCTCTTCGGCAAAGAAAACACATTTTTCCAGTTTCGCAAACAAAGAGTGTTCTCGCAGTCTCTGCTGCACCGACCTGACGTGTTGAGTATGTGTCACAGGGTCAGCAGAGTAAATCAAAATGTCATCAAGATACACGACGACATACACCCCACAAATGTCTCTGAAAACATCATTGACGAAGTGTTGAAATACTGCAGGCGCGTTACTGAGTCCGAACGGCATTACCAGGTATTCAAAGTGACCAAGAGGTGTATTAAAGGCCGTTTTCCATTCGTCACCGTTTCTTATGCGGACCAGATTATATGCCCCCCGGAGGTCAAGTTTAGTAAACCAGTGGGCTCCCAGTAGCTGATTAAACAGATCAGGAATGAGTGGAAGCGGATACTGGTTTTTTACAGTAATAGCGTTAAGCTCACGACAATCTATACATGGTCTGAGTCCACCATCTTTTTTTCCTACAAAGAAAAACCCAGCCCCTACAGGTGAAGTGGAGGGTCCAATAAAACCTTTTCGCAGGCTGTCTGCTATGTAGTCATTCATGGCTACACGCTCAGGACCAGAGAGGTTAAATATTCTCCCCTTAGGGAGGCGGGCACCTGGGACCAAGTCGATAGGACAGTGATACTCTCTATGAGGAGGTAGTTTCTCAGACTCCACTATGGAGAAGACATCTTCATAATCTCTGAGCGCATATGGAATAGAGGGGTTTTTAATTTTAACTTGGTTCACTGACAGTGACATACAGTTACTCTGACACCGTGGACTCCAGCGCACGATATCACCTAAGCGCCAGTCAATAACCGGATTATGCTGGTGCAACCATGGCATGCCTAACATAACCGGATTAGATAAATTATGTAGAACAAAAAAATGATATCTGTTCGTTGTGTAATGCCCCCACTGACATAGTAATGGCTGCAGTAACAAACTCCACTCCACCCTGGATAATGTATGTACCATTGATAGCAGTGGTCTGAAAAGGGGCATTAAGTCTTAGCAGTGGTACACCGAGATTCCTTGCGAGCAAAAAATCCATGAAATAGCCCGCAGAACCACAATCCACATAAGCCTTCACATACAGGGATTTATTAGAAAATGAGTGTGAGACGGGTAACAAAAGTTTAGCCGCATTTGCGGGCAATACCTGAGCCTCTGTGCCAGCGCGACCAGAGCTGCCCAGAGGCCGACGTCCCAGGAATGTGGATCTCTGACGCTCAGCATTTCCCTGGCCTCCAGGCTGCAGCATGCTGGTGTAGGAAGATGGGAGTGTTCCTTCAGGCTGTGCTCTGGAGCAGGTGTTAGGCCAGGAAATCAGCTCAGACAGAAGAAGAAAAAAAAAAATTCAGGAGACTGCTTTTATATATGGTGAACATATACACAAAAAGCAAGTTTTTTTTCCTTGTATTATTTTGGGCCGGATATAATGTAACGTCCGTCTGCGGTCTGGGCTGCAGCCAGACAACACCCCGAGAAACACTGATACCCTTTACCCCTATACAGGGATCTGGATTTATAGCAGAGCCCAGGAGGTGCTGTCTGAATAGGAGCAGTGTCCAGAGCAGGACGGTCACCAGAGAGGGAGTTCCAATACAGGACAAAAACGTGGTAGTATCCGGGTCTAAACCAGTCGGGCAGCAGGGTACAAAAACGTTAGGCAGAAGCAGAGTCAGAAGTCCAGGCCAAGGTCTGAGTCATAACCAGGAGGGCAGCAGAGATACAGAATCGTTAGGCAGAAGCAGAGTCAGAAGTCCAGGCCAAGGTCAGAGTCATAAATCAGGAGGGCAGCAGAGGTACAGAATCGTTAGGCAGAAGCAGAGTCAGAAGTCCAGGCCAAGGTCATAGTTATTCAACTATAGCAAGTAACACACAGGGGAACCAAGAATATATCCGGCGGCTTGCAAGACCATTCCCAAGGTATTTGAGGGATCAGGTCACCCCTCACAGGTTCCCGGACTGCTGATGTCATCAGTACCGCCCCAGGACCAGGCCAGATGATGATGCAGTAACCTTCTGATGACTGACAGAGGACCGGAGCCTGCGCCCACCAGATGCCTGCACAGGTGCCCTTACTCTGTCAGCACCATAACTCACGGGCGAGTCACGGCGCCTCCTAGTGACCGCGCCCAGAACAGCAGACCCCGAATTAAAAGGCAACGTGACAGACCGGCGCCTCCTAGAGGCTAAAGCCGGGACAGTAGGCCCTGAGTCTGATGCGACGGAACCATGGCCCCTCCCAGTGGCCGAGGCAGGAACAGCCGTCCCTGAGTCTGACGACGAAGTGGCGGTCCGGCGCCTCCTAGTGGCCGCGATCGGAACAGCAGGCCCCAAGTCTGGCGGCGACGTGACACCGGCAGCCAGAACGAGACAATGACGTCAATAGTATCCAGTTCTAAACGTCCACAGCATTATCGGCGCATGCGCTGTTGAGTCCCCACTATGTACAGCGAGTCTATCATCAGCATGAAAGCGGCTCAAGCTGCAAAACAGCCAGAGACAGCCACATACCAGACTGAGCATGTCAGAAGGCTCCTAGGGAGGACTGAACTGGGCATGCGCTCAAGTGAGGACAAGAAAATAAAATAATTATGAAGAATAATAATCACTATTTAAAGTGATAGCAAGTGTTGAAAGTGAGGGGATAAAACATAATGATGCTGAAATAATTATAGCGGTGTGTATGAACCATTAAAGTGAATATGCCTGACATAGAGTGCAAAGGCACACACATATGTGTCAATTATAAGCACACTATGCAAGCAATAAAAAATTTTTAACAATTAGCATAATGTGTATGCAGGCTATATGAAAGTGTATGTGCATCATATAACTATAACAACTATATATCATGTCTCTGTTAAAAAACAAATGTACATAAAAATAACACATGGCATTCAATACATACATCAAATGTCATATATCATAAAGTAATTATACACACAATTATGTATAATGAATAATACATAGCACAAATATACAAAGAAAATTGTGAAAAAAATAAAAAATGAGTGAAAAAAATATATATAAAAATAAAACAAAAATGTAAATGAAATAAACAAAAAAAGAAAAAATGAATAAAAATGTGAACAAATAACATGAAATATTGAAGACCCAATGGGTACGAAAAGAGCCGTAGATTTCTTGTGAGAGGAGTGTTTCTTCATAAAATCTTGAAATGCCCTCAACAATGAATTCCATGCCAGATCATATATTGCGATGCGAAGATAGAGAACTGGAGTATAAGCACAGGAAAAAATAATTAAAAACAGAAAACTAAAACCAAGACTAAAAAGATACCCATATGATTTTTACAGAAAGGACCCAAAACCATTACTCTCATTCAATCATGTTTTTTTTGCTACTGTATATAGGAGGCTATGTGCAGGCTCATACTGTATATAGGAGGTAAACACTGCATTCAGGAGGCTATATGTGGGTGCTCATACTGTATATAGGAGGCAATATGCGGCCTCCTACTGTATGTAGGAGACTATTTGCAGACTCATACTGTATATAGGAAGCGCTGTGCAGGCTCATACTGTATATAGGAGGCTATATGCGGCCTCATACTGTATATAGGAAGCAATGTGCAGGCTCATACTGTATATAGGAAGCAATGTGCAGGCTCATACTGTATATAGGAGACTATGTGCAGACTCATACTGTAAATAGGAGGCTATATGTGGCCTCATACTGTATATGGGAAGCGATGTGCAGGCTGATACTGTATATAGGAGGCTATACGCGACCTCATACTGTATATAGGAGGCTATATGCGGCCTCATACTGTATATAGGAAGCGATGTGCAGGCTCATACTGTATATAGGAGGCAATTCAAAAGCAGGAAATATCCAGCTACAGATCCAGGGAAAAATTGTTAAAAACAAAAAATGAAGGAGAGCGATAGTGGCACCTGTGTAAAAGGTTTTGTAACTGCTGCAACTCTAGACCAGACCAGGTCTAGCCGACCAGAGTATAAGCCGAGGCACCTACTTTTGCCACGAAAACCTGGGTGAACTTATTGACTTGAGTATAAGCCGGGTGTGCATTGACCACTCATCCCTACCGTGGTATGCATGGTTCCCCCGTCCCTGTCATTGTCTGCATGGCTCCTTATCCCCTATCTTTGTATGTATGATTCCTGTTAAGAAAAAAAAACATCCTATTTACCTGCCTGCGCGCCGTCGGTGGCACTGCATCTTGTTCCGGCCATATAACACGGATAATTCTTGGTAATGACAGTGAATATTTCGAACAAATTCAAAACATTAATTATTCAATAGAGCCCAATAGCAAAAGCAGCGTTTTGAATGAACAATCACATTTCTTGGTAGAATCATGCAGGATTTAAACTTTTGATGTTTTTTTACTCCTCTCAACAGCCCAAACAAGTTTCTAAGAGGATGAGTTTGCAACTATACTTTTGTAGAAAATTCAAAACATTCATTATTCAGTAGGCCCCAAAATAGCAAAAACCATAGGTTTGAATGAACACTCACATTTCTTGGTAGAATCTTGCAGGATTGAAATTTTTGATGTTTTTCTACTCCTCTCATGAGCCCAAACAAGACTCTAAAAGGATGAGCTTGCAACTACTTTACTTTTTGAGAAAATTCAAAACATTCATTATTCAATAGGGCACAAAATAGCAAAAACCAGCGGTTTGAATAAACACTCACATTTCTTGGTAGAATCTTGTAGGATTGAAATTTTTGATGTTTTTCTATTCCTCTCATGAGCCCAAACAAGACTCTAAAAGGATGAGTTTGCAACTACTTTACTTTTGGAGAAAATTCAAAACATTCATTATTCAATAGGGCCCAAAATAGCAGCGGTTTGAATGAACAAATCACATTTCTTGGTAGAATCATGCAGGATTGAAATTTTTGATGTTTTTATTACTCCTCTCAACAGCCCAAACAAGTTTCTTAAAAGGATGAGTTTGCAACTACTTTACTTTTGGAGAAAATTCAAAACATTGGGGGGCGTGGCCAGCGTCTGAGCTGTATGGAAGTCTGAGCTCTGTGCTCCTCTCCAGGGCAGCCTGCCAAGCGGTGACAGAAAGCGTTAATTAAACCAGGACTGGCGTGGAGGGGTTGCGGAAGCTCCACTGACACCAACGGTACCCTCAGAATATGGATCCGCTCAGTAAAAGAGCAGAAAAAGCAAGAAAACTGGAGCGCTCTCCCCTTATGCTGAGGAGCCAAGATGGCGCCCGCCTCACAGCAGCCACAGCCTGCAGCCCCAGCCTGAGCGGCGCACAGCAGGAGAGAACACCACAGAGGCTGAAACATGCGGCATACAAGTCAGGGGTTAAGTCTGCCCCCACCCCTGCTAAAACCGCCGCTCCATTTGATAAAGAAAGCGGTAATTTTAATATCAAAGATAGCGCTGTGAAGAAACCAGCGAAATATCGCGAGACTGACCGGGGGACAAGCGGGATTACGCAACAGGTACGCAAATTGCGTACCTTAAGCCAGAATCTAGCGCAGCCCATGAAATCTAGTGCAGCAGCAACGCTCACCGCTGCAATAAATGAAACAAACACAATGAGAAATGCCTCTTCTTGCCCAGATATATCTAATATATCAGACACCCCTCTAACGCCGCTGCAGAGGAAATCATCCCCTGAATCACAAAATAGCCACAGATTAAGCACTAGCTCTGCTGAGCTGCAACATGAATCACAGTTGGAGGACTCACTCTCCTCAGACAAACCTGTATCTGAGAGCATTCTACAAGTACTAATGGAGGTAGAGGCCACTAGCAATGCAGCCTCAGAATTATTCATAAAGAACATGATATGCCTGCTAGCAAAGACATTTCAAAAACAAATAGAGGGATATAATACAAACCTCCAAAATAATATAGACAGTCTGGGCCAGAGAGTGGATCACCTAGAATCCAAAATGGAGGAAATGGTTAAGTCTCATAAAACCTTAATAGATGAACACTATGCCTTAGAAAAAGAGGTTACCTTTCTAAAATCAAAGTAAATAGAGCAAGAGGACAGAAGTAGAAGAAATAACCTTAAATTCAGAGGAATACCTGAAAATGTTTTGAATTTTCTCCAAAAGTAAAGTAGTTGCAAACTCATCCTTTTAGAAACTTGTTTGGGCTGTTGAGAGGAGTAAAAAAAACATCAAAAATTTAAATCCTGCATGATTCTACCAAGAAATGTGATTGTTCATTCAAAACGCTGCTTTTGCTATTGGGCTCTATTGAATTATGAATGTTTTGAATTTTTTCCAAAAATAAAGTAGTTGCAAGCTCATCCTTTTAGAGTCTTGTTTGGGCTCATGAGAGGAGTAGAAAAACATCAAAAATTTCAATCCTGCACGATTCTACCAAGAAATGTGAGTTGTTGTGAGCTCATTTTCCTCTTCACTACTGAGGCCTGATGAACTCCCTCTTCTGTTAAGGAAAGGTAGTGAGCCTGATTATCAGGCACCTGAGCCTAATGATGATGACTGGCTGAGTGGAGTTACGGACTGGATATAAGGCTGCCGACGCCCTCCTGCCCTGCGGGTGATTTCTCTGTGGGATCCTTGGAGACCAGTCTGAATTCCTGCTCTTCTAAAGCTAAGTTTTTCTGCGCTGCTTTTTGCATTTGTGCTTTGACTTTGTTTGCTTTGTTTTTCTGGATTTCTGCCATTCCCTGCTGGGGTGAACTGAATTCCTTTAGCTCTGTCTTCTGAAAATACCGGAGTGCTGATATAGTTTTTGAAGCCTAGCTGCTTCAGGGTCTTTTTCCATATCAGCTGTTGGCTTATTTCTTTGATAGGGTTTTTGGCAGATTGCAGACAGCAACCGTCCTTTCCTGTCCTGTTTAGTTTAGCTTGGGCCCCATCGTTTGCTCAGCCTATCTTTCTATCTGTGTGAGTGTTTTTTCATCTTGCTTCACCGTCATTATATGTTGGGGGCTGCCTTTTACTTTGGGGTCTGCTCTGGGGCAGTTTAGATTTCCTTTTCTGTCTTTAGGCTATTTAGCTCTCCGGCTGTGATCGAGGGGTCAAGGGCACCGTAGGAACCCCTTACGGCTACTGCTAGTTGTGTTGATAGGTTCAGGGGTCTGCAATCTGATAGTTGCCAACGTCTCTGGACGTAGCTTCTATTTTTGTGTCTGCCTCCTACGGTGACTCTTCATAACAGAATCACCCGCCATACCGCAGATCCTAGGGTACTCAATAGCAGGAAAGAATTGTAAAAAAAAAAAAAAAAGGTGCGTATATTTTTTCCTCTATATCTGAGGCCGTAGGTGGAATTTTTTTTCTTTCTCTCAATGGAGATAAAGCAATTGTCTAATCGTGTGGAGCAGCTCGCTGCGGAAGTGCGGGGAATTTCCGCCTACCTTGCTCATTCACATGCTGCTGAACCAAAGATTCCTACACCTGATGTATTTTTTGGGGATCGGTCTAAATTTTTGAATTTCAAAAATAATTGTAAATTATTTTTTGCCTTGAAGCCTAACTCGTCAGGGAGCTCCACGCAGCAGGTTAAAATTGTCATCTCTTTGCTGCGTGGCGATCCCCTGGATTGGGCATTTTCTTTGAAACCAGATGATCCTATTCTGACTAATGTGAACGCATTTTTTCAAGCCTTGGGGTTGTATGACGAACCTAATGCCATTGATCAGGCTGAAAAGACCCTGCTGGCATTGAACCAGGGTCGGGATTCTGCAGAATTGTACGGTCAAAAATTCCGAAAGTGGCGGTACTTACTACCTGGAATGATAATGCCTTGGCTGCTCTCTTTCGGAAGTGTTTGTCAGAAGCCGTAAAAGATACTATGGTGGGATTTCCAGTTCCCTCTGGTCTTGACGATTCTATGTCATTAGCCATTCAGGTTGATCGGCGTTTGCGCGAACGCAAAACTGCACGAGAGGTGTTGTCACCTGTTAAACAAATGTCTGAACCTATGCAATGTGATAGAGTTTTCTCCAGAGAGCAGCGTCAGGAGTTCAGAAGGCGTAATAAGTTGTGTTTTTTCTGTGGGGATGCCTCGCATATTATTTCTGTCTGTCCTAAACGAGAGAAACGCTTTGCACACACGTTTTCTGTTGGTGGTGTTCAACCTAAGTTTCTTTTGGCTATTACTCTGATCTGCTCCCTGTCCACATTTTCCGCCAAGGCTTTTGTGGATTCGGGAGCAACCCTAAACCTAATGACCTTGGATTTTGCTAAACGTTGTGGATTTCCAATGACACCTCTGCAGACGCCTATCCCTTTGAGGGGGATTGATGCTACTCCTTTGGCTAAAAATAAACCTCAGTTTTGGACCCAGGTGGTAATGCGGGTCGCCCCAGACCATCAAGAAAATTGCAGATTTTTGGTGTTGCATAATCTGCATGATACCATTGTTCTGGGGTTTCCCTGGTTACAAATTCATAATCCAGTTTTGGATTGAAAATCTGTGTCTGTGGTGAGTTGGGGTTGTCGGTGTGCCTTTAGTGAGGCTCCGGTGTTTTCCACCTCTCCTCAGTCGCATGATGTTCCTGATTATTTGGCGGACTTTTATGATGTATTTAGTGAAAATGAGTCTGCATCTCTGCCTCCTCATAGGAGTTATGACTGTGCAATTGAACTGAGCCCGGGGTGTAAATTTCCCAAGGGTCGGCTCTTCAATTTATCTGTACCCGAGCACGAGGCTATGCGATCCTATATTAAGGAGGTGTTGGAGAAGGGTCATATTAGACCATCCTCGTCACCCTTAGGTGCCGGGTTTTTTTTTGTAGCCAAAAAGGATGGATCATTAAGACCTTGTATTGATTATCATGCCCTCAACAAAATTACTGTTAAATATCAGTATCCGTTACCCCTGATTTCGGATCTATTCTCTAGAGTTAAAGGTGCTTGCTGGTTTACCAAGCTTGACCTCAGGGGGGCGTATAATCTTATTCGCATTAAGCATGGGGATGAATGGAAGACGGCGTTTAATACTCCGGAGGGACATTTTGAGTACCTGGTGATGCCTTTTGGGCTCACTAATGCCCCTTCTGTCTTCCAGTGCTTCATGAACGATATTTTCCGAGATTTTGTCGATAAATTTTTGATTATCTATCTGGATGATATTTTGATATTCTCCAAGGATTGGGATTCTCATGTGGAACATATACGGACTGTGTTCCAGATCTTGAGGGAGAATTCCCTGTATGTCAAAGGATCTAAATGCCTTTTTGGAGTACAGAGGATTTCTTTTTTGGGATTTATTTTGTCTCCGTCAAC
The DNA here is from genome assembly GCF_039654945.1 of Dendrobates tinctorius. NCBI lineage: Eukaryota > Metazoa > Chordata > Amphibia > Anura > Dendrobatidae > Dendrobates > Dendrobates tinctorius. Next base: position 9,700,804 of record NW_027361736.1, on the reverse strand, counting down.
TATCGAAATGGACCCGGCCAAGGTACAGGCCATTTACGATTGGGTTCAGCCCACTTCTTTGAAGGCTCTCCAGAAGTTTTTGGGTTTTGCTAATTTTTATCGGAAATTTATAGCAAAATTTTCTAGTATTTCCAAGCCATTGACTGATTTGACTAAGAAGGGTGCTGATGTGTTAAATTGGTCTCCGGAGGCTGTTTCTTCCGTTCAGGAGCTGAAGCGAAGATTCACCTCCGCCCCGGTTTTGCGGCAACCTGATGTCTCACTTCCGTTCCAGGTAGAGGTGGATGCTTCTGAGATTGGTGCAGGAGCTGTTTTGTCCCAAAAGGATCCTGTAACATCTAAAATGAATCCCTGTGCTTTCTTTTCCCGAAAGTTCTCTCCATCTGAACGTAACTATGATGTGGGGAATCGGGAACTGTTGGCCATGAAATGGGCATTTGAGGAGTGGAGACATTGGTTGGAGGGAGCTAAGCATCAAGTCGTGGTCCTCACTGACCACAAGAATTTGATTTACCTAGAGTCAGCTAAGCGCTTGAACCCTAGACAGGCTAGGTGGGCCTTGTTTTTTACACGTTTGGATTTTGTGGTTTCTTTCCTTCCTGGAACTAAGAATGTCAAGGCTGACGCCCTCTCTTGGAGCTTCTTTGCGGATTCTCCTGTGGTGACCAAGCCTGCTACCATCTTAGGCGAAGGGGTAGTTCTTTCTGCCATCTCGCCCGATTTGAGACGTGCTCTGGAAGAGTTGCAGGAGGACAAACCTGAGCGTTGTCCCAGTGGAAAGTTGTATGTTCCTGACCAGTGGAAGAAGAGAGTGATGTCTGAAGTTCATTGCTCTGCTTTGGCTGGTCATCCAGGTATTTTTGGTACTAGAGATCTTGTGAGTCGGTCCTTTTGGTGGCCCTCCTTGTCTCGTGATGTCAGGAATTTTGTGCAGTCCTGTGGGACGTGCTCCCGGTCTAAATCGTGTTCTCGCTCTAGTGGGTTGTTGATGCCTTTGCCTGTCCCCAAGAGGCCATGGACCCATATTTCAATGGATTTCATCTCTGATATGCCTGTCTCTCAAAGGATGACTGTTATTTGGGTGATTTGTGATAGGTTCTCTAAGATGGTTCATCTTGTACCACTCCCTAAGTTGCCGTCTTCCTCTGAGTTGGTGCCCCTGTTTTTTCAACAGGTGGTTCGCTTGCACGGGATTCCTGAGAACATTGTATCTGACAGAGGAGTTCAGTTTGTGTCTAGATTTTGGAGAACTTTCTGTTCCAAGCTGGGAATTCAGTTGTCCTACTCCTCTGCTTTTCACCCTCAGACCAATGGGCAGACAGAGAGAACAAACCAGACCTTGGAGTCATATTTGAGATGCTTTATTTCCGCTGATCAGGATGATTGGGTTTCATTTTTGCCCTTGGCCGAATTTGCTTTAAATAATAGAGCTAGTTCTGCCACTTTGATGTCACCTTTTTTTTGTAACTTTGGGTTTCATCCTCGATTCTCTTCAGGGCAGGTGGAGCCCTCTGCCTGTCCAGGTGTTGACACTGTGGTGCAGAGAATGCACCGGATCTGGGACCAAGTGGTAGATAAGTTATCTCTCTCCCAGGAAAAGGCCCAGCGGTTTTCCAACCGACATAGGACCATTGGTCCTCAGTTTAAAGTTGGTGATATGGTGTGGTTATCATCAAAAAATATTGCTATGAAGGTGGCTTCTCCTAAGTTTAAGCCTAGATTTATTGGACCTTACAAGATTTTAGAGATTATTAATCCGGTCTCTTTTCATTTGGCTCTTCCTGTCACATTTAAAATCCATAATGTGTTTCATAAGTCTCTGTTGAAGAGGTTTGTTGAACCTTTTGTTCCGGGGGTGGCACCTCCAGACCCTGTATTGGTTGAAGGTAACATGGAATATGAGGTAGAAAAAGTATTGGATTCTCGTCTGGCGAGACGGAGACTCCAGTATTTGGTTAAGTGGAAGGGTTATGGTCAGGAGGATAATTCCTGGGTCTCTGCCTCTGATATTCATGCCAAAAGATTGGTGCGTGCCTTCCATCGGGCTCACCATGATCACCCTGGTGGCGTGGTTGAGGGTTCGGTGACCCCTCCTCAAGGGGGAGGTACTGTTGTGAGTTCATTTTCCCCTTCACTACTGAGGCCCGATGAACTTCCTCTTCTTGTAAGGAAAGGTAGTGAGCCTGATTATCAGGCACCTGAGCCTAATGATGATGACTGGCTGAGTGGAGTTATGGACTGGATATAAGGCTGCCGACACCCTCCTGCCCTGCGGGTGATTTCTCTGTGGGATTCTTGGAGACCAGTCTGAATTCCTGCTCTTCTAAAGCTAAGTTTTTCTGCGCTGCTTTTTGCATTTGTGCTTTGACTTTGTTTGCTTTGTTTTTCTGGATTTCTGCCATTTCCTGCTGGGGTGAGCTGAATTCCTTTAGCTCTGTCTTCTGAAAATACCGGAGTGCTGATATAGATTTTGAAGCCTAGCTGCTTCAGGGTCTTTTTCCATATCAGCTGTTGGCTTATTTCTTTGATAAGGTTTTTGGCAGATTGCAGACAGCAACCGTCCTTTCCTGTCCTGTTTAGTTTAGCTTGGGCCCCATCGTTTGCTCAGCCTATCTTTCTATCTGTGTGAGTGTTTTTTCATCTTGCTTCACCGTCATTATATGTTGGGGGCTGCCTTTTACTTTGGGGTCTGCTCTGGGGCAGTTTAGATTTCCTTTTCTGTCTTTAGGCTATTTAGCTCTCCGGCTGTGATCGAGGGGTCTAGGGCACCGTAGGAACCCCCCACGGCTACTACTAGTTGTGTTGATAGGTTCAGGGGTCTGCAATCTGACAGTTGCCAACTTCTCTGGACATAACTTCTATTTTTGTGTCTGCCTCCTATGGTGATTCTTCATAACAGTGAGTGTTCATTCAAACCGCTGCTTTTTGCTATTTTGGGCCCTATTGAATAATGAATGTTTTGAATTTTCTCCAAAAGTAAAGTAGTTGCAAACTCATCCTTTTAGAAACTTGTTTGGGCTGTTGAGAGGAGTAAAAAAACATCAAAAATTTCAATCCTGCATGATTCTACCAAGAAATGTGATTGTTCATTCAAAACGCTGCTTTTTGCTATTGAGCTCAATTGAATAATGAATGTTTTGAATTTTCTCCAAAAGTAAAGTAGTTGCAAGCTCATCCTTTTAGAGTCTTGTTTGGGCTCATGAGAGGAGTAGAAAAACATCAAACATTTCAATCCTGCATGATTCTACCAAGAAATGTGATTGTTCATTCAAAAAGCTGCTTTTTGCTATTGAGCTCTAATGAATAATGAATGTTTTGAATTTTCTCCAAAAGTAAAGTAGTTGCAAACTCATCCTTTTAGAAACTTGTTTGGGCTGTTGAGAGGAGTAAAAAAACATCAAAAATTTCAATCCTGCATGATTCTACCAAGAAATGTGAGTGTTCATTCAAACCGCTGGTTTTTGCTATTTTGGGCCCTATTGAATAATGAATGTTTTGAATTTTCTCCAAAAGTAAAGTAGTTGCAAACTCATCCTTTTAGAAACTTGTTTGGGCTGTTGAGAGGAGTTGAAAAGCATCAAAAATTTCAATCCTGCACGATTCTACCAAGAACTGTGATTGTTCATTCAAAACGCTGCTTTTTGCTATTAGACCCTGTTGAATAAGGAATGTTTTGAATTTTCTCCAAAAGTAAAGTAGTTGCAAACTCATTCTTCTACAGCCTTGTTTAGGCTCATGAGAGGAGTAGAAAAGCATCAAAAATTTTAAACATGCACGATTCTACCAAGAAATGTGAGTGTTCATTCAAACCACTGCTTTTTGCTATTGGTACCTATTGAATAATGAATGTTTTGAATTTTCTCCAAAAGTAAAGTAGTTGCAAACTCATCCTTTTAGAAACTTGTTTGGGCTGTTGTGAGGAGTAGAAAAACATCAAAAATTTCAATCCTGCATGATTCTATTAAGAAATGTGAATTCATTCAAACCGCTGGTTTTTGCTATTGGGCCCTATTGAATAATAAATAATTTTCTCCAAAAGTAAAGTAGTTGCAAACTCATCCTTTTAGAAACTTGTTTGGGCTGTTGAGAGTAGTAGAAAAGCATCAAAAATTTAAATCCTGCATGATTCTACCAAGAACTGTGATTGTTCACTCAAAACGCTTCTTTTTGCTATTAGACCCTTATTGAATAATGAATGTTTAGAATTTTCTCCAAAAGTAAAGTAGTTGCAAGCTCATCCTTTTATAGTCTTGTTTGGGCTGTTGAGAGGAGTAGAAAAACATCAAAAATTTCAATCCTCTGGCTTCAGTGTCTCTAGTATTTACCTTGGCCTCCAACACAGCCAGTTGCTGCTCAAAAGTGCGGTCTGCACAATCAACACTTGTTCCTGTGTTACTGGTGTTCTGTAATGTCAGTTGATCCCCTGATGTGTGTCCGGCAATGTCTTCTGCTCTGTCCACATTCCCACTACTAGTCCCTCCACCATTACCAAGCAGCAGCTTACCACCTCTGCACGATGGACCCCGGGCTACGAACGCACCTTACCATCATCTTTATTACTTGGTGCGTTATGCCAGCCCTAACATTATGCTAGCGCCAGGTTTGGCTCGTAATGGCGGATGAACAGCAACTACAGCGGTACATTCAGCAGCTGGAGGGTAGGTTGGCGGCTTTTGAGTGCACAACCACAGCCGTGGATGTTACCACAGTAGCTGCTCAGGCTGCTAGCATCGCTGTAGCCACTTTGTCCAATGCCCCACCTGTTCCGACATTATCCTGTCTCCCATTGCCAGATAAGTTTTCTGGTGATAGCCAGTAATGTAGGGGATTCGTGAGCCAGTGTACTATACACCTTGTGCTTCTGGCTGCACGTTTCCCCTCAGAGTGGGCCAAGGTGGGATTCATAATACCTCTCTCATTGGACAGGGCGTTGGAGTGGGCCACGACATTGTGGGAGTGTGACGATCATGCAGTGCAGAGTGCTTCACAGTTTCTGAACACTCTGAAACAGGTCTTTTTGGGACCTCGAGTCACCCACGAAACAGCGCTCCAATTGGCATCTACACAGGGTTCGTCCACGGTCAGCCAATTTGCTACCCATTTCCGGACCCAGGCTTCCAAGCTGGAGTGGCCGGAAAAAGTCCTCATTCCCGTGTTTTGGAGGGGGCTGGCTGACCATGTAAGAATGCTCTGGCCACTAGGGAGATTCCTGCCACACTGGAGGAGCTAATAGCGGTCTCTACTCGAATCGACCTTCATTTTAATGAGCGAAGGTTGGAATGAGCCCAGTGCAGGCAGAGGTTTCAGATGGCTCCCAGCTTCGCCAAACCCCTGGAATCCCCGGCCCAGACATCCGAGCCACTTGAGGCCATGGAGGTGACGCGGGCGGGATCTAAGTCCCGGACCGCTCGTACATGCATGGTCTGTCGGATATGCCAGCAGTGAGGAAATATCGCCTCTAGGTGTCCTCAGCGAGCGATGGAACGTCCACACTTAGTGTCATTAGGAGCTGGTTCACTAGACGCAGCAATGCCATCCTCTAAGCTCAACTTTAGGGGGACTATCGGTATTGGCCCATCCACCCAGGTGGTAGAGCTTTGCGTGAATTCCGGGATGGAGGGCAAATTTATGTCTTCTGCCTTCTCCCGATGGCACGCAATTCCACTGGTGATGCTCGCCAAGCCAGTGACCATACGGGTGATAAATGGGTCGACATTACCCTCACAGATAACACATCAGACCATCCTATTTACTCTATCCATGTCTCCATGCCATCTGGAGATCATCTGCTAGTCATGCCTGAGGGCATTGATGAGGTTCTCTTAGGGATGCCATGGCTAAGCTATCACACCCCTCATATAAAGTGTTCTTCTGGGAGAATTCTGGGATGGAGTAAATCCTGTGAGGGTAGATGTCAGGAGTGCCTTCAAGTTGCTTCTACAGAGGTAACCGCAGATCTTTCCTCTCTCCCCAACCACTTTTGGTCCAATGCGGACATGTTCACCAAGAAGGCAGCGGAGATTCTTCCGCCTCACCATCCCTACAACAGTTCTATTGACCTCTTGCCTGGTGCTGAGCCTCCCCGCGGTCAGGTTTATCCTCTCTCTCCCGTTGACAGTCAATGTTTCAGTACATCCAGGAGAATCTGGCAAGAGGATTCATTAGAAAGTCAGTGTCACCTGCAGGGGCGGGGTTCTTCTTTGAACAAAAGAAGAACGGGGTGCTACATCTGTGCATAGACTACAGGGGTCTTAACGCCATTACCATTAAGAACAAGTACCCTCTGCCCCTGATATTGGAGCTTTTAGATAGGTTGCGGGGAGCGAGGGTTTTTACTAAGCTTGATCTGCAGGGTGCCTACAACCTGATACGCATCCGTGAGGGGGATGAATGGAAGACCGCATTTAACATCAGGGATGGGCACTATGAATACCTGGTGATGCTATTCGGGCTTTGTAATGCTCTGGCTGTCTTCCAATACTTTGTGAACGACATCTTCCGGGATATGCTCACCACCTCAGTTGTAGTCTATCTGGATAATATTTTCGTCTACTCTCCAGATATTGACTCCCACCGGAGAGATGTTTGCAAAGTCTTCGACCTCCTACGGGCAAACTCCCTCTACGCTAAGTTGAAGTAGTGTGTGTTTGAGCAGGAGTCCTTTCCTGGGCTATATCATCAACCCCCAAGGATTGGCAATGGATCCTGCCAAGCTACAGGCGGTCATGGATTGGCAGGAGCCTCATTCCCTTAAGACGGTGCATCATTTTTTTGGATTTATCAACTAATACCGCCAATTCATCTCCCACTTCTCAACTTTGGTAGCACAGCTGGTAGACAGTCTGGGCCACCCATTGTGACACGTGTTCCAATTGTTCCATTGTGACACACCTGGCTGTTGTAAGTCAATAGGACACTCAGGTGAAGGTAGGTATTTTTGTAGGCCACAAGAGGGAGACAATGGAACATGTGTCACAATGGGCGGTACAGACTGTCTTCCAGCTGTGCGGAAGCAGCCAGCTTCAGTCTGCTGAGAGAGCCTCAGTAGACAGGTAGGGAGGTGGGTATGCACACTCATTGGTTACGATACCCAGCATCAGGAGAGATAAGGTTTCCAAAAACAGACTGATTTGAATTGAAACCACAGAAAGTTGCCTATTCAAAGCAATATTTGAATGCTTTTTTCAACTTTGGTTCCTCTGCATTAGTTTTTTCTTGGTCCAAGTTGCACATTTCAAATGCCAAATGCATTTGGCTTGATTTAACTTGACCAACTCTGCTACATCAATTACTCACCTATATATGGAAGGCATTGTATTGTATTCAGTCTGCAGTTTAAATCATCTATCTTGGCTTTTGCTGCTTGGTAGGTACAGGTGTGAAGCTGCTGCAATGTGTGATACATTTCTGCACACCCACCGTCTTAGTAAGGGAAAAGCGCCCCCACAACAAGTTGGAGTTTCGGTGAGAAAAGAGCCCGTACAGGGTTAAGCGACTACTCAGCAGATGGGGACCCGTCTATGAGATTCAACCTGAAACAGGTGAAGAGCTTCCCACCCGTACACTACATCGTAATAAGCTGCAACCCTGCTTGTCTCGGGACCCTCGAGTGGTACCAGCTGCCCCGATGCCCACGGCAGCTGAACCAGTGATGCCTGAGACTACAGAAATAACCGAGGAAACTTCGACTTCCACTTTCCTAGTGGCTGATTCTTCAACCTCTACTGATCTAAGACGCTCTGAACGTTCAATGGCAGGTGTACCCCCCATACGCTACAATCAGGACGAATTCATCTGGCAAATTGTACAAGGTCTGGAAGATTGCTAGCAGGAGCTCCAGAAACTCTCTCCTATGGAATGGCGAGCTCACAGGGAGGGAGAATGTAAGGGAGTGAAGTGTTGTGAGTTCATTTTCCCCTTCACTACTGAGGCCCGATGAACTCCCTCTTCTGGTAAAGAAAGGTAGTGAGCCTGATTATCAAACATCTGAGCCTAATGATGATGACTGGCTGAGTGGAGTTACTGACTGGATATAAGGCCGCCGACGCCCTTCTGCCCTGCGGGTGATTTCTCTGTGGGATCCTTGGAGACCAGTCTGAATTCCTGCTCATCTAAAGCTAAGTTTTCTGCTCTGCCTTTTGCATTTTTGCTTTGCCTTGTTTTGCTTTGTTTTTCTGGATTTCTGCCATTCCCTGCTGGGGTGAGCTGAATTCCTTTAGCTCTGTCTTCTGAAAATACCTGAGTGCTGATTTAGTTTTGAAGCCTAGCTGCTTCAGGGTCTTTTTCCATATCAGCTTGCTGGCTAATGTCTTTGATAGGGTTTTTGCAGATTGCAGACAGCAACCTTCCTTTCCTGTCCTGTTTAGTTAGTTTTGGGCCCCATCGCTTGCTCAGCCTATCTTTCTGTCTGTGTGAGTGTTTTTTCATCTTGCTTCACCGTCATTATATGTTGGGGGCTGCCTTTTGCTTTGGGGTCTGCTCTGGGGCAGTTTAGATTTCCTTTTCTGTCTTTAGGCTATTTAGCTCTCTGGCTGTGATCGAGGGGTCTAGGGCACCGTAGGAACCCCCCACGGCTACTGCTAGTTGTGTTGATAGGTTCAGTGGTCTGCAACCTGATAGTTGCCAACTTCTCTGGTTTTCTGGACGTAGCTTCTATTTTTGTGTCTGCCTCCTACGGTGACTCATTCATAACAGTGAAGTACAGGAAGAGCCGAGGGAGAGTTCCCTCCTCTCCTTCGTGCCCTGAACCATTGACAAGGGCAGCAGGTTCCCCGGGGGACACTCTAGCACCCAGAAACAGGAAGGTAGGACAGCTGAGAGCGATTTAGATGAAGGAATTGAGGGTAAACTGATTAAATTTGCTGATGACACAAAGCTAGGAGGGATAGCTAATACTAGAGAAGAGAGAGAGAGGATTCAAAAAGATTTAAATAAACTGGAGAAGTGGGCAGCAACTAACAGAATGGTTTTTAACAGGGAGAAATGCAAAGTACTACATCTGGGCAATAAAAATGAAAAAAGCATATACAGAATGGGAGGAATAGGGCTAAGTGACAGCACATGTGAAAAAGACTTGGGTATACTAATAGATCACAGACTGAATATGAGTCAACAGTGTGATGCAGCTGCAAAAAAGGCAAATGCAATTCTAGGATGTATTAACAGAAGCATACAGTCTAGATCACGTGAGGTCATTATTTCCCGCTACTCCTCTTTGGTCAGACCTCATCTGGAATATTGTGTCCAGTTTTGGGCACCACATTTTAAAAAAGACATCAACAAACTGGAGCAAGTTCAAAAAAGAGCGACCAGAATGGTGACCGGTCTGCAAACCCTGTCTTATGCGGAAAGGTTGCAGGATTTGGGAATGTTTAGTTTGCAAAAGAGAAGACTGAGAGGAGACTTAATAGCTGTCTACAAATATCTAAAGGGCTGTCACATTGTAGAAGGATCAACTTTATTCTCATTTGCACAAGGAAAGACTAGAAGCAATGGGATGAAACTGAATGGGAGGAGACACAGATTAGATATTAGAAAAAACTTTTTGACAGTTAGAGTGATCAATGAGTGGAATAGGCTGCCACAAGAAGTGGTGAGTTCTCCTTCAATGGAAGTCTTCAAACAGAGGCTGGACAGACATCTGACTGGGATGATTTAGCGAATCCTGCTTTGAGCAGGGGGTTGGACCAGATGGCCCAGGAGGTCCCTTCCAACTCTACGATTCTATGATTCTATACTTGGAGCAAAAAGGATATCATCAGTCTCATACCCCCCTGGCTCCCGCAGTAACCCCTCGTACCCCAACTAGACATCGTTAAAGTCTCAGGATCCAGAGTACTACGGACTACAAGCGCTGCTGGTGACTCGGCGCCAACATTGGAGAAGAGTGACACCTTCAAACAAGACCCCAGCAGACTGATAAGTTATTTTCTTAAGGTAAAACTTATTACTGTTAAATACTGTTCATGCTTTTTGACCGTTTGCTAAACCCATTCACATTATATTCATTTCCACACTGTTAATTTCACCAGTGTCATTCCCTGTATATAAACTTCCCTATAACTGTTGGTCCGTCTGTTCCATGGTGACATACCTACTATTTCTGCATGTTATTATAGCCTCAGCAGACAGGTAGGGAGGGGGGTATGCATGCTCGTTCATTACAATACCCAACGTCAGGAGAGATAAGGTTTCAAAAAACAGACTGAATTGAAACCAAAGCAAGTTGTCTTTTCAAAGCAATATTTGAATGCTTTTTTCAACTTTGGTTACTCTGCATTAGTTTTTTCTTGGTCCAAGTTGCACATTTCAAATACCAAATGAATTTGGCTTTATTTTGAATTGACCAACTCTGCTACATCAGGTATTCACCTATATATGGAAGGCATTGTTTTGCATTCAGTCTGCAATTTTAATCATCTAACTTGGCTTTTCCTGCTTGGTAGGTAAAGGTGTAATAAGCTGCTGTAATGTGTTTAGCTTTGGATGCATACATTTCTACCTACCCACCTGTTACAAGGCCTTCAGCCCCTTACCCTCAGTACTTCCCACCTTAATTCAAGTATCCCATGTGTATTTAAGTTATTCAATTTCTACCACATTCTGGACGTTTATGATTTCTTTTGTGAAACATTGTCTCCCTCTTGTGGCCCTCCAACTTCTAAATTTTGTGTATATGTATTCAATGACAAAGAAGGAATTGGTCTGGTGTGTTGATTGAATTAGTGGCCTACCTAATTACCTAACTACCTTCACCTGTTTGAGAATCCTATTGGCTTACAGCAGCCAGGTGTGTCACAATGGAACAATTGGAACACGTGTCACAATAGGCGGCCCAGACTGTCTTCCAGCTGTGCGGCAGCAGCCAGCTTCAGTCTGCTGAGGTAACCTCAGCAGACAGGTAGAGAGGGGGGTATGCACGCTCGTTGGTTACAACACCCAGCATCTGGAGAGATAAGGTTTCCAAAAAAAAGACAGAATTGAATTGAAATCAAAGCCATATTTGAATGCTTTTTTCAACTTTGGTTGCTCTGCATTAGCTTTTTCTTGGTCCAAGTTGCACATTTCAAATGCCAAATACATATGGCTTGATTTAACTTGACCAACTCTGCTACATCATCTCCACCTATATATGGAAGGCATTGTATTGTATTCAGTCTGCAATTGAAATCATCTATCTTGGCTTTTGCTGCTTGGTAGGTACAGGTGTGATCTGGGCCTGACTGGGACTAAAATTCAGCCCTGGCATTTGAAGGAGCACAGGCCCACTTGTTGCATCGTGAAAATGCAATCTGTGTGAACCTGTAGATTACAAGACGTGAGGCGAGCGTAACACGACTATATAACATACAGTCTCAGAAGGCCAAGTATAACAGTTCAGTCCTATTTATTGCTCTAAGGCCGAGGTCATACAAGCATATAACATGGCTGAGTGCTATGTGATAAAACATCCCATAGCACTCGGCCCAGTGTTACTCTATGGTGCAGCTCAAATCTGTGATTATTTTCTCATGTCGATTGGACATGAGAACAATAGCTGCATGCTGCGACAGGCAGTGAGTCTATGGATGCATGTGAAACATTGGACTGCATTCTGATGTCATCCCAGTGCAGTCCGATATACGCCGAGACAGGTAATAGAGGAGATGGAGAAATTACTTTTTCCATCCACTCTGCACCTGAGCTGCGATTCTGTCATGCGAGAGGATGGGAGCAGACAACACTGATACTAGGTTCCCGCTTGCAGCAAAGATGGAGCACAGGGTTATTGGCATATCGCATCCGATGCTCTCGCATCAGATTTTATGCACTCTTGTGATTACAGCCTTAGTTGCAGTACCAATAAAAGTTGCTACTTTACACAGAGCGGGGTCTCGTAGATAATGAAGATGATGTTGTGCTCTCCATAGTGCTACGGCCTCTTCATATAGCTGATGGGCAGGGAGTCAGATACTCACTGAACTATTATTGATGACCTATATCTATAACTTTGATAAACAAAAACAACTGAGTGTAAATCCAATAAAATACAAATTTTATTAAGTATTCAATATACAAAAGTTCATATAGATGTACATAAAAGCATAAAAGGGTTCACATACGGGGAATGAGCAGACAAGAAAGTATATAGAAACCGGGCCTTAGATAAACATCAAGAGGTGGGAAGAAGGTTTAAAGTCATATAGGTTATATATGTGTACCATAATGCACGGCTTTAAAGTGCATGTGCCAGAATGTAAACCATAAAAAAAGAGTAGATTCAATAGACGTGCCGGGTGCAGGGTCTCCTGTGAGATCCCTAGCAGTTTCTCATATATCAAAAATGCATATTGTAGCAAATGTCACTCTTACCCATAATTCCGCGCTAAGAGTTCCTGGAGCACACAGCCCCAATGCGCGTTTCCCCCGAGGAAGCCAACGCCAAAGCACTTACTCTCCGGCGGTACACAACTGACACGATGACATGATGTCATCATGTCAGCTGTTTCACATGCTGATTGGTGGAGGAAGTGGCCGGAGGTCATTTATATTTCACAGTCAGCTTGAAGACTTACACTTGTTCCTCTTCAGCAGTTTATTGTAAAATAATTCACACTGCTGCTGCGCCCGGCGTCTATCATTATTTGCATCTCTGACGGTCACGTCAATAGCGCTCCAGAGAATGAGCTGCTGAGCTCCTGATTGGCTGCAGCACTACTGACGAGACAACAGAACTGTAGACGCTGCATCTGCACAGTGTGAATAAAGCACAGGTTGTTATTTTTAAAACAAACAACGTGGGGGGTAGTGCCATGTGATGTTTTATCGGATAGCACTCGGCCCAGTGTTATTCTATGGGGCAGAGGAGATCAGTAATTATTTTCTCATGTCAAATCGTCATGAGAGAACAATGGCAGCATGCTGTGATTGGCAGCGAGACTCGGCTCACTCGAACCCATATAAGCCTATGGGTCTTAGTGAAACTTCACACTGCACTCGGATGTCATCCCAGTGCAGTCCGATATACACAAAGTCAGGCCATGGAGGAGATGGAGAAATTACTTTCTCCGTCTCCTTCGCTTCTGTGCTGTGATTCTCTCATGAGAGAGGATTGGAGCACAGAGCACGGACACTCAGATCACGCTTGCAGCACAGCTGGAGCCGAGTATCATTAGTATATCGCATCCGATGTGACTCCACTCCAGCCTTAGGCTATGGTGCGTTTTTGACACTACATATTTTTGTTCCATCAAAAATGCAGCTTCTTACAGATCAGCAATGTGGATGGGATTTATAAAAACCTCCTACCCGCTGGGCTTTTTTTATGCAGTGTAAACTGACCGGGAGTGTGTGCTTCAAATTCACAACCTGTCACTTTTTCTTGCAGATATGCTAAGTTTTCTGTGTACATTTTTCCCATAGACACTTTGGACCAATTGCCCAGGATCAATAACTCTGTAGCAAGAGATATCATAAAACTTAACTTTTAGGCTATGTGCACACGTAGCGGATCTCTTGCGGAAATTACCGTGAGAATTCCAGATTCCATTCCGCGGGAGAATCGCATTTAAAATCAGGCTGGGCTCCTGAGCGCTGGGCGTCGGGATGGAGGAAGCGCCGTCCGCGGGTCCTCCGGGGCTCAGCGTCCGAGCGGGCGCAGGAACAGCACGGCGGGGGTCCTGGGGCTCTGCCGTGGCTGCCGCACCGCCCTCTCCCCCTCTGCCGGTGATTCCCTACTCTGGAGCAGCTCAGGAGCCTTGAGGGAGCGGCCGCTTCCGGGTCGCGCTCCTCTGACGTCACGCGCAGGGCACGCTGGGGAAGGGGCGTGCCCGCGTGACTTCGGGAGGCGGCGCCGACAATTCAAGATGACGGCGCCCATGGTGAAGACCGCCGATCGGTGAAGAGAGATCCCGGCGGTATGGCGGGGGGAGGGGCTGTGGGGGTAACCGGAGGAGGCGGAGAGTGCAGTGGATCCCCCTTACATAAGGGGGATGACCACAGAAGACGCACTCATGCCCAAGGCTTCAGAATGGAAGTGGGGCAAGACGAGCAGCGTCAGCAGCGACAGCAGCAGCGTCAGCAGCAAGACCTCTCGCCAGATGCCAGGCCGAGCCACCAACATACCAGGAGCAGTCGTTCAAGTGGTAGGAGCAGCAGTCATAAACGCAATCGGCATGACTCTGGGACGTCCAGGAGAAACGTCACGACTGCATCTGAGGAGCCTCCGAGATCGGTACCCCTGATTGACAGCGGTGGTGAGTGATCTACGTGAATGTCACCCTTATGGTAATGGGGTTCCATTTTCTCTGTTTGATCACTAGGGGGCGAGGAAGGCCAGCAGCAAAACCAAAAATAGAGAATGCGCCCTATGTAAAAACCCGCTGGCAGATCAGTGGCAGAAAGATCTCTGCGCTGACTGTATTAACAGGACTATACAGAAGGAGACCCCTGATTTGGTGACTAGTCTGAAGGAGTTAATACATCAGGAGGTGAAAGGTTCCCTAAAGGCAGCCCTTAAAAAGAAAAGAAACCGTAGAAGGAGCTCCGATTCAGAGGCCTCGCCAAAGCAGAAGGGGCGGGATAGATCTTCGTCCCCCTCCACCTCCTCTTCCTCTACGCAGTCCTCAGAATCCTCCTCGGACAGCGATACAGGCGGCCGTCCATGTTTCCCAACGGAGGACGTAGAAAAACTGGTCAAGGCCATTAGAGCTACAATGGGCCTTTAAAGAAGAAAAAACTCCCAAATCATTAGAGGATGTAATGTTTGGAGGACTGGAGGAAAAGCGAAAGCGTACCTTCCCTGTAAATGATAAAATAAAAGCGCTAATTGACAGGGAATGGAAAAAGACAGAGCGGTCAGGGGGCTTACCTTCCACATCAAAGAGGAGGTACCCCTTTGACCAGAAGGACTCAGAAACCTGGGAAAAAGTCCCAAAAATTGATGGGGCTGTAGCCAGATCCTCAAAAAAGGTATCCCTACCATTAGAAGATTCTGGCGTGTTGAAAGACCCGCTTGATAAGAAAGCAGATGGGTTTCTGAAGCACATCTGGGAAGCTTCAGCAGGGGGATTGAAGCCAGCAATAGCCGGTACCTGTACCGCTCGTGCCCTCATGGTCTGGCTGCAACAAATAGAGGACCAGATCAAGGATAGAGTTCCTAGAGACGAAATTCTAGCTAATCTAACATTGGTGCACGGAGCAGCGGCTTTCCTGGCCGATTCCTCTGCAGACTCTGCAAGATTGACAGCTAGAGCAGCAAGCCTGTCAAATGCGGCAAGACGAGCCCTGTGGCTTAAAGGGTGTCCCGGAGATTTACCCTCTAAGCACAAGTTATGTTCCATTCCATGCGATGGCCAATTCCTCTTCGGGAAAAAACTAGAAGAGATTTTGGAGCATGCGGGGGATAGGAAGAAAAGTTTTCCCCGATTTCCGGGAGAACCTAAGAAGCAGCCCTTTCGGAGGAGGAGATTTAACAGGGGTCTTCCCCCGGGAGATAGAAAAAGCTGGGACTTTAAAGAAAAAAGAGGATCGGGCTATATGTTTAAAGGGCCCTCCACTTCCTCCAAAAAATCTCCCCAATGACATTGGGCCGGAGGTAGGGGGAAGGCTTTCTCTCTTCCTTTCCGCCTGGGCAAATATCTCCCCCAGTACATGGATCCTAAATATAATCAAGGACGGCTTAAAAT
This sequence comes from Dendrobates tinctorius, assembly GCF_039654945.1. Lineage (NCBI taxonomy): Eukaryota > Metazoa > Chordata > Amphibia > Anura > Dendrobatidae > Dendrobates > Dendrobates tinctorius. Next base: position 9,685,139 of record NW_027361736.1, on the reverse strand, counting down.
TAAAATTCATCCGTCCGCCCAGGCATACCTTCATAATAACACCCAGAAGGAAAGCCCAAGAGCAACAGCTGGCCCTGGAGACGGAAGTCTTGGGACTAGTGAAAAAACAAGTCCTACAGGAAGTCCCAGCGCAAGAAGAAGGAAGGGGGTTCTACTCCCCCCTCTTCTTAATACAAAAACCAGATGGCTCTTGGAGAACCATTGTCAACCTGAGGAGACTCAATCAGTGGATAGACAATTGCTCCTTCAAAATGGAGTCAATCAACACGGCCACAAAGATCCTGTTCCAGCATTGCCTCATGGCAGTGATAGACTTAAAAGATGCCTACTATCACATCCCAATCCATCGGGAGTATCAGAGATGTCTTTTCTGCGATCCAGGGACATAGTGATCGTCCCATACTTAGACGACTTTCTGGTAATAGGGAGGTCGGAATCCCACTGCACACTTCAAGTGAAGGAAGTGATAGCAACTCTAGTAGGACTAGGATGGATAGTAAACATCCCCAAGTCAAGGATAACCCCAGTAAAAGAGCAATCCTTCCTAGGGTTGATATTGGACTCCGAGCAACAACGCTGCCTCCTACCAGAGGAAAGTGACCAAGATAAGAGGCCTAGCTCGCACAGCAATACAAAGGCCAAATATGACACTGAGGAACGCAATGTCCCTTTTAGGCTCACTGACATCATGTATACCCGCAGTAACATGGGCGCAGTACCACTTAAGGCAACTACAGTGGGAAGTCCTGTCAGTGCAGAAACAATTAAAAGGGCATTTAGAAGGCAAACTATGTCTCTCAGTGGCTGTAAGAGATTCCCTGCTCTGGTGGACTGTAGAAAAGAATCTAACAGCTGGTGTCCCGTGGCAAAAACCAGTTGAGGACATCATTACGACAGACGCGAGTGCCACAGGGTGGGGAGCACACCTGAGATCCAATACAATACAGGGGACCTGGTCCTCACTAGAAAGCGATCAGAATTCAAATGTAAAAGAACTATGGGCAGTGGAAAAAGCCGTGAAACATTTCCTTCCCTTACTTCAGGGCCGCCACACCCGGGTCATGACGGACAATCAGGCAGTAGTAGCCTACATCAATCATCGGGGGGAACGAGATCTCGGGGCCTCATGCAAATATCAGATCTACTCTTCCAGCTAGCAGAACAACATCTCTTATCCATCACAGCATTGCACATAAAGGGGGCAGAAAATATACAAGCAGACTTCCTGAGTCGCAGGCATCTAAGACAAGGGGAATGGTCCCTAAACTCCCGAGTCTTCCAACAAATAGTTCAGGCCTGGGGCAGACCAGAAATAGACCTATTCGCTACCGCACACAACCGGAAGGTCAGGAAGTTCTGCCCGCTAAATCCAAGGGAAAACCCCTTCGCAGTAGATGCCCTACAAATACCCTGGAAGTTCATCCTGGCCTATGCATTTCCCCTGATAACAATGATCCCAGTAGTAGTCAGGAAAATCAGGGAGGATCAGGCAAGAATAATTCTTATAGCTCCTTTTTGGCCAAGAAGGCCTTGGTTCTCCCTTCTGAGGCTCATGTCAGTGACAGATCCATGGATACTACCAGAGATTCCAGACCTGCTTTCCCAGGGACCAGTGGTCCACTCTCAGGTGAAGGGCTTCCATCTAGCAGCCTGGAATTTGAGAGGGCGCTACTGAGTCGCCAGGGATTCTCTCCAGGGTTAGTCTCCACCCTGTTGAAAAGTAGGAAACCAATAACATCCCAAATCTACGGTAGAACGTGGAAAAAGTTCCTAGACTTCCTGGGGGAACCTTTAGGGGATGTAGCTCCAGTGGGACCTATCCTAGAGTTCTTACAGTCGGGGCTGCAACTGGGGTTAGCCACTAACACACTCAAAGTTCAAGTCTCAGCTTTGGGGGCCCTATAAAACTGCAATTTAGCAGCCAATAGGTGGGTGTCCCGGTTCATTAAGTCCTGTGGCAGGTCAAGGCCGGTCATTATCCCAAAGATACCACCCTGGGACCTGAACCTAGTTTTGGAGGCTTTAACCAAAGATCCCTTCGAACCACTACTAGAGCTGTCACCAAAGCTACTTACACTTAAAACGGTCTTACTGGTAGCCATAACGTCAGCCCGAAGAGTCAGCGACCTACAAGCTCTGTCTATATGTCCTCCTTATACACAGATCTTGGATGACCGAGTGGTTCTAAGACCAGACCCGGCCTATCTCCCCAAGGTAGTCCAAAAGTTTCATAGGACTCAGGAGATCTCCTTGCCATCGTTCTGTAACAATCCCAGAAACCCGGGGGAGCAAAAGTTCCATACATTAGATGTAAAAAGAGCCATAATACAATATATGTCAATAACTAGTCAGTGGAGGAAAGATCAGTCCCTTTTTGTAGCCTTTCAGGGTAGTAGAAAGGGGCACGGGGTAGCTAAAAGTACCATTGCCAGATGGATCAGGGAGGCCATTATGTTATCCTACTCCGCAAGTGGCACTCCGGTTCCAGAAGGCATCAAGGCTCACTCCACCAGAGCCGTGGCTACCTCCTGGGCAGAGAAGGCTGAGGTATCGATTGAGCAAATTTGTAAAGCCGCTACTTGGTCCTCACCTTCCACCTTTGTTAAACACTACCGACTTGATCTGTCTTCCTCTACTGACCTAACCTTTGGTAGAAGGGTGCTGCAAGCGGTGGTCCCTCCCTAAGGTGTCTTATTCTACAAAAGTCTCTCATGTGTGCCGTCATGGGAGACGGGAAAACACCAAGGTTACTTACCGGTAGCCGGTTTTTCCGGAGCCCATGACGGCACCTGTATATTCCCCCCCTTTTCACTCCTTTGGTGTGCACTATAGTTTGGGTGTTTTTTAGTTAGATAGATATAATGTGGTGATAGTTTTACCATGTGTACTAACCCGGGGGCCTCTCATGCTCTGTAAACCAACTGAAGCGAGGGAGAGGTACCGCCCTTTTATCTTCAGTAGGGTTCCTGTCCTGACTGGGCGGATCCCCTCTCTCATGTGTGCCGTCATGGGCTCCGGAAAAACTGGCTACCGGTAAGTAACCTTGGTGTTTCTCCTCCAGACGCAGAGAATGCCCCCTTGTGACCGTCACCTTCCTTGGTATAAACAGATCCTCGGAGAGATATTTGTATTGTCCCCTTTTCCCAAAATTTAGAAGTTGGAGGGCCTCAAGGGGGAGACAATGTTTCACTAAAGAATTCATAAGCGTCAGGAATCTGGTAGAAATTTAATAACTTAACTACACATTGAAGTAATGAGGGAAGGCGCTGATGGTCTTGTAGCAGGTGGGTGTGCAGAAATGTATCCATCCAAACCTAAACACATTACTGCAGCTAATGACACCTGTACCTACCAAATAGCAAAAGCCAAGACAGATGATTTATATTGCAGACTGAATACAATACAATGCCTTCCATATATAGGTGAGTACTTGATGTAGCAGAGTTGGTCAAGTTAAATCAAGCCACATGCATTTGGCATTTGAAATGTGCAACTTGGAAAATTAATGCAGAGCAACAAAAGTTGCAAAAAGCATTAAAATATTGCTTTGAAAAGACAACTTGCTTTGGTTTCAATTCAGTCTGTTTTTGGAAAACTTATCTCTCCTGATGCTGGGTATTGTAACCAACGAGTGTGCATACCATCCTCCCTACCTGTCTGCTGAGGCCCCCTCAGCAGACTGAAGCTGGCTGCTGCCGCACAGCTGGAAGACAGTCTGGACCGTCCATTGTGAAACTTGTTCTATTGTCTCCCTCTTGTGACCTACCTAACTACCTTCACCTGTCTGAGTATCCTCTTGGCTTACAGCAGCCAGGTGTCACAATGGAACAATTGGAACACATGTCACAATGGGCGGCCCAGAATGTCTTCCAGCTGTGCGACAGCAGCCAGCTTCAGTCTGCTGAGGGAGCCTCAGCAGACAGGTAGGGAGGTTGGTATGCATGCTTGTTGGTTACAATACCCAGCATCAGGAGAGATAAGGTTTCCAAAAGCAGACTGAATTGAATTGAAACCAAAATCTGGTCTTAAACTCTGGAATAAGAGGCATCTGGTAAGCAGCGGATACTGAAGGTAATAAACTTGTTTTCAGTTGAGGAACACTGGATTTCAAAATTGGGACTGACAAAGGTCCTGGTAAAATGATCTGATTTAATTAGAGGATATGCCACATGTTGTGCATAGCAGGCTTGTGTCCCTGATATGGGACTGGTACTGTTTGAGGACGTATGTCCTGCCCAGGTATGTGTGCCACGGGAGGAGAGGACGCGCTGGTTAGAAAGGCACTTGAGTGCAGGGGAATAGCGATGCATCTGTGTCCGGGCGTGTGTACAGCTGCTGAAGGAGACGCTCCTTCAGTCCCAATTTTGAAATCCAGTGCTCCTCAACTGAAAACAAGGTTATTACGTTCAGTATCTGCTGCTTACCAGACGCCTCTTACTCCAGACGTTTAGACCAGATATTCAGTACTGAATAATACCACACAGGCCAGCTGTCAATTTAATGATATATTAAAAAGACAACTTGCTTTGGATTCAATTCAGTCTGTTTTTGGAAACCTTATCTCTCCTGTTGCTGGGTTTTGAAACCAACACGTGTGCATACCCCCATCCCTACCTGTCTGCTGAGGCTCCCTCAACAGACTGAAGCTGGCTTCTGCCGCACTGCTGGAAGACAGTCTGGGACGCCCATTGTGACACGTGTTTCAATGTTCCATTGTGACACACCTCGGTGCTGTAAGCCGATAGAAAGCTCAGACAGGTGAAGGTAGGTAGGTAGTTAGGTAGGCCTCTAATTCAAACAACACACCAGGGGACTGAACAATCTGCCACAAGCTGTAACGTATGAGCGGTGCCCAGCGCTGCCCCCAGCAGGGAGTACTCTGAACCTTAGCAACAAAGCAGAAAGCAAAAAAAGGCACAACCAAATTAGATGCAAAGGATTAGCAAAGGGTCTTAGTGAAACTTCACACTGCACTCGGATGTCATCCCAGTGCAGTCCGATATACACCAAGTCAGGCCATGGAGGAGACGGAGAACTTACTTGTATCGCATCCGATGTGACTCCACTCCAGCCTTAGGCTCTGTGTCCACAATGAGATTTTGTTGCGTTTTTGACACGACATATTTTTGTTCCATCAAAAACACAGCTTCTTACAGTTCAGCAATGTGGATGGGATTTATAAAAACCTCCTGCCCGCTGGGCTTTTTTTATGCAGTGTAAACTGACCTGGGGTGTGTGCTTCAAACACAACCTGTCACTTTTTCTTGCAGATATGCTAAGTTTTCTGTGCACATATTTCCCATAGACACTTTGGACCAATTGCCCAGGATCAATAACTCTGTAGCATGAGATACCATAAAGCTTAACTTTTAATATATAACAGGTAAACTAATTCAAACACCAATAGAATATATATGTGACACAGACTATTACAAAGTGCTCACGAAAAAAATCAGTGTAGGTAATAAAAAATTGGGGGGGGTTCATCCCTGTTTCTCTGAAGATCACCCTCAGAAGGCAGCATAGGAGGATGGGTGGAATAGTTCAGTCCTTAATATCCCCTGTCGTGCCCCAAATGCAGGACTCCCATCCTGAGGCCGGAGTAACTCCAGCGATGAATACGGACGAGTGCTATGCAATAAAACATCACATAGCACTCGGACCAGTATTCATCTACGGGACAGCTCCCATCACGGTTTTTTTCCCCAGCCGTTTTCAGTGTCCGAGTGAAATGGTAGCATACAGAGATTGCCACTGACACATGACAGAGTCTCAGCTCACTCGCACCCATATAAGCCTATGGATGCGGATGAATTAGAAAAAACACAGCACTCAATGACAGAGGGAGGTGCAGAAGTACGGTATCCAATCCACTATAGATTATAGTAAAGACTTGGCACTCAAGAGGGAAAATTGAATTTAACAGTTCCTTTATTGTACAAAGCATCCAGTTCCAAAATTCTTGAATGTTTTCAGTCGTACATTCGACCTTAGTAACATAGTAACAGTTAGTAAGGCCGAAAAAAGACATTAGTCCATCCAGTCCAGCCTATAAAATTCGGTCAGAATAAATCCCCAGATCTATGTCCTTCTAAAAAACCTAACAATAACTGTAAGATACAATATTGTTACGCTCCAGGAAGACATCCAGGCCCCTCTTGAACCCTTCGACTGAGTTTGCCATCACCACCTCCTCAGGAAGGGAATTCCAGATTCTCTCTACCCTAACTGTAAAGAATCCTCTTCTATGTTGGTGGAAAACCCTTTTTCCCGTCTCCCATGATGGCACACATGAGAGAGGGGATCCGCCCAGTCAGGACAGGAACCCTACTGAAGATAAAAGGGCGGTACCTTTCCCTCGCTTCAGTTGGGTTTCCTGTCCTGACAGGGACCCGTGCTGAAGACAGCAGGTCACACTTATAAATGGATGGGGGAACTACAATACCCAGAGAGATTAGCAAAATTAGGATTATTTAGTCTAGAAAAAAGACGACTGAGGGGTGAAATAATAACCATGTATAAATAAATGTAATAAATGTAATAAATGTAAAGTCAAATGGCGCTCCTTCGCTTCCGGACCCTGCCTTGCGCCTAAACAGTGGTTTATGACCACATATGAGGTATCGGTGTACTCAGGAGAAATTGCTTAACACATTTTAGGATCCATTTTATCCTGTTGCCCATGTGAAAATGAAAAAATAGGCTAAAAGAAAATTTTTGTGAAAAAAAAGTACCTTTTTTATTTACTGATCAATTGTGAAGCACCTGGGGGTTCAAAGTGAGCACTCTGCATCTAGATAAGTTCCTTGGGGCGTCTAGTTTCCAAAATGGGGTCACTTGTGGGAGAGCTCCAATGTTTAAGCACACAGGGGCTCTCCAAACGCGACACGGCAACCGCTAAATATTCCAGCATATTTTCCATTCAAAAAGTTTTCGAAGGGAGTGACAATAAAATCTCTTGAGGAGTAAGATCTGTTGGTGTCAAACCCATACAACGAAGTGAGCCATTAATATCTTTCCAGAAAGTTGAAATACCCGGGCAAAACCAGAAAATATGCACAAGAGATCCTATTGCACCAGAACATCTCCAACACAATGGTGTATTGCTTAAACCTAGGTGGACCAAGCGTTCCAGAGTTTTGTACCAGAATCTTGAATGCATTCTCCTGTAATAGAATACACCTGGAAAAACCGTGAGAGTTGGCAAGCACTTGACTCACTTCTTGGTGAGATAGGGTTATCTTTAGCTCCGATTCCCAAGAGGTTATATAAAGAGGCTCGAAGTTCTCTGGTGGCTTGATAAGATTAGCATATAGTTTAGACACTAGTTTGGAGATAGAATGAAGCTTAACCATGAGCTCCAGCCATAACAGATCCAAGGAATGCTTCAGGTCTGCTTTAAATTTTAAGATGAAATGGACATGCTGTTTCTGCAAGAAGTCCTTAGGACGTTTTGTAGCATCTCTCGGCCAACCCTCCACACATGGTATATCACCTCACAAGAGATGGGAGATAGGAATGTTTGGGAGACCATCCCACAGATCATAAACATCCACGTATTTGGGGTTAGTCAACCAAGGGAGGACTCTGAGTGGGATATCCTCCAGAAAAAAACAGTGAGGTATGATATTTGGGATTAGTTTGAGCATTCCGATACCGCAAGTATCGGGTATCGGCCGATATTCACTGTATCGGAATTCCGATACTGAGTTTCCGATACTTTTAGCATATCGAATACCGGAATCGGAAGTTCCCATAATGCTATGAGCCAGCTTTCTTTTGCCTTGCAGCAGCGCTAGTCACAGCTGTCTGCAAGGTCTGTGTGAGTGTAGCTCACACTGTGTAGTGTGTCCTGCAGACACGTCTGCTTGTAGGACGTTCAGCGTGTCACTGCCTCATACAAATTTTTTCTTTTTCTTGCTGCAAATTTTTCATTCTCCTATTAGTGTGAATCCATCCGTATCCATATACGTTAGTTGCAAACACTATAGGAGTAGACAGCGGAGCCTTTCTGCAGCCTTTCAAGCGAAAGCGGGCGCTCCCAAGACTTGCAGTGCGTGGTCCTTTTTTGACACAGTTGCAGATGACATTTGCTTTGTCAAATGCAAGCTGTGTCATCAGAAAGTCAAAAGAGGGAAAAATGTCAGCAACCTCAGTTTGCTGCACTGTTCACTGCTGTCTGAGAGGTCCCTGTGTGTGAGTGCAGCTCACGCTGAGTAGTGTGTCCTTCAGCTACGTCTGGTTGTAGGCCGCTCAGTGTGCGTCACTGCCTCACACATTTTTCTTTTATTGCAGCTCATTTTTTATTCTCCTATTAGTGTGCATCCATCCGTATCCATCTACATTGGTTGGTTGCAAACACTATATAGGAGTAGATAGAGGAGCCTTTTTTCTGGCTTGTGCCCTTCAGCTGCAGCCAGATTAGTATTACCCTATTTTTTGGAGCCTCATCTTTTGCATTGTAGGTTACCTTCCTGCATTGTAATAGCTCCAAAAAGTTTGTGATACTATCGTGTTCAAATCTTTGGTCACATCCTTTTAGTTTTTACAAAAAACAAAAACAAAATAAAGTTCACCAAACACTCCATTTGACAGTTGTGTAGGCCACATTAGCTCCTATTAAAGTGTAGTCCACACACACTTCATAAAATTAGTGTTTCTTATACCTGTTACCAGCTGTTCAGGAATAAGCACACTAAGCCCCCCCTTTGTACTTTTCTGCCTATCTTTATCAGTATACCAAGATGAAGAAGGCAGGAAGTAAGGCCCGTGGGCGTGGAGTTTCAGCAGGGAGAGGACGTGGGGATTCTGTGCCTGCTGCGGGCACCAATTAGTCAGCATCCCCCAGTTTTAGTAGGCAACAGTCCTTTATGCGCAGCTTTGTAGGACCTCGCCGTACCCCACTGCTGCGGGAGGAACAAATTGAAGCCGTTGTCGGATGGATGGCAGATAACGCATCGACTTCAATGACTTCCACGTCCTCTCAGGGCCAGAGCACTGAAGAGCAACCATCTGTCTCTTCACCACCTGCCAAAGTGCCCAGGCAGTCAGAGAGCCCTGGACAGGAGCCATCAGTCTCTACTTCTGTTCTCTGAATCTGTTGGCTTGGAAAGAGGGGGCCAGCCAAGCAGCATTCAAGAATGTGAAGAAGAGAGAGTATGCAGTGATGCGCAACTTCTTTGTCCCTCGGAATCTGAAGAGGCGGGTGGGCCAGTGCCTATGGTCAGCACACCTCGGTACGCATCAGATGATGAGACTCAGGTGCCACTTTCTGGTGTGTACGGTGCTGGCGAGACAACCCAGGAGAAGCAGGTGTTTCAAGAGGGGAGTGTAGATGATGAGGTCCTTGACCCATCATGGCGTGAGGTCAAGGACCTCTCCCAGGAGGGAGAGGGAGGGGGCAGACTTGGTTGCCTGTAGCCTCCACTTCAGCACCCGTTAGGAGCATTCCTCTTTCAAAAGCCAAAGTGGGCGCTCCCAAGACTTGCAGTGCGTGGTCCTTTTTTGACACAGTTGCAGATGACATTTGCTTTGTCAAATGCAAGCTGTGTCATCAGAAAGTCAAAAGAGGGAAAAATGTCAGCAACCTCAATACCACAAATATGTGGAAACATGTGCAGACCAAGCACGAGGTGGAGTTACACAGACACACTGAAGACGTAGGCCAGCGTACCGCACCACCTACCACCTCTTCAGCTCGTGTTGGCGCCTCTTCCTCCAGCTCACACACAGCTGGTTCGGCTTCCTCACAGGATCGCCAAGGAAGAACCTCTGGCACTGTTGTCCGAAGACCCAGTGACATTCCACCCACAGCACCACTTTCCCAGTCATCCTCACACTCCCAGGCCACTCTACAGCCATCGGTAGCACAGGCATGGGATAAAACCCGGCCATACTCGGCAAATCATCCCCGAGCACAGGCTCTGAATGCTGGCATTGCCAAACTACTGGCCCTTGAAATGCTCTCATTCAGACTGGTGGAGACTGACACCTTCCGGAACTTCATGGCATTGGCAGTCCCACAATACACCATGCCCAGCCGCTTTTATTTCAGCAGGCAAGCCGTCCCTGCCCTGCAAAAACATGTGGAGGGAAAAATAAAACATGCACTACTTAATGCCGTCAGTAGCAAGGTCCACCTGACCACCGATGCGTGGACCAGTAACCATGGACAGGGACGATACCTTTCCCTCACTGCCCATTGGGTCAATGTTGTGGAGCCGGGTACAGATCTGGAGAGTGGCGCTGTACGTGTTCTGCCAACCCCAAGCCCAGGATCAAGCATGGAGCAGGCAGAGGCCTGATGGTTTTTGAATGTGGAGGCAGCAGGAGACATTGCCGTCCACACAGCAGGGGAACAGCAGAAGTTACTTAACCCCACTAAAGGGGGTTTTACACTAAGCGATATCGCTAGCAATATCGCTAAAACGTCACTGGTTTTGTGACGTCATAGCGATATTGCTAGCGATATCGCTATGTGTGATACTTACCAGTGACCGGCTCCCCCGCTGTCCATCGCTGATCGCGCGAGAATGTCCGGCTCCATTTCTCGTCGGGCGCTTCCTGCTGAGACTTTCTGCTGTGACGACGAGCGAAGCGTGGAGGCGGGCGGGAGGACGCCAGGATCGCTGTGTGTGAATGGTAAGTATCGTGCGCTGCGTCGCTGCTGCATCGCTGTGAGATCTTTCTGTATGAAAGCTCACTAGCGATCATTTAGTGATGCACCAGCGATCCTGACCGGGTCGGATCGCTGGTCGGATCGCTGGTGCATCGCTAAATGTAAAAGGGCCTTAACACAGGAGCTAGTGTGTTTTTCTCTGTGAAGATGGCACTTCTGAACACGAACTGGCATTGTTGGAGCCCAGGATCAAGCATGGAGCAGGCAGAGGCCTGATGGTTTTTGAATGTGGAGGCGGCAGGAGACATTGCAATCCACATAGCAGGGTACCAGCAGACGTTACTGAACCCCACTAACACAGGAGCTAGTGTTTTTCTCTGTGCGGACAGCACTTCCGAGCGACAACTGGCTGTGTTGAAGCCCAGGATCAATCATGCAGCAGGCGGAGGCCAACTTGCAGCAAGTTTTATATAGCAACCGCTGCTTTTTGCTATTGGTCCCTATTGAATAATGAACGTTTTGAATTTTCTCCAAAAGTAAAGTAGTTGCAAACTCATCCTTTTAGAAACTTGTTTGGGCTGTTGAGAGGAGTAGAAAAACATCAAAAATTTAAATCCTGCACGATTCTACCAAGAAATGTGAGTGTTCATTCAAACCGCTGGTTTTTGCTATTTTGGGCCCTATTGAATAATGAATGTTTTGAATTTTCTCCAAAAGTAAAGTAGTTGCAAACTCATCCTTTTAGAAACTTGTTTGGGCTGTTGAGAGGAGTAAAAAAACATCAAAAATTTCAATCCTTTCAGTCTGCTGAAGGACCCTGGGAAGGACCAATCAGATCCGACACAGGACCTGAACACGTGACCCCTGCTCTCCACTGAGAGGTAAACTTGCGGGCATGCCCAGTAGCACGGCATGAGGACTTAGCCTCTGGAGCTGTTCCCTGCAGAGCAGGTTGCGCTACCATTGCTGCACCAGAGGTGGCAGCAACATCCAGGCTGTCAAAGTAAGTCTGAGCAGCACCCGGAGCGGTCAGAGAAAAATGGGAGACCGCTGGATGTCTGGCTCTGGATCCCCGCTGCGCAGAGTCAGGAATCCGACGCCTAACAGATTCATGGCATCTGTGGAAAATGGCTCCCTCTCCCATAGCCCCAGGAACAGGTTTGTATAGGATGGCGCACAGGCTGCAACCATGGCTGTCCCCTGGAGCTGTAGGAAGAAGGAACCATTAAAAGTAAAAAAAAATTGTGGGTTAAAAAAATTTTAAAGGTGTTTGAATAAAATTAACCTCATCAACATTCAAATTGGACATGCTTAAAAACTGAAAACAAGGTTATTGCCTTCAGTATCCGCTGCTTATCAGACGCCTCTTATTCCAGACTTTTAGGCGAGATATTCAGTACTGAATATTACCACACAGGCCAGCTGTCTCTTTAATGATATATGGAATTCTCCATTACAGCTCCTTTCAGTTAAATCAACTGTGAATTTCCTTTCCTGATGGAGAGGAGGAGGGGTTTGTCTTTATGTAAAATCTTGTCTAAAGTCCATTTTAAGGAAAGATATTAGCGAAGGGAATGAGGATGTCGAGTCCATATGGGTCGAAACACATGGAGGGAAAAAATAGTAACAAAATTCTCTTTGGGGTCTGTTACAAACCCCCAAATATAACAGAAATCATGGCAAGTTTACTACTAAGGCAGATAGATGAAGCTGCAACCCATAATGAGGTCCTTGTTATGGGGGACTTTAACTACCCAGATATTAACTGGGAAACAGAGACCTGCGAAACCCACAAAGGCAACAGGTTTCTGCTAATAGCCAAGAATAATTATCTTTCACAATTTGTGCAGAATCCAACCAGAGGATCAGCACTTTTAGACCTAATACTATCTAACAGACCTGACAGAATAACAAATCTGCAGGTTGTTGGGTATCTAGGAAATAGCGACCACAATATTGTACAGTTTCACTTGTCTTTCGCTAGGGGGACATGTCAGGGGGTCACAAAAACACTGAACTTTAGGAAGGCAAAGTTTGACCAGCTTAGAGATGTCCTTAATCTGGTTGACTGGGACAATGTCCTCAGAAATAAGAATACAGAAAATAAATGGGAAATGTTTAAGAACATCCTTAATAGGCACTGTAAGCAGTTTATACCTTGTGGGAATAAAAGAACAAGAAACAGGAAAAACCCAATGTGGCTAAACAAAAAAGTAAGAGGGGCAATTAACAGTAAAAATAAAGCATTTAAACTACTAAAGCAGGATGGCACCGTTGAAGCTCTAAAAAACTATAAGCAGAAAATTTATCTAAAAAAATAATTAAAGCTGCCAAAAAGGAAACAGAGAAGCACATTGCTAAGGTGAGTAAAACTAATCCGAAGCAGTTCAACTATATCAATAGTAAAAGAATCAAAAGTGAAAGTGTAGGCCCATTAAAAAATTGTGAGGAAAGTATGGATGTAGATGATGAGGAAAAAGCTAATATATTAAACACCTTCTTCTCCACAGTATTCACGGTGGAAAATGAAATGCTAGGTGAAATGCCAAGAGACAAAGAAAACCCTATATTAATGGTCACCATTCTAACCCAAGAAGAGGTGCAAATCCGGCAAAATAAGAATAAAATAGATAAATCTCCGGGTCCGGATGGCATACACCCACGAGTACTAAGAGAACTAAGTAATGTAATAGACAAACCATTATTTCTTATATTTAGAGACTCTACAGCGACGGGGTCTGTTCCACAGGACTGGCACATAGCAAATGTGGTACCAATATTCAAAAAGGGCTCTAAAAGTGAACCTGGAAATTATAGGCCAGTAAAGTCTAACCTCTATTGTTGGTAAAATATTTGAAGGGTTTCTGAGGGATGTTATTCTGGATTATCTCAATGAGAATAACTGTTTAACGCCATATCAGCATGGGTTTATGAGGAATCGCTCCTGTCAAACCAATCTAATCAGTTTTTATGAAGAGGTAAGCTATAGACTGGACCAAGGTGAGTCATTGGATGTGGTATATCTGCCACACCAGAGGCTGGTACACAAAATGAGAATGCTGGGACTGGGGGAAAATGAATGTAAATGGGTAAGTAACTGGCTTAGTGATAGAAAGCAGAGGGTGGTTATAAATGGTATATTCTCTAACAGGGTCGCTGTGACCAGTGGGGTACCGCAGGGGTCGGTGTTGGGACCTATTCTCTTCAACATATTTATTAACGATCTGGTAGAAGGTTTGCACAGTAAAATATTGATATTTGCAGATGATACATAACTATGTAAAGCAGTCAATACAAGAGAAGATAGTATTCTGCTACAGATGGATCTGGATAAGTTGGGAACTTGGGCCGAAAGGTGGCAGATGCAGTTTAACAATGATGATAAATGTAAGGTTATTCACATGGGAAGAAGGAATCAATATCACCATTACACACTGAACGGTAAACCACTGGGTAAATCTGACATGGAGAAGGACATGGGGATCATAGTTAATGATAAACTTACCTGGAGCAGTCAGTGCCAGGCAGCGGCTGCCAAGGCAAACAGGATCATGGGGTGCATTAAAAGAGGTCTGGATAAACATGATGAGAGCATTATACTGCCTCTGTACAAATCTCTTGTTAGACCGCACATGGAGTACTGTGTACAGTTTTGGGCACCGGTGAACAGGAAAGATATAATGGAACTAGAGCGGGTACAAAGGAGGGCAAAAAAATTAATAAAGGGGATGGGGGAACTACAATACCCAGAGAGATTAGCAAAATTAGGATTATTTAGTCTAGAAAAAAGACGACTGAGGGGTGAAATAATAACCATGTATAAGTATAAAAGGGGACAATACAAATATCTCTCCGAGGATCTGTTTATACCAAGGAAGGTGACGGTCACAAGGGGGCATTCTCTGCGTCTGGAGGAGAAACACCAAGGTTACTTACCGGTAGCCAGTTTTTCCGGAGCCCATGACGGCACACATGAGAGAGGGGATCCGCCCAGTCAGGACAGGAACCCTACTGAAGATAAAAGGGCGGTACCTCTCCCTCGCTTCAGTTGGTTTACAGAGCATGAGAGGCCCCCGGGTTAGTACACATGGTAAAACTATCACCACATTATATCTATCTAACTAAAAAACACCCAAACTATAGTGCACACCAAAGGAGTGAAAAGGGGGGGAATATACAGGTGCCGTCATGGGCTCCGGAAAAAACGGCTACCGGTAAGTAACCTTGGTGTTTTCCCGTCTCCCATGACGGCACACATGAGAGACTTTTGTAGAATAAGACACCTTAGGGAGGGACCACCGCTTGCAGCACCCTTCTACCAAAGGTTAGGTCAGTAGAGGAAGACAGATCAAGTCGGTAGTGTTTAACAAAGGTGGAAGGTGAGGACCAAGTAGCGGCTTTACAAATTTGCTCAATCGATACCTCAGCCTTCTCTGCCCAGGTGGTAGCCACGGCTCTGGTGGAGTGAGCCTTGATGCCTTCTGGAACCGGAGCGCCACTTGCGGAGTAGGATAACATAATGGCCTCCCTGATCCATCTGGCAATGGTACTTTTAGCTACCCCGTGCCCCTTTCTACTACCCTGAAAGGCTACAAAAAGGGACTGATCTTTCCTCCACTGACTAGTTATTGACATATATTGTATTATGGCTCTTTTTACATCTAATGTATGGAACGTTTGCTCCCCCGGGTTTCTGGGGATTGTTACAGAACGATGGCAAGGAGATCTCCTGAGTCCTATGAAACTTTTGGACTACCTTGGGGAGATAGGCCGGGTCTGGTCTTAGAACCACTCGGTCATCCAAGATCTGTGTATAAGGAGGACATATAGACAGAGCTTGTAGGTCGCTGACTCTTCGGGCTGACGTTAAGGCTACCAGTAAGACCGTTTTAAGTGTAAGTAGCTTTGGTGACAGCTCTAGTAGTGGTTCGAAGGGATCTTTGGTTAAAGCCTCCAAAACTAGGTTCAGGTCCCAGGGTGGTATCTTTGGGATAATGACCGGCCTTGACCTGCCACAGGACTTAATGAACTGGGACACCCACCTATTGGCTGCTAAATTGCAGTTATATAGGGCCCCCAAAGCTGAGACTTGGAACTTTGAGTGTGTTAGTGGCTAACCCCAGTTGCAGCCCCGACTGTAAGAACTCTAGGATAGGTCCCACTGGAGCTACATCCCCTAAAGGTTCCCCCAGGAAGTCTAGGAACTTTTTCCACGTTCTACCGTAGATTTGGGATGTTATTGGTTTCCTACTTTTCAACAGGGTGGAGACTAACCCTGGAGAGAATCCCTGGCGACTCAGTAGCGCCCTCTCAAATTCCAGGCTGCTAGATGGAAGCCCTTCACCTGAGAGTGGACCACTGGTCCCTGGGAAAGCAGGTCTGGAATCTCTGGTAGTATCCATGGATCTGTCACTGACATGAGCCTCAGAAGGGAGAACCAAGGCCTTCTTGGCCAAAAAGGAGCTATAAGAATTATTCTTGCCCGATCCTCCCTGATTTTCCTGACTACTACTGGGATCATTGTTATCAGGGGAAATGCATAGGCCAGGATGAACTTCCAGGGTATTTGTAGGGCATCTACTGCGAAGGGGTTTTCCCTTGGATTTAGCGGGCAGAACTGCCTGACCTTCCGGTTGTGTGCGGTAGCGAATAGGTCTATTTCTGGTCTGCCCCAGGCCTGAACTATTTGTTGGAAGACTCGGGAGTTTAGGGACCATTCCCCTTGTCTTAGATGCCTGCGACTCAGGAAGTCTGCTTGTATATTTTCTGCCCCCTTTATGTGCAATGCTGTGATGGATAAGAGATGTTGTTCTGCTAGCTGGAAGAGTAGATCTGATATTTGCATGAGGCCCCGAGATCTCGTTCCCCCCGATGATTGATGTAGGCTACTACTGCCTGATTGTCCGTCATGACCCGGGTGTGGCGGCCCTGAAGTAAGGGAAGGAAATGTTTCACGGCTTTTTCCACTGCCCATAGTTCTTTTACATTTGAATTCTGATCGCTTTCTAGTGAGGACCAGGTCCCCTGTATTGTATGGGATCTCAGGTGTGCTCCCCACCCTGTGGCACTCGCGTCTGTCGTAATGATGTCCTCAACTGGTTTTTGCCACGGGACACCAGCTGTTAGATTCTTTTCTACAGTCCACCAGAGCAGGGAATCTCTTACAGCCACTGAGAGACATAGTTTGCCTTCTAAATGCCCTTTTAATTGTTTCTGCGCTGACAGGACTTCCCACTGTAGTTGCCTTAAGTGGTACTGCGCCCATGTTACTGCGGGTATACATGATGTCAGTGAGCCTAAAAGGGACATTGCGTTCCTCAGTGTCATATTTGGCCTTTGTATTGCTGTGCGAGCTAGGCCTCTTATCTTGGTCACTTTCCTCTGGTAGGAGGCAGCGTTGTTGCTCGGAGTCCAATATCAACCCTAGGAAGGATTGCTCTTTTACTGGGGTTATCCTTGACTTGGGGATGTTTACTATCCATCCTAGTCCTACTAGAGTTGCTATTACTTCCTTCACTTGAAGTGTGCAGTGGGATTCCGACCTCCCTATTACCAGAAAGTCGTCTAAGTATGGGACGATCACTATGGGCGGCACGGTGGCTCAGTGGTTAGCGCTGCAGCCTTGCAGCGCTGGGGTCCTGGGTTCGAATCCCACCAAGGACAACATCTGCAAGGAGTTTGTATGTTCTCCCCGTGTTTGCGTGGGTTTCCTCCGGGCACTCCGGTTTCCTCCCACACTCCAAAGACATACTGATAGGGAATTTAGATTGTGAGCCCCATCGGGGACAGTGATGATGATGTGTGTAAACTGTAAAGCGCTGCGGAATATGTTAGCGCTATATAAAAATAAAGATTATTATTATTATTATTATTATGTCCCTGGATCGCAGAAAAGACATCTCTGATACTCCCGATGGATTGGGATGTGATAGTAGGCATCTTTTAAGTCTATCACTGCCATGAGGCAATGCTGGAACAGGATCTTTGTGGCCGTGTTGATTGACTCCATTTTGAAGGAGCAATTGTCTATCCACTGATTGAGTCTCCTCAGGTTGACAATGGTTCTCCAAGAGCCATCTGGTTTTTGTATTAAGAAGAGGGGGGAGTAGAACCCCCTTCCTTCTTCTTGCGCTGGGACTTCCTGTAGGACTTGTTTTTTCACTAGTCCCAAGACTTCCGTCTCCAGGGCCAGCTGTTGCTCTTGGGCTTTCCTTTTGGGTGTTATTATGAAGGTATGCCTGGGCGGACGGATGAATTTTATTTTTAAGCCGTCCTTGATTATATTTAGGATCCATGTACTGGGGGAGATATTTGCCCAGGCGGAAAGGAAGAGAGAAAGCCTTCCCCCTACCTCCGGCCCAATGTCATTGGGGAGATTTTTTGGAGGAAGTGGAGGGCCCTTTAAACATATAGCCCGATCCTCTTTTTTCTTTAAAGTCCCAGCTTTTTCTATCTCCCGGGGGACGACCCCTGTTAAATCTCCTCCTCCGAAAGGGCTGCTTCTTAGGTTCTCCCGGAAATCGGGGAAAGCTTTTCTTCCTATCCCCCGCATGCTCCAAAATCTCTTCTAGTTTTTTCCCGAAGAGGAATTGGCCATCGCATGGAATGGAACATAACTTGTGCTTAGAGGGTAAATCTCCGGGACACCCTTTAAGCCACAGGGCTCGTCTTGCCGCATTTGACAGGCTTGCTGCTCTAGCTGTCAATCTTGCAGAGTCTGCAGAGGAATCGGCCAGGAAAGCCGCTGCTCCGTGCACCAATGTTAGATTAGCTAGAATTTCGTCTCTAGGAACTCTATCCTTGATCTGGTCCTCTATTTGTTGCAGCCAGACCATGAGGGCACGAGCGGTACAGGTACCGGCTATTGCTGGCTTCAATCCCCCTGCTGAAGCTTCCCAGATGTGCTTCAGAAACCCATCTGCTTTCTTATCAAGCGGGTCTTTCAACACGCCAGAATCTTCTAATGGTAGGGATACCTTTTTTGAGGATCTGGCTACAGCCCCATCAATTTTTGGGACTTTTTCCCAGGTTTCTGAGTCCTTCTGGTCAAAGGGGTACCTCCTCTTTGATGTGGAAGGTAAGCCCCCTGACCGCTCTGTCTTTTTCCATCCCCTGTCAATTTTATTTTATCATTTACAGGGAAGGTACGCTTTCGCTTTTCCTCCAGTCCTCCAAACATTACATCCTCTAATGATTTGGGAGTTTTTTCTTCTTTAAAGGCCCATTGTAGCTCTAATGGCCTTGACCAGTTTTTCTACGTCCTCCGTTGGGAAACATGGACGGCCGCCTGTATCGCTGTCCGAGGAGGATTCTGAGGACTGCGTAGAGGAAGAGGAGGTGGAGGGGGACAAAGATCTATCCCGCCCCTTCTGCTTTGGCGAGGCCTCTGAATCGGAGCTCCTTCAAGGGTTTCTTTTTTTTTTAAGTGCTGCCTTTAGGGAACCTTTCACCTCCTGATGTATTAACTCCTTCAGACTAGTCACCAAATCAGGGGTCTCCTCCTGTATAGTCCTGTTAATACAGTCAGCGCAGAGATCTTTCTGCCACTGATCTGCCAGCGGGTTTTTACATAGGGCGCATTCTCTATTTTTGGTTTTGCTGCTGGCCTTCCTCGCCCCCTAGTGATCAAACAGAGAAAATGGAACCCCATTACCATAAGGGTGACATTCACGTAGATCACTCACCACCGCTGTCAATCAGGGGTACCGATCTCGGAGGCTCCTCAGATGCACTCATGACGTTTCTCTTGGACGTCCCAGAGTCATGCCGATTGCGTTTATGACTGCTGCTCCTACCACTTGAACGACTGCTCCTGGTATGTTGGTGGCTCGGCCTGGCATCTGGCGAGAGGTCTTGCTGCTGACGCTGCTGCTGTCGCTGCTGCTGTCGCTGCTGCTGTCGCTGCTCGTCTTGCCCCACTTCCATTCTGAAGCCTTGGGCATGAGTGCGTCTTCTGTGGTCATCCCCCTTATGTAAGGGGGATCCACTGCACTCTCCGCCTCCTCCGGTTACCCCCACAGCCCCTCCTTCCCGCCATACCGCCGGGATCTCTCTTCACCGATCGGCGTTCTTCACCATGGGCGCCGCCATCTTGAATTGTCGGCGCCGCCTCCCGAAGTCACGCCCCTTCCCCAGCGTGCCCTGCGCGTGACGTCAGAGGAGCGCGACCTGGAAGCGGCCGCTCCCTCAAGGCTCCTGAGCTGCTCCAGAGTAGGGAATCACCGGCAGAGGGGGAGAGGGCGGTGCGGCAGCCACGGCAGAGCCCCAGGACCCCCGCCGTGCTGTTCCTGCGCCCGCTCGGACGCTGAGCCCCGGAGGACCCGCGGACGGCGCTTCCTCCATCCCGACGCCCAGCGCTCAGGAGCCCAGCCTGATCTTCTATGCCGGCACGGGAGAGAGGCAGGTAAGTGTGACCTGCTGTCTTCAGCACGGGTCCCTGTCAGGACAGGAAACCCAACTGAAGCGAGGGAAAGGTACCGCCCTTTTATCTTCAGTAGGGTTCCTGTCCTGACTGGGCGGATCCCCTCTCTCATGTGTGCCATCATGGGAGACGGGAAAAAGGGTTTTCCACCAACATAGAAGAGGATTCTTTACAGTTAGGGTAGAGAGAATCTGGAATTCCCTTCCTGAGGAGGTGGTGATGGCAAACTCAGTCGAAGGGTTCAAGAGGGGCCTGGATGTCTTCCTGGAGCGTAACAATATTGTATCTTACAGTTATTGTTAGGTTTTTTAGAAGGACATAGATCTGGGGATTTATTCTGACCGAATTTTATAGGCTGGACTGGATGGACTAATGTCTTTTTTCGGCCTTACTAACTGTTACTATGTTACTAAGGTCGAATGTACGACTGAAAACATTCAAGAATTTTGGAACTGGATGCTTTGTACAATAAAGGAACTGTTAAATTCAATTTTCCCTCTTGAGTGCCAAGTCTTTACTATAATCTATAGTGGATTGGATACCGTACTTCTGCACCTCCCTCTGTCATCGAGTGCTGTGTTTTTTCTAATTCATCCGCATCCATAGGCTTATATGGGTGCGAGTGAGCTGAGACTCTGCCATGTGTCAGTGGCAATCTCTGTATGCTACCATTTCACTCGGACACTGAAAACGGCTGGGGAAAAAAACCGTGATGGGAGCTGTCCCGTAGATGAATACTGGTCCGAGTGCTATGTGATGTTTTATTGCATAGCACTCGTCCGTATTCATCGCTGGAGTTACTCCGGCCTCAGGATGGGAGTCCTGCATTTGGGGCACGACAGGGGATATTAAGGACTGAACTATTCCACCCATCCTCCTATGCTGCCTTCTGAGGGTGATCTTCAGAGAAACAGGGAAGAACCCCCCCCAATTTTTTATTACCTACACTGATTTTTTTCGTGAGCACTTTGTAATAGTCTGTGTCACATATATATTCTATTGGTGTTTGAATTAGTTTACCTGTTATATATTAAAAGTTAAGCTTTATGGTATCTCATGCTACAGAGTTATTGATCCTGGGCAATTGGTCCAAAGTGTCTATGGGAAATATGTGCACAGAAAACTTAGCATATCTGCAAGAAAAAGTGACAGGTTGTGTTTGAAGCACACACCCCAGGTCAGTTTACACTGCATAAAAAAAGCCCAGCGGGCAGGAGGGTTTTATAAATCCCATCCACATTGCTGAACTGTAAGAAGCTGTGTTTTTGATGGAACAAAAATATGTCGTGTCAAAAACGCAACAAAATCTCATTGTGGACACAGAGCCTAAGGCTGGAGTGGAGTCACATCGGATGCGATACAAGTAAGTTCTCCGTCTCCTCCATGGCCTGACTTGGTGTATATCGGACTGCACTGGGATGACATCCGAGTGCAGTGTGAAGTTTCACTAAGACCCTTTGCTAATCCTTTGCATCTAATTTGGTTGTGCCTTTTTTTGCTTTCTGCTTTGTTGCTAAGGTTCAGAGTACTCCCTGCTGGGGGCAGCGCTGGGCACCGCTCATACGTTACAGCTTGTGGCAGATTGTTCAGTCCCCTGGTGTGTTGTTTGAATTAGAGGCCTACCTAACTACCTACCTACCTTCACCTGTCTGAGCTTTCTATCGGCTTACAGCACCGAGGTGTGTCACAATGGAACATTGAAACACGTGCCACAATGGGCGTCCCAGACTGTCTTCCAGCAGTGCGGCAGAAGCCAGCTTCAGTCTGTTGAGGGAGCCTCAGCAGACAGGTAGGGATGGGGGTATGCACACGTGTTGGTTTCAAAACCCAGCAACAGGAGAGATAAGGTTTCCAAAAACAGACTGAATTGAATCCAAAGCAAGTTGTCTTTTTAATATATCATTAAATTGACAGCTGGCCTGTGTGGTATTATTCAGTACTGAATATCTGGTCTAAACGTCTGGAGTAAGAGGCGTCTGGTAAGCAGCAGATACTGAACGTAATAACCTTGTTTTCAGTTGAGGAGCACTGGATTTCAAAATTGGGACTGAAGGAGCATTTCCTTCAGCAGCTGTACACACGCCCGGACACAGATGCATCGCTATTCCCCTGCACTCAAGTGCCTTTCTAACCAGCGCGTCCTCTCCTCCCGTGGCACACATACCTGGGCAGGACATACGTCCTCAAACAGTACCAGTCCCATATCAGGGACACAAGCCTGCTATGCACAACATGTGGCATATCCTCTAATTAAATCAGATCATTTTACCAGGACCTTTGTCAGTCCCAATTTTGAAATCCAGTGTTCCTCAACTGAAAACAAGTTTATTACCTTCAGTATCCGCTGCTTACCAGATGCCTCTTATTCCAGAGTTTAAGACCAGATTTTGGTTTCAATTCAATTCAGTCTGCTTTTGGAAACCTTATCTCTCCTGATGCTGGGTATTGTAACCAACAAGCATGCATACCAACCTCCCTACCTGTCTGCTGAGGCTCCCTCAGCAGACTGAAGCTGGCTGCTGTCGCACAGCTGGAAGACAGTCTGGGCCGCCCATTGTGACATGTGTTCCAATTGTTCCATTGTGACACCTGGCTGCTGTAAGCCAAGAGGATACTCAGACAGGTGAAGGTAGTTAGGTAGGTCACAAGAGGGAGACAATAGAACAAGTTTCACAATGGACGGTCCAGACTGTCTTCCAGCTGTGCGGCAGCAGCCAGCTTCAGTCTGCTGAGGGGGCCTCAGCAGACAGGTAGGGAGGATGGTATGCACACTCGTTGGTTACAATACCCAGCATCAGGAGAGATAAGTTTTCCAAAAACAGACTGAATTGAAACCAAAGAAAGTTGTCTTTTCAAAGCAATATTTTAATGCTTTTTGCAACTTTTGTTGCTCTGCATTAATTTTCCAAGTTGCACATTTCAAATGCCAAATGCATGTGGCTTGATTTAACTTGACCAACTCTGCTACATCAAGTACTCACCTATATATGGAAGGCATTGTATTGTATTCAGTCTGCAATATAAATCATCTGTCTTGGCTTTTGCTATTTGGTAGGTACAGGTGTCATTAGCTGCAGTAATGTGTTTAGGTTTGGATGGATACATTTCTGCACACCCACCTGCTACAAGACCATCAGCGCCTTCCCTCATTACTTCAATGTGTAGTTAAGTTATTAAATTTCTACCAGATTCCTGACGCTTATGAATTCTTTAGTGAAACATTGTCTCCCCCTTGAGGCCCTCCAACTTCTAAATTTTGGGTATATGTATTCTATGACAAAGAATGAATTGGTCTGGTGTGTTTGCATCAGCGGCCTACCTAACCACCTACCTACCTTCACCTGTCTGAGTATCCTATTTACTTACAGCAGCCAGGTTTGTCACAATGGAACAATTGGAACCCGTGTCACATTGGGCGGCCCAGACGGTCTTCTAGCTGTGCGGCAGCAGCCAGTGTCAGTCTGCTGAGGGAGCCTCAGCAGACAGGTAGGGAGGGGGGTATGCACACTTGTTTGTTACTATACCCAGCATCAGGAGAGATAAGGTTTCCAAAGACAGACTGAATTGAATTGAAACCAAAGCAAGTTGTCTTTTCAAAGCAATATTTGAATGCTTTTTGCAACTTTGGTTGCTCTGCATTAATTTTTTCTTTGGTAGGTACAGGTGTGAAAAGGTGCAGTGTACTCCCAGACGGCTCTTCCCCCTTCAAGTTTTGGGTCTCTAAGCTGGATACATGGCCAGAGCTTAGCCAGTATGCATTGGAGGTGCTGGCTTGCCCTGCTGCCAGTGTATTATCGAAACACGTCTTTAGTGCCGCAGGTGGTATACTAACAGACCGTCGCACGCGACTATCCTCCGATAACGTTGACCTGCTTACTTTTCTGAAAATGAACAAGGCCTGGATCTCGCCAGAATTTGCCAGTCCTCTTCCAGAATAAATAATTGGTTGGCAACAGTATCCAGGTCTCCTGCTGTGTTCATGTTTCTACCACCTGAACTGTAATCCCTGGGATTCAACACAGCCAGTTGTTGCTAAGAAGTGCCGTCTGCACAGAGAAAAATACTAGCTCCTGTGTTAGTGGGGTTCAGTAACGCCATCTGCTCCCCTGCTGTGTGGACGGCAAAGTCTCCTGCTGCCTCCACATGCAAACTAGATCATATTTTCTACTTGCACCAAGTAGGTCTCAGCATGCGCCATGATTGATCCTGGGCTCCAACGTTGCCAGTTGTTGCTCAGAAGTGCCGTGCACACAGAGAAAAACACGAGCTCCTGTGTTTGTGGGGTGCAGTAACACCAGCTGCTCCCCTGCTGTGTGGATGGCAAAGTCTCCTGCTCCCTCCAAAATCACACTACATCAGCTTTTCAACTTGCTCCATGTAGGCCTCAGCATACACCATGATTCACACTGGGCTTCAACACAGCCAGTTGTTGCTCAGAAGAACCATCTACACAGAGAAAAACACATGCTCCATTGTTAGTCGGGTGCAGTAATGCCAGCTGGTCCCTTGCTGTGTGTACGGCAATGTCTACTGCTGCTTCCACATTCAGACTACAACTGATTTTTAACCGTGCTCCAATTAGGCCTCTGGCTCCAGTGTCTCTAGTATTTACCCTGGCCTTCAACACCACCAGTTGCTGCTCAAAAGTGCAGTCTGCACAATCAACACTTGTTCCTGTG
Source organism: Dendrobates tinctorius (assembly GCF_039654945.1). Lineage (NCBI taxonomy): Eukaryota > Metazoa > Chordata > Amphibia > Anura > Dendrobatidae > Dendrobates > Dendrobates tinctorius. The sequence continues at coordinate 9,660,421 of NW_027361736.1, read as the reverse complement.
TTACTGGTGTTCTGTAACGTCAGTTAATCCCCTGATGTGTGCCCGGCAATGTCTTCTGCTCTGTCCACATTCCCACTACTAGTTGATTGTGCAGACTGCTTTTTTGAGCAGCAACTGGCAGTGTTGGAGGCCAGGGTAAATACTAGAGACACTGATGCCAGAGGCTTAATGGGAGCACGGTTAAAATCAGTAGTAGTCTACAACCGATATTAAACTTGATGAAATTAGGCCTCAGCCTACACCCTGATTGACCCCGAGCTCCAACATCGCCAGTTGCTGCTCAGAAGTGTCTTTGACATGGGTACTCCCTCCTGCCCATCCTGGTTCCAGCACGCCTGCTGTTTCCGGGTAGAGTCAACGTCACTTTGCCAACAAAACGTTGTCCTGTTGTGTTGCGGCCGGGTTAGCCGCGTCTATGGTGCCTGCAGTTTAGGTGCTTCCAATGTGGGCTGCGGGTTCTGGTAATAAAGGCTGGTTCCTTAGTGCCAATAGGACAAGCACCCCTGTAAGGACTATGGGTTTTGGTAGCTGTGGCCGGCTCGCGGCCTTGCAACTTTGTTTTTCATGGGTACCTTCTGCTACCCATCCGGGTTCCAGCACCGTCAGCTGGTTCCAGGCAGAGCCTTTGGCCTAGGTGCCTCCTTCTCGGTATCCGAGTTCCAGCAACGTCAGCTGGTCTTTGGTAGTGCTTTCTAGCACAGGTACCTCCAGCTTAGTAACCGGGTTCCAGCACCGTCAGCTGGTTCTCGGCTGTGTCTTTGGCACAGGTACTACCTCCTGCCCATCCTGGTTCCAGCACGCCTGCTGTTTCCGGGTAGTGTCAATGTCACTTTGCCAACAAAATGTTGTCCTGTTGTGTTGCGGCCGGGTTAGCCGAGCAACGTATGCTGGTCCTTGGTAGTGCTTTCTAGCACAGGTACATCCTGCTTAGTAATCGTGCTCCAGCACCGTCAGCTGGTCCTCGGTAGTGTTATTGATTCTTGTTCCTTCTGCTGCCCCTCCGGGTTCCAGCACGTCAGCTGGTTCCAGGCAGAGCTTTTGGCCTAGGTGCCTCCTTTTCGGTATCAGAGTTCCAGCAACGTCTGCTGGTCCTTGGTAGTGCTTTCTAGCACAGGTACCTCCTGCTTAGTAATCGTGCTCCAGCACCGTCAGCTGGTCCTCGGTAGTGTCATTGATTCTTGTTCCTTCTGCTGCCCCTCTGGGTTCCAGCACCGTCAGCTGGTTCTCGGCTGTGTCTTTGGCACGGGTACCCCCTCCGGCCCAGCCTGGTTCCAGCACGCCAGCTGTTTCCGGGAAGTGTCAACGTCACTGTCACCAATACGTTGTCCTGTCGTGTTGCGGTCGGGTTAGCCGAGTCTATGGTGCCTGCAGTTTAGGTGCTTCCTATGTGGGCTGTGGGTTCTGGTAATAAAGGCTTTTTCCATAATGCCAATAGGACAAGGGGTTAGGACTGTGGGTTTCGGTAACTGCGGCTGGCTCACGACCTTGCAAATTTGTTTTTCATGGGTACCTTCTGCTGCCCTTCCGGGTTCCAGCACCGTCAGCTGGTTCCAGGCAGAGCCTTTGGCCTAGGTGCCTCCTTCTCGGTATCCGAGTACCAGCAATGTCTGCAGTTACTTGGTAGAGCTTTCTAGCACAGGTACCTCCTGCTTAGCAACCGGGTTCCAGCACCGTCAACTGGTCCTCGGTAGTGCCATTGGCTCTTGTTCCTTCTGCTGCCCTTCCGGGTTCCAGTAGCGTCAGCTGGTTCCAGGCAGAGCCTTTGGCCTAGGTGCCTCCTTCTCAGTATCCGAGTTCCAGCAACGTCTGCTGGTCCTTGGTAGTGCTTTCTAGCACAGGTACCTCCTGCTTAGTAACCGGCTTCCAGCACCATCAGCTGGTCCTCGGTAGTGCCATTGGCTCTTGTTCCTTCTGCTGCCCTTCCGGGTTCCAGCACAGTCAGCTGGTTCTCGCTAGTATCATTTGCTCTTCCAGCTTCTGCTGCCCTTCCGGGTTCCAGCACCATCAGCTGGTTCCAGGCAGAGCCTTTGGCCTAGGTGCCTCCTTCTCGGTATCTGAGTTCCAGCAACGTCTTCTGGTACTTGGTAGTGCTTTCTAGCACAGGTACCTCCTGCTTAGTAACCGGGTTCCAGCACCGTCAGTTGGTCCTCAGTAGTTCCATTAGCTCTTGTTCCTTCTGCTGCCCTTCCGGGTTCCAGCACCGTCAGCTGGTCCTCGCTAGTTCCATTGGCACTTGCAGCTTCGGCTACCCATCCGGATTCCAGCACCGTCAGCTGGTTCTCGGCAGTTCCTCAGCCTTCTTGTACATTCTACTACATTTCCAAGTTCAAGCTTTTAGAAATGTTTTCTGTTTATTATCACTCTGGATCTCCCTGAAGATGACGACCCGGAAGACTATCCCGAAGAAGACCAAAAAGATGACCCTGAAGAAGATGACCAAGAGGACTAAGAGCATGAAGACAACCACCAAGATACAGAACAACTAGAGACAGAAGACCAAGAAGCAGAAGACCAAGAAGCAGAAGAAAAAGCAGAAGAACATTAAGCATAAGACTAAAAATCAGAGCAAAAGATATTATCTAAATTATAAGCAGAAGACGTCTAAGCAGTGTATGGGGATGAGTCCGTTCCTCCTCGTGGTGCCTCTGGAAAATGCCTGCTACTGCAGGCCAAACTGAACGCGGACAAATCCTGTTGTAAATCTTTTGTGACAGGCAGAAAGGAAGGTGTAATCTTCAAACTTTTATACATAACAACTACAGGAATGACTGTCACAAATAAGAATATGATGAAGAAGAAGAATGGGAAGAAGATGAGGAAGTAGAATATGAAGAATAGTTGAATAAGAAGAATATGAAGAATGTAAAAAAAGAATAATAGGAAGATGGTGAAGAAGAAGTTGATTAAAAAGATGGTGCTGCTGCTGAGGATGATGAAGGAGAAAGTGTGGGAGAAGTAAAAAAAGAATGTGAAGAGCATGGAAGTAGTGAAACTTACATATCTGACAAAATATAGAAAAGGTTAACATAGTCAATATTTTTGTAACTCCGAACGTCTTTAAAAAAAAAAAATTAATTCCTGCTATTCCATATGATTGGGCTAAACCTCTATGCCTTTAATGTCTCGTACACCTCCCCCAATACATTCTACATTATTCTTAGTTGTTTTTCTTCATGTAGAATTAACCTACAAGGAAAGAAAGGGTTTTTTTTAATTCCAATATTTCTGTCCCATTGACTTGAATTTGGCTTCCGGTATCGGAATCGGCGATACCCGATACTTTTGTGATATCGATCCGATATTTCACGATATCTGATGGTATCGCTCAACACTATTGACCAGCGATTTCTCATTTTTGCAACACCATTTTATTTTTACGGACCACATCACATTTGAAGTCACTTTGAGGGGTCTATATGATAGAAAATACCAAGAAAATACCAAAAAGTGACACAATTCTAAAAACTGCACCCCTCAAGATGCTCAAAACCACATTCAAGAAGTTTATTAACCCTTCAGGTGCTTCACAGGAATTTTTTGAATGTTTAAAAATAAAAAATGAACATTTAACTTTTTTTCACAAAAAAATTACTTCAGGTTCAATTTTTTTATTTTACCAAGGGTATCGGGAGAAATTGGACTGGAAATGTTTTTGTGCAATTTGTCCTGAGTACGCCGATACCTGAATTGTTGGAAGGAACCACTGTTTGGGCGCATGGCAGAGCTCGGAAGGGAAGGAGCGCCGTTTGACTTTTTCAATGCAAAATTGGCAGGAATTCAGATTGGACGCCATGCCACGTTTGTAGAGCCCCTGATGTGCCTAAACAGTGGAAACCCCCCACAAGTGACCCCATTTTGGAAACTAGACCCCCCAAGGAACTTATCTAGGATTTTCTTCTCCAATAATGAGGGAAGAAAAAAAGCTGGGGTAGCCATTGCCTTTCATAAGGATCTATCCGTGGTAATTTCAGACGTACATAAAGACAACAAAGGCAGACAGCTGGCCATTAACTTTTCTTTAGAGGGTATAGAATATACTGTGGTCAATGTGTACACCCCCAATATAAGACAAATTAATTTTCTTAAAGTTAAGAGAAAACTCTCTAGCTTTAGCAAAGGACAAATTATATGGGGAGGAGACTTCAACTGTATTGTAAACCCAGACACTGACTGTTCTTCCTCAGATTTACACTCCTATAGTATGAAGCAGAGGAAGTGGCTGGAAGACTCCAACCTACACGATAGCTGTAAAATATTAAACCCCACCTCAAAAGAATATACCCGATTCTGCCCTCACAACAAATCTTATACCAGAATAGACCACATATTTACCAGTTTCTCATTACTAGATCTATACGTAGATTTCCAAACTGGTCCTATCACATGGTCAGACCATGCTCCTATTCTGTTGACACTTTGTGTCTCCTCACTAGACCAAAGACATTACAACTGGAGATACAGCAAATTTGTTGTAGACTCCTCAGACAATATAACATTAATAAGAAATACTCTGATGGATTACTTTAGAGAGAACAAAGCCCAGGAGATCACACCTGAGACTTTATGGCTGGCGCATAAGTGTGTCATCAGGGGACATTTGATCCAGATGGCCTCAAGACAAAAGAGAGCGCAAACAAAAAACATTACTAGAACACATCACAAAATTAGAGGGTCTAGCCAAAGCAGATAAAAATTTAACCAAATATAAAGAGTTATATTCTCTCAGACTGGAATTAAGAAACCTTCTTATAAATATCTATGAGAAAAAGACTCTGTTCAACAGAGCAGGGTTTTATATAAATAACAATAAAACTTCAAGAAGTATGGCCAACAGATTTAAACCTATAAATAAGAAGCACTTAATCAAAAAAATATCCCAGAATTCACTAACTATAGAAAAACCAAAAGAAATAGCCTTGGCCTTTGAGAAATTTTATTCTAATTTATACAACATAGGGGAAAATGGGGCTAATCCCCCTCCTACAGAAGAGACGATAAAATTTTTTCTAGATAATGTAAAACTAGGATCTCTATCTCCAGATCAGAGAGAACTCCTTGACACACCTTTCTCGGAAGACGAGGTCTCTCTTGTGATCAATAATCTGAAAAGTAACAAAGCTCCAGGCCCTGACGGTTTCCCAATAGAATAATACAAAACATTTCAAAAAGACCTTGTCCCATATCTAACAAATACTCTTAATTTCATAAGGTCAAGAGGTATATGTAGTGCAGACATGCTGAGGGCCACAATAGTGGTAATTCCTAAGCCGGACAAAGACTCTACAAAAATCAAAAACTATAGACCCATATCCCTTTTGAATGCAGATATTAAAATTTATGCAAAAATATTAGCGGAGAGGGTACAGAATGTTATTCCTTACCTTATACATCCCGATCAGGCGGGTTTTGTAAAACATAGACAAACCTCTGACAGCTCTAGAAGCATTCTGCACCATTTACATTTATGCAACAAGAAAAATATTCCCAGTCTGTTTATAGCCCTTGATGCCGAGAAGGCTTTTGACCGTGTCAATTGGGCTTACGCCTTCGCAGTACTTGAAAGGATGGGTTTTAGTGGGGAGATGATAAAGGGAATTCGAGCTCTTTATTCTCAGCCATCTGCCTCTGTACTGGTCAATAGCACTATGTCTGAAAAATTCTTTATAACAAATGGGACAAGACAGGGTTGCCCCCTGTCCCCAATTATTTTAATTTTGAGTCTGGAGCCACTGGCTCAAATGATAAGAGACTCGGGTAGGATACGGGGTGTCCGGCTGGGAGATTCAGAGCATAAAAAAAATCTATATGCGGATGACATCATCCTCACATTGACAGACCCTGTTGCCTCTCTGAAGCAGACTTGGGACATCATAGACCTGTTTGGATCGGTTTCATATTACAAGCTTAACATAAAGAAAACTAATGTTTTGTCACTTTTTATTCCAGCACCCATTAAGCAGCAACTAAGAGACAGATACCCTTTCAATTGGGACTGTACTAAGATTCCATATCTTGGAATATGGCTCACAGGTAATCTCACACACATGGGTGAGGTGAACACTGAATGTCTTTTGCAGTCTCTCGAGATCAAGTTGGGAGAACTGTCAAAGACCCCGGCCACTTGGATGGGTAGAATAGTTCTGTACAAAATGTTCTGCCTCCCAAAGGTATTGTTTTTCTATAGAAATGTACCTTTACCTCTCTCAATGCAGTCTATACAGAAACTCACCTATCAAATGAATAAATTTATATGGAACAACCAAAAATCAAGAGTGAGGAAACATACTCTGCTCAAATCCAAAGAAAATGGTGGGATAGCCCTCCCAGACCTAGAGGCATACTACTTTGCTACCATGGCTGAGCTAACAAAAATGTGGTTTACGGGGTGGACCGAGATGGGGTGGCCAGAAATTGAGAGAAATCTGATGCCTAAAAAAGAGCCACTACTATACATATCTTATTTTCTCATCCACAGGAAAGAGATTACATATATAGAGAACCCAATACTTAGGGCTTCTATGATTTGCTGGTCACATTTGTGCAGGAGGAAGTTTAAGGCTTACCCTCATTCGACTAAACAGTTGAGAATTCCCTTTTTGTCGCCTGTCAGAGTCTCTTTGAGACCATTGTTTGACAGCTGGACAAAATTCTCCATCATGTTTGTTGATGATTTACTTGACAACAATAGAGTCATACCTTTTGAACTGGTTAAAACCAAGTTTGGAGTCCCCAATACTGAGTACATGACATATCTCCTGCTCAAAGAGGAGTATAGTAATTATAAGAAAAACTTCTGTGGAGTGATCATGATTAACCATACTATTTACAATTTTTTAATTAACACCTCCCAGCCACAAGAGTTTCTTGAAACCCTTATACACTATTCTAAATAACAAATACACCTTTTCCAATAAAGGATGTTTTGAAAAGTGGGAAACCACTCTACAGAAACAAATAAAAAATTCCCCAATGGACAACATTATTCAAAATAGCGGCAAAAGCCACAAAATGTATGAATATTCTTGAGACTCATTATAAGCTGGTCCATAGATACTATCTCACTCCGAATAGACTCAGATATTTTGGAGGAGGGGGGTCTGGACTATGCTGGTGCGGATGTGGATCACAAGCTGACTTGCTTCATGTGTTTTGGGGATGCCCTATCTTAAAAGTATATTGGCTCAAGGTTTTTCAATTAATCTCGATTATATGTAACTGTCGTGTCCACCCACACCCAGCTCTAGCCTTGTTACTCATTGGAATCTATAGGTTTAAAAAAGAAAAATTTCTGGTCGCTCATATTCTAATGTCTGCTGTGTATCTAATAGCGAAAGGTTGGAACAACATGCAACCACTTGATGTTGTTACATCGATTATGTTGGTCGACAAACATTACACATATGAAAAAATTCATTAATAATTTATCAATAAAACTATTTGGAGATAGATGGAATAAATGGTTTGAACTTAAATCTAAAATAGAAAATGTTTTCATATCTTGAACCCTTTTTTTTCTTCCTTTTCTCACTCATATCATGCTCAAAAACTTCATATTTCCAGATGCCCGCCGGCGTTTCTACATTTGCCTATTGGTTGATTTGTTTATTGTTGATTACATTCATCTCAAGTGTCTTTGATTTTGATACATGATGGAAAATAGTACCATATTGTATTGTATTGTTACACAATGTTTAAAATGCCATATGGAAATGACTCACACTATATGAATGTATGTTTTATATTTCTGTTATCTTGAAAAACCTTAATAAAAACATTGTTTAAGAAAATTCAAAACATTCATTATTCAATAGAGCCCAATAGGAAAAAGCAGCGTTTTGAATGAACAATCACATTTCTTGGTAGAATCATGCAGGATTGAAATTTTTGATGTTTTTTTACTCCTCTCAACAGCCCAAACAAGTTTCTAAAAGGATGAGTTTGCAACTACTTTACTTTTGGAGAAAATTCAAAACATTCATTATTCAATAGAGCCCAATATAGCAAAAAGCAGCGTTTTGAATGAACACTCACATTTCTTGGTAGAATCGTGCAGGATTGAAATTTTTGATGTTTTTCTACTCCTCTCAACAGCCCAAACAAGTTTCTAAGAGGATGAGTTTGCAACTACTTTCTTTTGGAAAAAATTCAAAACATTCATTATTCAATAGGGACCAATAGCAAAAAGCAGCGGTTTGAATGAACAATCACATTTCTTAGTTGTTATAGTTATATGATGCACATACACATTATGCGAATTGTTAAAAAAAAATTTTTATTACTTGCATAGTGTGCTTATAATTGACACATATGTGTGTGCCTTTGCACTCTATGTCAGGCATATTCACTTTAATGGTTCATACACACCGCTATAATTATTTCAGTATCATTATATTTTATCCCCTCACTTTCAACACTTGCTATCACTTTAAATAGTGATTATTATTCTTCATAATTATTTTATTTTCTTGTCCTCACTTGAGCGCATGCCCAGTTCTGTCCTCCCTAGGAGCCTTCTGACGTGCTCAGTCTGGTATGTGGCTGTCTCTGGCTGTTTTGCAGCTTGAGCCGCTTTCATGCTGATGAGCGCTGATCATAGTCTCCCTGTTCATAGTGGGGACTCAACAGCGCATGCGCCGATAATGCTGTGGACGTTTAGAACTGAATACTATTAACGTCATTGTGGACACTACAGCGCAGGTCCTGAATTTTACAAGCTTTATTAGGGAAAGCGGTTTATTGGTTGACGGCACTATATAAACTAGATCCAGGGCAATTGTAAACCACGCCTCCTGAGGAAGCTGCGGCGTAACGCGCGTAGAGGTGACAGGTTTTACAGCGACATACACAGCACATGTAATTTGTTACTTTCTAATGCAGTCCTTGTATCTTACTCTGGAATTTGTATAGACAGTTTTTACTCTGTGTACACTTAACGCCTACCAGGCTTATTTGATACAAGGCACTTATGCACTTTATATTCAGCAGTTTACTCTGGGCACTTATTGTATGCAAAACCTTATCTGGGCATACATATGTAAATGTGGAGTTTGCTGTTTACTATGCATTCTATTTGTGAAAGGAAAGCAAAGAAATTACATGTTTTATACAGATAAAAACTTTATTAACTGTCAAGGTGCTGGTTTAATTATATTGTGTTTATGTCTGCTGTAACTTGCATTTAGCATTTATGCTGCTCTGTTAATTATTCTAAATAAATTAATTATTTAGCTTGAAAAACTCCAATTTTGATCTCTTGTGATGCTTAATAGCTCATTTATGAGATTTTTTTTGCTATTATATTTCCAGTGAGTTGAGCCTTTGCAGAATTTTTTCCAGTATTTGGGATATATTTGTACTTTATCCTATATACAGTATGAGCCTGTACATTGCTTCCTATATACAGTATGAGGCCGCATATAGCCTTCTATATACAGTATGAGGCCGCATATAGTCTCCTATATACAGTATGAGACTGCACATCGCTTCCTATATACAGTATGAGGCCACATATAGCCTCCTATGTATGGTATGAGCCTGCACATCGCTTCCTATATACAGTATGAGGCCGCATATAGCCTCCTATATACAGTATGAGCACCCACATATAGCCTCCTGAATACAGTTTTTGCCTCCTATATACAGTATGAGCCTGCACATAGCCTCCTCTATACAGTATGAGCCTGCACAAAGCCTCCTATATACAGTATGAGCCTGTACATCACTTCCTATACACAGTATGAGGCCGCATATAGCCTTCTATATACAGTATGAGCACCCACATATAGCCTCCTACGTACAGTATGAGCCTGCGCATTGCTTCCTATAAACAGTATGAGCCTACAAATCACTTCCTATATACAGTATGAGCCCACATATAGCCTCCTGAATACAGTGTTGGCCTCCTATATACTGTGTGAGTCCCCATATAGCCTTCTATATACAGTATGAGCCTGCACATTGCTTTCTATATACAGTATGAGGCCACACATATAGCCTTCTATATACAGTATGAGGCCGCATATAGTCTCCTATATACAGTATGAGCCTGCACATCGCTTCCTATATACACAATATGAGCCCACATAGCCTCCTATATAAAGTATGTGCCTGCACATCGCTTCCTATATACATTATGAGGCCGCATATAGCCTCCTATATACAGTATGAGCATCCACATATAGCCTCTTATGTACAGTATGAGCCTGCGCATTGCTTCCTATAAACAGTATGAGCATCCACATAGCCTCCTATGTACAGTATGAGCCTGCACATCGCTTCCTATAAACAGTATGAGCCTGCAAATCGCTTCCTATATACAGTATGAGCCCACATATAGCCTCCTGAATACAGTGTTTGCCTCCTATATACAATGTGAGTCCCCATATAGCCTCCTATATACAGTATGAGCCCCTATATAGCATCCCATATCTAACTGCATTTACCTTGGTATCATTAATTTTCTATGAGACTGCTCTGTTCTCATATTGTGCATTTATGCATTTAGTAGGGCTTAATGGAATGATTGCGCTTGTTACACATCAACTCTAGATGCGCTCACTTATTAAACTTTGGTTGGGGCAACTTTAAAATATAATAATGATAATGGTCCTGTCTAGTGACAAGTTTATTTTACAGGCTTCTGGAGAAAGGCACAATACCAGTCATTCAAGGGTTAATTCTTTGGAACACTGAGAGGGACTTTCTAGCCAATGAAACCACAGTATAAAACACCTGTGATAACTATGGCAACTGCGCTGATGTCATAAACACATGCATCTACGATGCAGGAGAAGATTCCAGAACCACAAGTCATTTAGCCGTAGACGGAGCCATACTTGATGTGTCTGGAGACCTGGAGCTTCATCACTCCACAATGGGAGGAAGGGGACACCGCCTAGCCAGCCAGATCAGCCATAGCGCCTAGCCAGCCAGATCAGCCATACCGCCTAGCCAGCCAGATCAATGGGGTGACAGATGTTGCAGCCAGATCTCCCTCACGTCCGGTACTCGCCGCCTTCACTTTATGTGTACGGCCTGGAGAGGTCGCATTAGGCTTCTCCAAAACAAATATGACACAATGTACAAATTCAGGTACAATTTGCTGTTACATGTTGGCACTAACCTTCTAAGCCCAAGGGAAGGGCAGTCCTGCAGCCATGGTTCCCTAGAGGTTTCCACCACAGGGGGTTTTTCCTCTCCTGAGTGCTGAAGGACGATTCTTCATGAGTCAGGGGTTCTGCCATTTAAGGTGTCTCTTTCATAGTAATTGGCTGATTCTAAATTTCAGACACTGAAAGAAATAATAATGATGAGATTTGGAATAAAATTCGGTCAATTTAATATCCAATAAAAGTGTTTTGTGTGTTACTTCCACAATCTTCAGTTGGTGAGATTTTGTTGGGGATCAGGATCCAGCATCTATGATCAAGCCATGAAGCCAGATATGAAGTCAGAGCAATTTAACCCTGCGCTGGAAGACAGGACGGAGCAGAGATGACAAAGTGTGACTGTACAATTAGCACAAGTTCACACTCTTCCTCCCATTCAGATACACGAGGGGATTCAGGGCCGAGTTGGGACTAAAAAGCAGCCCTGGCACACAAAATTCACCAGCCCACATACAATAAGTGTCCTCAACCCAAATCGTAGAACACTGATAGGTCATGTAGGATTTTGCTTTATCCGTTACCAGGGCTGAAACAAAGTATTTTGGGTGCCCAAGGCAGATGAAGCCGAAGGCGCCCATTTTGCATCTCTACCCAGCTAATAAGGTAAGGGAGAAAACAAGGGGAACTGCTACCTTGGATCTAATTCTTATAAACAGGGAGGAAATGGTTGAGGAGGTAAAAGTGGCTGGGACCCTACGAGGTAGCGACCATGCTATTTTAGAATTTTGGATAACTAGAGGCGGAAGACCTGTGAAGACTCAGACGTCAAGGTTAGATTTCAGAAAGGCAGATTTTAAGGGATTCAGAAAGAGAATTGGAGGGATCCAATGGCTGAATATCCTTAAAGACAAAAATGTCCAGGAAGGATGGGAAATCTTGAAAAATGAAATTCTCAAAGCACAGTTGTTAACAATTCCGAAAAGAGGGAAGAATAGGAAGCATTTAAGGAAACCAGGATGGATGAACACAGAACTTAAGCACATGCTAAAAAGGAAGAAAAAAATGTTTATAAAATGGAAAGAGGGAGGCATATCTAAAGAAGAATATAATGCTGTCTGCAGAACCTGCAGGACACAAATCAGATTATCTAAAGCTGAAAATGAATTGAGGCTTGCAAGAGATGTCAAAAGCAATAATAAAGGATTTTGGGGATATGTCAAAAGTAAAAGAAAAGTCAAAGATGCTATAGGATTTTTACAGGATGAAAATGATGAAATGGCTTACCAGGATGTTGAGAAGGCTGAACTTTTATATTCCTATTTTGCATCTGTTCTCTGTCTACATCAGCACAATTTTGGAACCAAAATTTTTTTTTGTTAGGAAGTTATAAGGGTTAAAAGTTGACCAGCGATTTTTCATTTTTACAACACCATTTTATTTTTAGGACCACATCACATTTGAAGCCACTTTGAGGGGTCTATATGATAGAAAATACCCAAAAGTGACACCATTCTAAAAACTGCACCCCTTAAGGTGCTCAAAACCACATTCAAGAAGTTTATTAACCCTTTAGGTGCGTCACAGGAATTTTTTTGAATATTTAAAAAAAAATGAACATCTAACTTTTTTTCATAAAAAAAATACTTCAGGTTCAATTTTTTTTATTTTACCAAGGGTAACAGGAGAAATTGAACTGCAAAAGTTATTGTGCAATTTGTCCTGAGTACGCAGATACCTGATATGTGGGGGGGAACGACTGTTTCGGCGCATGGCAGAGCTCAGAATGGAAGGAGCGCCGTTTGACTTTTTCAATGCAAAATTGGCTGGAATTCAGATTGGACGCCATGTCACATTTGGAGAGTCCCTGATGTACCTAAACAGTGGAAACCCCCTACAAGTGACCCCATTTTGGAAACTAGACCCCCCAAGGAACTTATCTAGATATGTGGTGAGAACTTTGAACCCACAAGGGCTTTACAGAAGTTTATAACGTACAGCGGTACAATTAAAAAATCATATTTTTTCCACAAAAATGATCTTTTCACCCCAATTTTTATTTTCCCAAGGGTAGCAGGACCCTAAAAGTTATTGTGCAATTTGTCCTGAGTACGCTGATACCCCACATGTGGGGGTAAACCACTATTTGGGCGCATGGCAGAGCTCGGAAGGGAAGCAGCGCCATTTGACGTTTTTGGCTGGAATTGAGATCGGACACCATGTCGCGTTTGGAAAACCCCTGATGTACCAAAACAGTGGAAACCCCCCACAAATGACACCATTTTGGAAAATAGACCCCCTAAGGAACTTATCTAGATGTGTGGTGAGAACTTTGAACCCCCATGGGCTTCACAGAAGTTTATAACATAAAGCCATACAATTAAAAAATCATATTTTTTCAACAAAAATGATCTTTTCACCCTCAATTCTTATTTTTCCAAGGGTAACAGGACACTAAAAGTTATTGTGCAATTTGTCCTGAGTACGCTGATACCCCACATGTGGGGGTAAACCACTATTTGGGCGCATGGCAGAGCTCGGAAGGGAAGCAGCGCCATTTGACGTTTTTGGCTGGAATTGAGATCGGACACCATGTCGCGTTTGGAAAACCCCTGATGTACCAAAACAGTGGAAACCCCCCACAAATGACACCATTTTGGAAACTAGACCCCCTAAGGAACTTATCTAGATGTGTGGTGAGAACTTTGAACCCCCATGGGCTTCACAGAAGTTTATAACATAAAGCCATACAATTAAAAAAATCATATTTTTTCCACAAAAATGATCTTTTCACCCTCAATTCTTATTTTTCCAAGGGTAACAGGACCCTAAAAGTTATTGTGCAATTTGTCCTGAGTACGCTGATACCCCACATGTGGGGGTAAACCACTATTTGGGCGCATGGCAGAGCTCGGAAGGGAAGCAGCGCCATTTGACGTTTTTGGCTGGAATTGAGATCGGACACCATGTCGCGTTTGGAAAACTCCTGATGTACCAAAACAGTGGAACCCCCCACAAATGACACCATTTTGGAAACTAGACCCCCTAAGGAACTTATCTAGATGTGTGGTGAGCACTTTGACCCCCCCAGTGCTTCACAGAAGTTTACAACGCCCGGGCGTGAAAATAAAAAATTCGTATTTTTTCCACAAACATGATCTTTTAGTCACCATTTTTTTATTTTCCCAAGGGTACCAGGAGAAATTGGACCCCAAAAGTTGTTGTCCAATTTGTCCTGAGTATGCTGATAACCCATATGTGGGAGAAAACTACTGTATGGGCACACGTCGGGGCTCGGAAGGGAAGTAGTGACGTTTTGGAATGCAGACTTTGATGGAATGGTCTGCTGGTGTCATGTTGCCTTTGGAGAGCCCCTAATGTACCTAAACAGTGGAAACCCCCCACAAATGACACCATTTTGTAAACTAGACCCCCCAAGGAACTTATCTAGATGTGTGGTGAGCACTTTGACCCCCCCAGTGCTTCACAGAAGTTTACAACGCCCAGGCGTGAAAATAAAAAATTTGTATTTTTTCCACAAACATGATCTTTTAGTCACCATTTTTTTATTTTCCCAAGGGTACCAGGAGAAATTGGACCCCAAAAGTTGTTGTCCAATTTGTCCTGAGTACGCTGCTACCCCATATGTGGGAGAAAACTACTGTATGGGCACACGTCGGGGCTCGGAAGGGAAGTAGTGACGTTTTGGAATGCAGACTTTGATGGAATGGTCTGCGGGTGTCATGTTGCCTTTGGAGAGCCCCTAATGTACCTAAACAGTGGAAACCCCCCACAAATGACACCATTTTGTAAACTAGACCCCCCAAGGAACTTATCTAGATGTGTGGTGAGCACTTTGACCCCCCCAGTGCTTCACAGAAGTTTACAACGCCCGGGCGTGAAAATAAAAAATTCGTATTTTTTCCACAAACATGATCTTTTAGTCACCATTTTTTTATTTTCCCAAGGGTACCAGGAGAAATTGGACCCCAAAAGTTGTTGTCCAATTTGTCCTGAGTACGCTGACACCCCATATGTGGGAGAAAACTACTGTATGGACACACGTCGGGGCTCGGAAGGGAAGCAGTGACGTTTTGGAATGCAGACTTTGATGGAATGGTCTGCGGGTGTCATGTGCGTTTGGAGAGCCCCTGATGTACCTAAACTATTGAAACTCCCCACAAGTGACCCCATTTTGGACACTAGACCCCCCCACGGAACTTATCTAGATGTGTGGTGAGCACTTTGAACCCCCAAGTGCTTCACAGAAGTTTATAACACTCAGATGTGAAAATAAAAAAATCATTTTTTTCCACAAAAATGATATTTTTGCCCCCAATTTTTTATTTTCCTAAGGGTAACAGGAGAAATTGGACCCCAAAAATTGTTTTGCAATTTGTCCTGAGTAGGCTGCTACCCTACATGTGGGGGTAAAACACTGTTTGGGCGCATAGCAGAGCTTGGAAGGGAAGGAGCACCATTTGACTTTTTCAACTCAGAATTGGCTGGAATTGAGATCAGACGCCATGTTGCATTTGGAGAGCCCCTGATGTGCCCAAACAGTGGAAACCCCCAATTCTAACTCCAACCCGAACCCCAACACGCCCCTAACCCTAGCCCTAACCCTAGCCCTAACCCTAGCCCTAACCCTAGCCCTAGCCCTAACCCTAGCCCTAACCCTACCCCAACCCTACCCCAACACACCCCTAGCCCTAACCCTAGCCCTAACCCTAATGGAAAAATGGAAATAAATACATTTTTTTAATTTTATTATTTTTCCCTAACTAAGGGGGTGATAACGGGGGGGTTTGATTTACTATTTATGGCGGTTTTTATGTTTGGCGGCTGTCGCACGCTAAAAGACGCTTTTTATTGTAAAATAGTTTTTGCATCACCACATATTGAGAGCTATAATTTTTCCATATTTTGACCCACCGAGTCATGTGAGGTCTTATTTTTTGCGGGACGAGTTGACGTTTTTATTGGTACCATTTTCGGGCACGTGAAATTTTTTGATCGCTTTTTATTCCGATTTTTGGGACGCAGAATGAACAAAAACCAGCGTTTCATGAATTTCTTTTGGGGGGGTGCGTTTACACCGTTCCGCGTGCGGTAAAATTGATAAAGCGGTTTTATTCTTCGGGTCAGTACGGTTACAGCGATACCTCATTTACGTCGTTTTTTTATGTTTTTGTCGGTTTTATGCAATGAAAACTATTTTATATAAAAAATAATTATTTTTGCATCGCTTTATTCTGCGAGTTATAACTTTTTTATTTTTTCGCTGATGATGCTGTGTGGCAGCTTGTTTTTTGCGGGACAAGATGACGTTTTCAGCGGTACCATGGATATTTATATGCATCTTTTTGATCGCGCGTTATTGCACTTTTTGTTTGGCGCTATGATAATAAATCATTATTTTTTGCTTCGTTTTTTATTTTTATTTTTTAAGGGGTTCGCTAAAGGGGTTAACTAATGGGACAGTTTTATAGGGCAGGTCGTTACGGATGCGGAGATACCTAATATGTGTACTTTTATTGTTTTTTTTTTTATTATTTTCAAAAAATGAATTTATTGGGGAATATTTTTTTTTTTTTTTACTAATTTATTTGGCGATTTTTTTAAATTTATTTTTACACTTTTTTTAATTTTTTTTTTACTTTATTACATAGTCCCAGGTGGGACATCACTGTCCTGTGACAGATCGCTGATCTGTCACATCACAGATCACTGTGACAGATCAGCAATCTGTCACAGGCAGTGCACAAGGCTTCCTCATGCCTGCGCTTTGCAGGCACTGAGGAAGCCAGCTTCCCCAGGCCCCCGAAGGCCCCCATCGCCATCTTGGATTCGGGGGCCTGGAGGAAAGGAGCCCCCCGCAGCAGCGCTGCACATTGCGCTGCCGTGGGGGGCTCAGGGAAGCACGGAGGGAGCCCCCTCCCTGCCGATGCTTCCCTTTAACTCCCGGTACACCGCGATCGCGTTTGATCGCGGTGTGCAAGGGGTTAACGTGTCGGGGGCGGTCCGTGACCGCCCCTGACACATTGTGCCGTGGGTCAGCTGTGATAATCAGCTGACACCCGGCCGCGATCAGCGGCGCTCACCACGTGGGCGCCGCTGATCGCGGTAGACGTACTATCCCGTCCCCGGTCATACGGGCCCGGGTACCGTGGACGGGATAGTACGTCTCATGTCAGGAAGGGGTTAAACAGAGTCAGCATGGGTTTGTAACTAATAAGTCATGTCAGACTAATTTAATTTCCTTCTATGACGGTATTACTGATTGGGTGGATCAAGGAAATGCTGTAGATATAGTATATCTTGACTTCAGCAAAGCATTTGACAAAGTCTCTCATACAATCCTTATTGAAAAAATGACTAAGTATGGAATGGACAAGGCAACTGTTAGGTGGATTCATAACTGGCTTAGTGATCGGACCCAAAGAGTGGTCGTAAATGGCTGCACATCCAGTTGGAAGAATGTGTCAAGTGGGGTACCACAGGGCTCTGTCCTGGGCCCTGTATTGTTCAACATCTTTATCAACGATTTAGATGAAGGAATTGAGGGTAAACTGATTAAATTTGCTGATGACACAAAGCTAGGAGGGATAGCTAATACTAGAGAAGAGAGAGAGAGGATTCAAAAAGATTTAAATAAACTGGAGAAGTGGGCAGCAACTAACAGAATGGTTTTTAACAGGGAGAAATGCAAAGTACTACATCTGGGCAATAAAAATGAAAAAAGCATATATAGAATGGGAGGAATAGGGCTAAGTGACAGCACATGTGAAAAAGACTTGGGTATACTAATAGATCACAGACTGAATATGAGTCAACAGTGTGATGCAGCAGCAAAAAAGGCAAATGCAATTCTAGGATGTATTAACAGAAGCATACAGTCTAGATCACGTGAAGTCATTATTTCCCTCTACTCCTCTTTGGTCAGACCTCATCTGGAATATTGTGTCCAGTTTTGGGCACCACATTTTAAAAAAGACATCAACAAACTGGAGCAAGTTCAGAAAAGAGTGACCAGAATGGTGACCGGTCTGCAAACCCTGTCTTATGAGGAAAGGTTGCAGGATTTGGGAATGTTTAGTTTGCAAAAGAGAAGACTGAGAGGAGACTTAATAGCTGTCTACAAATATCTAAAGGGCTGTCACATTGTAGAAGGATCAACTTTATTCTCATTTGCACAAGGAAAGACTAGAAGCAATGGGATGAAACTGAATGGGAGGAGACACAGATTAGATATTAGAAAAAACTTTTTGACAGTTAGAGTGATCAATGAGTGGAACAGGCTGCCACGAGAAGTGGTGAGTTCTCCTTCAATGGAAGTCTTCAAACAGAGGCTGGACAGACATCTGACTGGGATGATTTACCGAATCCTGCTTTGAGCAGGGGGTTGGACCAGATGGCCAAGGAGGTCCCTTCCAACTCTACGATTCTATGATTCTATGATTCTATGATTCTTCCCTTTTCCATTAGGTCTATGACATCATGTGATTAATAACTAATGAGCTGAATCCTTCTAAGTCAGGCCCATATACATTTGTATCTCATGAACCTACAACTCCCAGTATGTCCTTAACAATGGTAAGGAGATGCTGGGAGTTATCAGTCTTTATCAGACTGTGGACTATACAGGAACCATAGTACTGATGAGACGCAGTCAGTACCAATCGCTAAAAATGTACATCCTGGTACCTTATAGGTGACCTCTTCTCAGATTGAGTCTTTTCTTTCTCTTAGGCCTGTTTCACACTTCAGTTTTCTGGCGTTAGTCAAAATCCGCCAGTGTGCAAAAACGGATCCGTTTACGTTTTGTGGCAAACGGATGCAACTGGATCTGTTTTTTGTACGGATCCGCTTTAGACGCTAGTGCATGAAATTTAAAGTAAGGCCTGTTTCACGAGAGAGAGAGATTTAGCTGCCAGAATGGGATTTGGGGTTAAATATCATGAAAGGACATTCATTCGGGCATGCTCAGTATAAAAAGGAGGATCCGTTGGCGGATTCCTTCAATTAACGGTTGGCAACGGATCCACCGCCTTTTCTCATCCACATCTCGCTTCTTAAGGCCCCTTTCACACTCCAGTCTTTTGCAATCAGTCACAATCCGTCAAAGTGTTCAGATCCGTCAAGTGGACGGATCCTGCGTATATTGCAAAAAACTGATGCACTGGATCCGTTTTTATGACTGATCCGTTGTAGCAGCCTTGCTGTAGGAATTAAAGAAACAGAATTCTGGAGCGAGAGAGAGAGAGGGATTTTGTGCCAGAATAGAAAAAGCAGCCGCAGGGGTAAAATAAAGGAATTAAAATGATTTCGGGCATGCTCAGTTTTAAAAGACGGAATCCGTCGCTATCCGACTTTTCGACGTACACAAAAAAGTTCATCTGTCCGTTGTCTCCGGCCGACGGACAGAGAATTTCTGACGGATCTGTTGGACGACGGATGAAACGTGTGGCCATCCGTCACAATCTGTCACTAATACAAGTCTATGAGAAAAAAAACGGATCAAGCATGAAAAAATGATGGAAAGCCAAAATTAAAAATATATATATTGTATACCAAATTATAATGTGATGACATAAAAATCTGAATAATAAATATATCAATACATCTTGCCAAAATTAGTATATTATCAACACAAAAAATAGAATAAAAAATATATATCAAAAAGTGCTAAGTGCTAAAATATAAAATCTGAATACATACAATAAATAAATCAATACATCTTGCCAAAATTTGTATAATATCAGCACCAGAAAAAAATAAATAAAAAATATGTAAAAAAAAATGCTAAGTGCTAAAATATATCGCTCAAAAAACTTTTTTCTATTAATAATGTGTAAGTTAAATATATAGTGTAGACAATAATATCGTGAAAAGTACTACCATAATATTCTAAAAATTGCACTAAAAAGTGCTATAGTGCTGTAAAACAAAAATTGTGCAAAAGTGAAAAGTATTGCAAGATATAGAATTAAATCCACTGTAAATGATTCAGTACTATAAAGTGCTGGAGGACAAAACATTCAATGCACATTGAAAATAAATGAATATACAAGTATAACCAAGAAATAATGCTCTACAAAAAGCACTGCAGTGCTATAGATGAATTGCAGAGTACTGCAAAATATGAGGGATAAATACAAATGAAAGTTTACGTATACTAAAATATGCCAAGATATAAATTACTATAATATGACCCAGTAATATAAGGTGCTATAGTGCTACACCGCCATACACATTAAGTTTGGAGCTGTGACCAAGCTCACCCCAGCGAACAGCGCTTGACACTGGACGCCAGAGTCCGTGGCTGCACGGGTACAACAGTCCCAGCAGCCAAATCCGGAGGGCAGGAGACTGCAGCCCTCCTGACCCAATCACACACCTGAATGCACAGCAGCATACCAGAGCCAGAGCCACCACGAAGGAGTGACACCTGTGAAAGGCTCAAGCTGCCTGCCATACAGGCAAGGACTAAAGAACCGCAAGGAACAGAGGACTGAGCATAGCTTTAGACCTCATGGGACAGCGTAGAAAGGAGGCCTCCAACCCATCTGGCTTAGTGGATCCTAAATTGCTTCCAGGCTGGCTGGATCTCCATTACCATCTATACTCAGTGCCCTGGTTAGCAACTCAAAATGTGAGTAAAAGCGTAAAGACTGCACCCCGCTGTGTTCTCCTGTTTATTTGCTGCGTCACCTCAGCACTGCATTACATCCATCATCACTATCTTTTATAATATAATTGCCCTGGGACTTAGCTCCACCTGTGGAGAGCTGTACCAACTCTGCTGCATCACCATCAGCCTCAGCGGTCTTTTTAAGCAGCGTCGGCTATCCCTTGCCGAATACCACAGGTGGCGTCACAAACTATATCTTATATAGGGTCCAGGATCCAGCAGGATGATGAGGAGCTCTCCTAGCCAGCGTCCTCTCCCGATCACGGCATAGCCACGCCCCACCTTGAGATTGTTGATATCTTTCAACAATTTTAGTTCTCAAGTCCTCACAGTTCTCATTTTTTCTTTATGTCCTCCATGCTTAGTGTGGCACAGAGACAAACATTGCAAAGATTGAGTCAACTTCTCCCCTTTTTATCTGGTGTCAGGTGTTATTTTCATATTGCCCCCAATTGGTTTTAAATTCTGCCTGGAATCTGCCTTAAAAAGAGCCTCAAAACCACTGCAAAAAGTGAATATAATCCACAGCAATCCTACACAATGATCCCCCACTTATCGCGGGCATTACATTCTAAACCTCCAACACGATAGTTGAAAATCCACCAAGTAAGAAACTTACATTTATTTTAGCATTTATATATTTTAAGGATTTACAAACCCCTCCCACACACTTATTTACCATTACTAGTCCCTTATTAGTCGGCCCCGTTCCTTATTAACCTTTTGCACCTTTTTATAAACACTACTTACTACACTACTACAAATTCTACATGATGAAGATGATGAATTAGCTGTGTAGTACTGATGATTGAAGGTGATGAAAATGGGATGAATGTACAGTACTGTACTGCACAGCATGGAAGAGCATTACAGCTCTCCTATTGGCACCACTTCATCAGGAGCTTCTTCAGGTGTGGCAGTAGTATCTTCAGCCTCATCCGTAACTTTTAATACCACTAAATGCGTAACCAACCTCTTGTTCGAGTGATGAACATAGTCATGGAGAGATGCTGGTTCTGCTTCTTAAGAACCATACGGAGGTCCTATTCCTCTGCCAATCGATGAAGTACATTGCCCATTATGACCATGATTACAAGTCGATCAAGTGTTAGGCCAACCTCCTCCTCTTCTTAAACCCGTTGTTCAAACTGTTCCTCATCCTCTTCTTCACTTGCTGAAGGGTGTTTCCGTCTTCAGTAGTCATGTCACTGAAGCCCTCTCCTCCCGGTATTTTCACCAGCTTCACAGCCTAATCCACCGCAGAGTGATACATTTCATCAAGAGAAAGTCTGACACATCATTTTCTTTATGGTTTTTTGAACATTTTTTCAATATATATTTTGTTTTTAAATATTTGATAGACTCAAAAAAACAAGAAGTGGGACAAAAGGTAGTCACCAGGGCCGGACTGGGACTAAAATTCAGCCCTGGCATTTGAAGTTACATAGGCCCACTAGTCACATGGTGACTATATAATATCTTTGTACAGTTGTAGTTTACAAGAAGTGAGAGGAGATTAACACAACTATATAACATGTAGTCACAGCTGTGCCCAGGATTTCAGCTCAGTCCTATTTATTGCTTTTAGGTACAGTACTCCTCCCAAAGCGCTGTCCCCTTTTGTATGCATGATTACAGAATTCCTGGCAGAACTGCTCTCTATTGGGCAACCAGACCCCCTGGTCATAGCCGCCCCTATCATACCTCCCAACTTTTGAAGAAGGGAAAGACGGACAAAGACTGCGGCGCGCCGCTGTAAATTTTGGCCACGCCCAACCACACCCATTTCACAACTAGTCACACCCATGTCCACACCTAATCGCACCCATTTAGCACTGCTGATCACACTGACTGGTACTGAGGGCACAGTGGCTGGCATTATGGGCACACTGACTGGCACTAAGGAAGAGAGAAAACAGAGAGAGAGAGAAAAAAGAAAACAGAGAGAGCGAGAAAGAAAGGGGAAAGAAAGAAAGAACAGTGAGAGACAAAGAAAGAACAGTGAGAGACAGAGAAAGAACAGAGAGAGAAAGAAAGAGGGGAAAGAAAGAAAGAACAGAGAGAGACAGAGAAAGAACAGAGAGAGAAAGAAAGAAGTAAAGAAAAGAAAGAAAGAACAGAGAGAAAGAGAGGAAAGAAAAAGAAAGAAAGAGGGGAAGAAAGAACAGAGAGAAAAAAGAAAGATTAGAGAGAGAAAGAACAGAGAGAGAATGAAAGAACAGAGAAAGAAAGAAAAAGAGAGAAAGAAATAAAGAAAGATTCTACAAAGATACTATAGCAGCCCGGCTCCCATTGTAGTGCCCACCTGAGCCTCCCGGTGCAGGACCTATCATGATCCGCTCACATGGCCGGCATCCCCGATTCCAAGGCGATCCTGCTGTCTGCGCTGTCGGAGGAGAACACGGTGATGGATCTGAAGCATTCCTGGTTCCGTCACAATCTCCTCAAGAAATTATCTCATTTCCGGTCAGCTTCCAGCACATCACTTCAGGTGGAACGTCATGTGTGTGTTTTAAAATGCTCCTCGGGGCTCCGCCGTGTACTCCTGTGTCCGTGGGAAAAGCACGCTTCGTATGCTTTGTACACACTTGGCTCCGCTCCGTACATCCCGTACACATATGGCTCCACTCCATACACACACGGTTCCACTCCGTCCACCTTGTACACTCGTGGCTCCTCTCCGTACACCTCGTACACGCGCGGCTCCTCTCCGTACACCTCATACACACACGGCTCCACCTCGTACACACACGGCTCCTCTCCGTACACCTCATACACGCGCGGCTCCACCTCGTACACACACGGCTCCGCTCCGTACACCTCGTACACACATGGCTCCTCTCTGTACACCTCGTACACACGGCTCCGCTCCGTACACCTCGTACACACGGCTCCGCTCCGTACATCTCGTACACACACGGCTCCGCTCCGTACACCTCGTACACACACGGCTCCGCTCCGTACACCTCGTACACACACGGCTCCGCTCCGTACACCTCATACACACGCGGCTCCGCTCCGTACACCTCGTACACACGCGGCTCCGCTCCGTACACCTTGTACACAAGCGGCTCCGCTCCGTACACCTCGTACACACACGGCTCCGCTCCGTACACCTCGTACACACACGGCTCCGCTCCGTACACCTCGTACACACACGGCTCCGCTCCGTACACCTCGTACACACACGGCTCCGCTACATCCACACTGTAAATCCTGACCCCACACATACTTACCTCAACCAGCACCATGACAACAGCAAAGCAGAGTCTTGCAGACGGTAGAGGCAAGGCTGAGCGCACAGGACCTGTGATGAGGTCACAGGAGGGGCAGAGTCAGGGGTGATATGATCGGGGGTCTGGACAAAGGCTCCTGATCATGTGACCCCCTGACTCCTCCCCTCCTGTGATCTCATCACAGGTCCTGCGAACAGAGCGAGCAGGCAAGCGAGTGCGACGCTGTGAGTGGCTGCGGGGGGAAGGGGGTCTCATGCTATGGCGAGGATGGGGTGCGTGGGGGGGCGTGGCGGCTTATCTCCCTGCAGTGTGGGAGGAACTTGAATCTATCACCGCCGTGCCCACAGAGGGCCGGCGGCAGGAGCAACAGTGGCCGCAGCAGCTGGCAAGCGGCCAGATGTTCGGGCGCTGCCGCCCGCGGCCCACATGACAGCGGCCCAGCGGGAAAATGCCCGGTTGGTTATATTGCCAATCCGGGCCTGGTAGTCACTTATTAAAGAGACAAATAGAAGAATATTTACTGTATACACTTGTGTATAAGCCGAGTTTTTCAGCACTTTTTTTGTGCTGAAAACACCCCCTTTGGCTTATACACGAGTCACGGTCCCAGAAAGCCGGCAGAGGAGGGGAGCAGCAGGTCACAGAGGTCACCAGCTTCCAGCACACCATATTCACATGCCTGCACGCCTCTCCGCTCCCTTAGGCATGGAGCGCATATTCATTACCTAAATGAGCAGTACCACGTGATCACTCGACAGGAAGAGCTGCAGGCTCCGGCAGCCAGAACGAGCTGCAAAGCCACCAGGTAGGTAAAAAGGATGGTTTTACCAGTTATAGGGCGTGCTGGGTCTGCTGGACAATTGTTTCTCCAAGGATCATTGTGGATACAGGGACCTCATTGCCTACTGATCAGGCACCAGGAAGCCCTGGATGAGATCTGGAGTTTCCGCTGTGGAGTCTCTGATACTTGCCTGGAGTTCATCCTGAGCCATCTGATTCATGAATACAATGCCAGTCCTGTAGTGAACATTGTCACCGGTGTATAATGAAGCTCTGCAGATTCCTGAGGGCTGGTTAACTCTTCAGCCACTGCGCAGGTCTCTGCTGATGTCAGGGGGTGGTCTAACGGGCCCCCTGACTATTGTGCTCAGTGTTATAATTGTGTCCCCTTTATGTTGAGGGCTGGTCCTGGCCTATGAATGGCTGATAACAGGGACCCATAGCTGCAGCACTGCAGTAGCGTGGGGGGGCAGTCCGCCCCAGGCGCACGTGTGTTGGGGAGGCGCGGCAGCATGACAGCTCTTCGGCTGCTTTTAGGAAAGGCCCCAGCAGCCGTGTTGCTATGGTAACACTGTAGGACTACATTACCCGTCATGCCTCGGGCGTGCATTCCTGGTATGACCCCGCTGCAGCGCTGTAGATTGGCAATCACATGACCGTGGGATCTGCCGAGGCTCCGGCTGTCACATGCCCAAACAGCGAGCGGAGCGGCCGCACAGCACAGAGCATGGCCAATGTGGCCAACAGGGTGTCGTGGTCCGGCCGGGAGCAGCTGGAGGAGGCCGGGGAGAGCACGCCGCTGCTGAACGGAGCCGGCAACCGGCAGGTGAGGGCGAGAGGGATACTGGGAATTGGGGGGCTGTGCAGATAGGTGACCATGGCGAGGCTGTGCAGGGGAGGACATGGGGGGGCTCTGTAGTGGGCGGACGTGGTGGGCTGTGCAGGGGAGGACATGGGGGGCTCTGTAGAGGGAGGACATGGGGGGCTCTGTAGGGGAGGACATGGGGGGGCTGTGTATGGGAGAACATGGGGGCTCTGTAGGAGGGACATGGGGGCTCTGTAGGAGGGACATGGGGGGCTGTGCAGGGGGGGTACATGGGGAGGCTGTGTAGGGGAGAACATGGGAGGCTGTGCTGGGGGGGTACATGGGTAGGCTGTGTAGGGGAGGACATGGGGGGCTGTGCAAGGGGAGAACATGAGGGCTCTGTAGGGAGTGTACTGTGGGTCTGTGCAGGGGAAGGACACGTGGGTCTCCTTACACTGTTTTATGGTGCGGCTCTATGCAGGGCAGTGGTGGAGGTTCAGTAGGGTCATCAAGCTAATACATACATACATATATATATATATATATATATATAGAGAGAACTGCAAGAAGATGAAAGTCTAGAAATTTAGAAATAACAGCAGAGTTAGTAGTAGACTAAAAATTAGATCTTTGAGTGTAGTGTGGGCTCTTCGGATGCTTGCGGAATATCAACGACCAAAGGGGCGGCAAATTTTTCGACCGCCCCGGGCGCCACAAACAGTTGCTACGCCACTGAGCTGCAGGAATGTATAATGTGTATAATGTGCACAGTAATTAATGTTCTAAATATTCACTGTCATTACCAAGAATTATCCGTGTTATATGGCCGGAACAAGATGCAGTGCCACCGACGGCGCGCAGGCAGGTAAATAGGATGTTTTTTTTCTTAACAGGAATCATACATACAAAGATAGGGGATAAGGAGCCATGCATACAATGACAGGGACGGGGGAACATGCATACCACGGTAGGGATGAGTGGTCAATGCACACCCGGCTTATACTCAAGACAATAAGTTTACCCAGTTTTCCGTGGCAAAAGTAGGTGCCTCTGCTTATACTCTGGTTGGCTTATACTCGAGTATATACGGTAATAGGTAAAATCTGACAAGAATAAACAATAATTTGCAGTTAGCCCAATCGTGGGGATAAATAGCTGAGAAATAAATAGTGATTAGTATATCTTAATAAATATATTGCAATTCGCCCAGTACAAAGCTGTGAAAAAAAATGGTAGTTACTATTTCCATTAAGTATTGCACTCAAACAGTTGATTAACCAAGAGATGGCATGTACCAGAATAGAATTCTCCTAGAGGCTGCAAATAAAAGCGGCAGGAAGTAAAGGGTTAATAGGTACATAGAACACACAATTGGGTGAAAATATTAAATGGTCATGAGCAATATGTCCCGGCATAAAGAGTGTGATTATATCCTTAGTCCATAGTTAATGCTTGGTATAAACCTGCATTCATAAAATAGTCCAATGTCTATAGCCGTGGGGAGAGCTGCCCCGGCCGATGACGGATACACCAAGTACTTTCTCCAATGAGTGGAGGGCTCATGCCCTGTGAAATAGCGCGCTGAACAGTACATGGTGATTTCACCATATATACTGTAGTTGTATGTGAGTGTTGCTACTCACAATACCTCCGATGGTCTGTGTAGAATCCAGTGACTGCGTTCTGGCTGGTGCAGTAAAGGTCGGACCTGGGAGATGCAGCGATATGCCGAGGTGTAGTGTGAGACCAGCGCTCCTGCGCTCCAGCTGTCGGCAGGGATCCGGTCACTCTGGTCAATAGCTGAGTCCTGGCAGATGTGCAGTAGGAGCAGGACCTGTGTGACGCGGTGGATCACGTGGTGCCGCGTAACTGCTGCTAGATGGAGGTACGGGTGGCAAAAAGGGCCGAAACCAACGCGTTTCGGAAAACTCAGCTTCTTTCTTCAGGTCCGGGACATATTGTTTATGACCATTTAATATTTTCACCCAATTGTGTTCTATGTACATATTAACCCTTTACTTCTAGGAGAATTCTATTCGGGTACATGCCATCTCTCCTTGGTTAATCAACTGAGTGCAATACTTACTATTTCCATTAACTACCATTTTTTTCACAGCTTTGTACTGGGCGAGTTGCAATATATTCATTAAGATATACTAATCACAATTTATTTCTCAGCTATTTATCCCCACGATTGGGTTAACTGCAGTTTATTGTTTATTCTTGTCAGGTTTTACCTATTAAATATTCTTCTATTTGTCTCATTAATAAGTGACTAGCTTTTCTCCCACATTTTGGTTTTTTCAGCGTGAGTCTATCACAAATATTTATAATCCTTTCGATTTCCTTGTGGTTGGTATCTAGAGTCGCAGCAGTTACAAAACCTTTTACACAGGCGCCACTTTATCGCTCTCCTTCATTTTTTGTTTTTAACAATTTTTCCCTGGATCTGTAGCTGGATATTTCCTGCTTTTGAATTGCCTCCTACATACAGTATGAGGCCGCACATAGCCTCCTACATACAGTATGAGGCCGCACATAGCCTCCTACATACAGTATGAGGCCGCACATAGCCTCCTACATACAGTATGAGGCCGCACATAGCCTCCTACATACAGTATGAGGCCGCATATAGCCTCCTACATACAGTATGAGGCCGCATATAGCCTCCTACATACAGTATGAGGCCGCATATAGCCTCCTACATACAGTATGAGGCCGCATATAGCCTCCTACATACAGTATGAGGCCGCATATAGCCTCCTACATACAGTAT
The DNA here is from genome assembly GCF_039654945.1 of Dendrobates tinctorius. Classification (NCBI taxonomy): domain Eukaryota; kingdom Metazoa; phylum Chordata; class Amphibia; order Anura; family Dendrobatidae; genus Dendrobates; species Dendrobates tinctorius. The sequence goes on along the minus strand of NW_027361736.1, from coordinate 9,632,025 downwards.
GAGGCCGCATATAGCCTCCTACATACAGTATGAGCCTGCACAGCGCTTCCTATATAGAGTATGAGCCGGCACATAGCCTCCTATATACAGTATGAGCCTGTACATCGCTTCCTATATTCAGTATGAGGCTGCATATAGCCTCCTATATACAGTATGAGCCCACATAGCCTCCTGTATACAGTATGAGGCCGCATATAGCCTTCTATATACAGTATGAGGCCACATATAGCCTTCTATATACAATATGAGGCCACATATAGTCTCCTATATACAGTATGAGCCTGAACATTGCTTCCTATATACAATATGAGCCCACATCGCTTCCTATATACAGTATGAGGCCGCATATAGCCTCCTATATACAGTATGGGCACCCACATATAGCCTCCTGAATACAGTGTTTGCCACCATATTGCCTCCTATATACAGTGTGAGTCCCCATATAGCTCCTATATACAGTATGAGCCCCTATATAGCATCCCATATCTAACTGCATTTACCTTGGTATCATTAATTTTCTATGAGACTGCTCTGTTCTCATATTGTGCATTTATGCATTTAGTAGGGCTTAATGGAATGATTGCGCTTGTTACACATCAACTCTAGATGCGCTCACTTATTAAACTTTGGTTGGGGCAACTTTAAAATATAATAATGATAATGGTCCTGTCTAGTGACAAGTTTATTTTACAGGCTTCTGGAGAAAGGCACAATACCAGTCATTCAAGGGTTAATTCTTTGGAACACTGAGAGGGACTTCCTAGCCAATGAAACCACAGTATAAAACACCTGTGATAACTATGGCAACTGCGCTGATGTCATAAACACATGCATCTATGATGCAGGAGAAGATTCCAGAACCACAAGTCATTCAGCCGTAGACGGAGCCATACTTGATGTGTATGGAGACCTGGAGCTTCATCACTCCACAATGGGAGGAAGGGGACACCGCCTAGCCAGCCAGATCAGCCATAGCGCCTAGCCAGCCAGATCAGCCATACCGCCTAGCCAGCCAGATCAATGGGGTGACAGATGTTGCAGCCAGATCTCCCTCACGTCCGGTACTGGCCGCCTTCACTTTATGTGTACGGCCTGGAGAGGTCGCATTAGGCTTCTCCAAAACAAATATGACACAATGTACAAATTCAGGTACAATTTGCTGTTACATGTTGGCACTAACCTTCTAAGCCCAAGGGAAGGGCAGTCCTGCAGCCATGGTTCCCTAGAGGTTTCCACCACTGGGGGTTTTCCCCTCCTGAGTGCTGAAGGACGATTCTTCGTGAGTCGGGGGTTCTGCCATTTTCAGTGTCTCTTTCATAGTAATTGGCTGATTCTAAATTTCAGACACTGAAAGAAATAATAATGATGAGATTTGGAATAAAATTCGGTCAATTTAACATCCAATAAAAGTGTTTTGTGTGTTTCTTTCACAATCTTCGGTTGGTGATATTTTGTTGGGGATCAGGATCCAGCATCTATGATCAAGCCATGAAGCCAGATATGAAGTCAGAGCAATTTAACCCTGCGCTGGAAGACAGGACGGAGCAGAGATGACAAAGTGTGACTGCACAATTAGCACAAGTTCACACTCTTCCTCCCATTCAGATACACGAGGGGATTCAGGGCCGAGTTGGGACTAAAAAGCAGCCCTGGCACACAAAATTCACCAGCCCACATACAATAAGTGTCCTCAACCCAAATCGTAGAACACTGATAGGTCATGTAGGATTTTGCTTTATCCGTTACCAGGGCCGAAACAAAGTATTTTGGGTGCCCAAGGCAGATGAAGCCGAAGGCGCCCATTTTGCATTTCTACCCAGCTAATTCTTCCCTTTTCCATTAGGTCTATGACATCATGTGATTAATAACTGATGAGCTGAATCCTTCTAAGTCAGGCCCATATACATTTGTATCTCATGAACCTACAACTCCCAGTATGTCCTTAACAATGGTAAGGAGATGCTGGGAGTTATCAGTCTTTATCAGACTGTGGACTATACAGGAACCATAGTACTGATGAGACGCAGTCAGTACCAATCGCTAAAAATGTACATCCTGGTACCTTATAGGTGACCTCTTCTCAGATTGAGTCTTTTCTTTCTCTTAGGCCTGTTTCACACTTCAGTTTTCTGGCGTTAGTCAAAATCCGCCAGTGTGCAAAAACGGATCCGTTTACGTTTTGTGGCAAACGGATGCAACTGGATCTGTTTTTTGTACGGATCCGCTTTAGACGCTAGTGCATGAAATTTAAAGTAAGGCCTGTTTCACGAGAGAGAGAGATTTAGCTGCCAGAATGGGATTTGGGGTTAAATATCATGAAAGGACATTCATTCGGGCATGCTCAGTATAAAAAGGAGGATCCGTTGGCGGATTCCTTCAATTAACGGTTGGCAACGGATCCACCGCCTTTTCTCATCCACATCTCGCTTCTTAAGGCCCCTTTCACACTCCAGTCTTTTGCAATCAGTCACAATCCGTCAAAGTGTTCAGATCCGTCAAGTGGACGGATCCTGCGTATATTGCAAAAAACTGATGCACTGGACCCGTTTTTATGACTGATCCGTTGTAGCAGCCTTGCTGTAGGAATTAAAGAAACAGAATTCTGGAGCGAGAGAGAGAGAGAGGGATTTTGTGCCAGAATAGAAAAAGCAGCCGCAGGGGTTAAAATAAAGGAAGAAAAATGATTCCGGGCATGCTCAGTTTTAAAAGACGGAATCCGTCGCTATCCGACTTTTCAACGTACACAAAAAACGTTCATCTGTCCCTTGTCTCCGGCCGACGGACAGAGATTTTCTGACGGATCCGTTGAACGACGGATGAAACGTGTGGCCATCCGTCACAATCTGTCACTAATACAAGTCTGAGAAAAAACGGATCCAGCATGAAAAAATGATGGAAAGCCAAAATTATAAATATATATATTGTATACCAAATTATAATGTGATGACATAAAAATCTGAATAATAAATATATCAATACATCTTGCCAAAATTAGTATAATATAAACACAAAAAATAGAATAAAAAATATATATCAAAAAGTGCTAAGTGCTAAAATATAAAATCTGAATACATACAATAAATAAATCAATACATCTTGCCAAAATTTGTATAATATCAGCACCAGAAAAAAATAAATAAAAAATATGTAAAAAAAAATGCTAAGTGCTAAAATATATCGCTCAAAAAACTTTCTATTAATAATGTGTAAGTTAAATATATAGTGTAGACAATAATATCGTGAAAAGTACTACCATAATATTCTAAAAATTGCACTAAAAAGTGCTATAGTGCTGTAAAACAAAAATTGTGCAAAAGTGAAAAGTATTGCAAGATATAGAATTAAATCCACTGTAAATGATTCAGTACTATAAAGTGCTAGAGGACAAAACATACAATGCACATTGAAAATAAATGAATATACAAGTATAACCAAGAAATAATGTTCTACAAAAAGTACTGCAGTGCTATGGATGAATTGCAGAGTACTGCAAAATATGAGGGATAAATACAAATGAAAGTTTACGTATACTAAAATATGCCAAGATATAAATGACTATAATATGACCCAGTAATATAAGGTGCTATAGTGCTACACCGCCATACACATTAAGTTTGGAGCTGTGACCAAGCTCACCCCAGCGAAGAGGGCTTGACACTGGACGCCAGAGTCCGTGGCTGCACGGGTACAACAGTTCCAGCAGCCAAATCCGGAGGGCAGGAGACTGCCGGCCTCCTGACCCCATCACACACCTGAACGCACAGCAGCATACCAGAGCCAGCGCCAGTGGCGGATTAAGTGGACTATGGGCCCGGGGCTGTTCATAAAACCTGGGCCCCTGTACCCCCCTTCCCACCTGAGCGCTGCGGTCCCCGTGCGGGAATTGACAGCCGTACGGACCGCAGCACTTGGTTTGCTGCGGGTCCATACGGAAAACCCGCCACCATTCCACCACGTGTGGACATGGCCTAAAAAGACGTTGCACATAAGCTGTAGGCCTACGGCCAATACGCACAAAATCGCCCAACGTGATCCTGGCCATAGGGGATCCACTTTAATGTCCCCACTTTAATTTGAAGTCCCCTTACTTCATCCATTGCAGTCCCCTATCACCCACTCACTTCATCTGCAGTGCCGCTTCATCATTTGCAGCCCCTTATCCCCCCTTCCATTTTATCATGTGCAGTCCCCTTCCCCCCCAACTTCATGTGCAGCCCCACTCCCTCATCATCATGTGCAGTTAATTTTACCCCCACATCATGTGCAGTCCCCCTTACCCCCACTTCATGTGCAGTGCCCCTTACCCCCAATTCATCATGTGCAGTCCCTCTTACCCCCAATTCATCATGTTCAGTCCCACTTACCCCTTAATTCATCATGTGCAGTTCCCCTTACCCCCAATTCATCATGTGCAGTCCCACTTACCCCTTAATTCATCATGTGCAGTCCCACTTACCCCTTAATTCATCATGTGCAGTCCCCCTTACCCCTTAATTCATCATGTGCAGTCCCCCTTATCCCCCACTTCATCATGTGCAGCCCCACTCACCCCCCCTTCATCATATGCAGCCCCACTCACCCCCCCTTCATCATGTGCAGCCCCACTCACCCCCCTTCATCATGTGAAGCCCCCACTCATCCCCCCTTCATCCTGTGAAGCCCCCACTCACCCCCTTCATCCTGTACAACCCCAGTCACCCCCCTTCATCATATACAGCCCCCAGTCACCCCCCCGTCATCATATACAGCCCCCAGTCACCCCCCTTCATCATAAACAGCCCCCAGTCACCCCCCTTCATATACAGCCCCCAGTCACCCCCCCTTCATCATATACAGCCCCCAGTCACCCCCCCCTTCATCATATACAGCCCCCAGTCACCCCCCTTCATCATATACAGCCCCCAGTCACCCCCCCTTCATCATATACAGGCCCCAGTCACCCCCCCTTCATCATATACAGGCCCCAGTCACCCCCCCTTCATCATATACAGGCCCCAGTCACCCCCCCTTCATTGTGTACTGCACCCACTCACCCCCTCCCCCATTTAATTCATTTTATAAATAAAAAAAGTTCCCCATACTTACCTCACAGCCGGCTCGCTCCCCAGCAGCGCCTCTGCTTTCAGCATCCTCCGGGACATGTCGGCGCGTGCACGATGACGTCATCGCGCACGCCCGACATCTGACCCGGAAGTACAGCCGGAGGGAGCCGGAGCTGAGCAGCCGTCAAGGTGACGGCCGTGCACAGCTCCCGGCCCCTCATAGAATGTGATGCGGGCGGCTATCTGCTGCCGGCGGTGTCACAGCACAGGGCACGGCCGGCCCTGTACTGGCGCTGGGGGAGCGGTCCGGGGGGCATTTGCCTCTCTGCCACCTGGCCCAGCCCGCCCCTGCCCCTGCCCTTGGGCCCGGGGCGACCGCCCCATCCGCCCCTATTAAGATCCGCCATTGGCCAGAGCCACCACGAAGGAGTGACACCTGTGAAAGGCTCAAGCTGCCTGCCATACAGGCAAGGACTAAAGAACCGTAAGGAACAGAGGACTGAGCATAGCTTTATGAAGAGGAGGATGAATGAACTCATGGAGATCAACATCCGACACTGCGGAGACACCATCACGTGTTTCTCAACGCAGTGATTCTAGAGCACTGCCCCCATCCCTTATGGGAAATATGCAAAACATGCAAAACAGAAGCCGCGGAGACACCATCACGTGTTTCTCAACGCAAGCAATGACCAGCCAGGTCTTTGTACGGGAAGGAACAACCACGGGAAGGGCAGTCTCCAATGAAGGAAACCACCTATGCCAAAACATGGTATCCATCCACATACAGCTGTTTCGGGGTATTGCCCCTCATCAGTGTGGAGTAGGAAACTGGCTGGTAGGAGCAATGCCTATGAAATATGCAAAACAGAAGCCGCGGAGACACCATCACGTGTTTCTCAACGCAAGCAACGCGGCTTCTGTTTTGCACGTGATGGTGTCTCCGCAGTGTCGGATGTTGATCTCCATGAGTTCATTCATCCTCCTCTTCATAGTCTTTTTACTAGGCATTGCTCCTACCAGCCAGTTTCCTACTCCACACTGATGAGGGACAATACCCCGAAACAGCTGTATGTGGATGGATACCATGTTTTGGCATAGGTGGTTTCCTTCATTGGAGACTGCCCTTCCCGTGGTTGTTCCTTCCCGGACAAAGACCTGGCTGGTCATTGCTTGCGTTGAGAAACACGTGATGGTGTCTCCGCGGCTTCTGTTTTGCATGTTTTGCATATTTCCCATAAGGGATGGGGCCAGTGCTCTAGAATCACTGCGTTGAGAAACACGTGATGGTGTCTCCGCAGTGTCGGATGTTGATCTCCATGAGTTCATTCATCCTCCTCTTCATAGTCTTTTTACTAGGCATTGCTCCTACCAGCCAGTTTCCTACTCCACACTGATGAGGGGCAATACCCCGAAACAGCTGTATGTGGATGGATACCATGTTTTGGCATAGGTGGTTTCCTTCATTGGAGACTGCCCTTCCCGTGGTTGTTCTCTCCCGGACAAAGACCTGGCTGGTCATTGCTTGCGTTGAGAAACACGTGATGGTGTCTCCGCGGCTTATGTTTTGCATGTTTTGCATATTTCCCATAAGGGATGGGGGCAGTGCTCTAGAATCACTGCGTTGAGAAACACGTGATGGTGTCTCCGCAGTGTCGGATGTTGATCTCCATGAGTTCATTCATCCTCCTCTTCATAGTCTTTTTACTAGGCATTGCTCCTACCAGCCAGTTTCCTACTCCACACTGATGAGGGGCAATACCCCGAAACAGCTGTATGTGGATGGATACCATGTTTTGGCATAGGTGGTTTCCTTCATTGGAGACTGCCCTTCCCATGGTTGTTCCTTCCCGGACAAAGACCTGGCTGGTCATTGCTTGCGTTGAGAAACACGTGATGGTGTCTCCGCGGCTTCTGTTTTGCATGTTTTGCATATTTCCCATAAGGGATGGGGGCAGTGCTCTAGAATCACTGCGTTGAGAAACACGTGATGGTGTCTCCGCAGTGTCGGATGTTGATCTCCATGAGTTCATTCATCCTCCTCTTCATAGTCTTTTTACTAGGCATTGCTCCTACCAGCCAGTTTCCTACTCCACACTGATGAGGGGCAATACCCCGAAACAGCTGTATGTGGATGGATACCATGTTTTGGCATAGGTGGTTTCCTTCATTGGAGACTGCCCTTCCCGTGGTTGTTCCTTCCCGGACAAAGACCTGGCTGGTCATTGCTTGCGTTGAGAAACACGTGATGGTGTCTCCGCGGCTTCTGTTTTGCATGTTTTGCATATTTCCCATAAGGGATGGGGGCAGTGCTCTAGAATCACTGCGTTGAGAAACACGTGATGGTGTCTCCGCAGTGTCGGATGTTGATCTCCATGAGTTCATTCATCCTCCTCTTCATAGTCTTTTTACTAGGCATTGCTCCTACCAGCCAGTTTCCTACTCCACACTGATGAGGGGCAAAACCCCGAAACAGCTGTATGTGGATGGATACCATGTTTTGGCATAGGTGGTTTCCTTCATTGGAGACTGCCCTTCCCGTGGTTGTTCCTTCCCGGACAAAGACCTGGATGGTCATTGCTTGCGTTGAGAAACACGTGATGGTGTCTCCGCGGCTTCTGTTTTGCATGTTGAGCATAGCTTTAGACCTCATGGGACAGCGCAGAAAGGAGGCCTCCAACCCATCTGGCTTAGTGGATCCTAAATTGCTTCCAGGCTGGCTGGATCTCCATTACCATCTGTACTCAGTGCCCTGGTTTGCAACTCAAAATGTGAGTAAAAGCGTAAAGACTGCACCCCGCTGTGTTCTCCTGTTTATTTGCTGCATCACCTCAGCCCTGCATTACACCCCCCTTGTCTTGTAGACGAGTCACGGTCCCAGAAAGCCGGCAGAGGAGGGGAGCAGCAGGTAACAGAGGCCACCAGTTTCCAGCACACCATACTCACATGCCTGCACGCCTCTCCGCTACCTTAGGCGTGGAGCGCATATTCATTACCTTAATGATCAGTACCACGTGATCACTCGTCAGGAAGAGCTGCAGGCTCCGGCAGCCAGAACGAGCTGCAAAGCCACCAGGGAGGTAAAAAGGATGGTTTTACCAGTTATAGGGCGTGCTGGGTCTGCTGGACAATTGTTTCTCCAAGGATCATTGTGGATACAGGGACCTCATTGCCTACTGATCAGGCACCAGGAAGCCCTGGATGAGATCTGGAGTTTCCGCTGTGGAGTCTCTGATACTTGCCTGGAGTTCATCCTGAGCCATCTGATTCATGAATACAATGCCAGTCCTGTAGTGAACATTGGCACTGATGTATAATGAAGCTCTGCATATTCCCGAGGGCTGGTTAACTCTTCAGCCACTGCACAGGTCTCTGCTGATGTCAGGGGGTGGTCTCACGGGCCCCCTGACTATTGTGCTCAGTGTTATAATTGTGTCCCCTTTATGTGGAGGGCTGGTCCTGGCCTATGAATGGCTGATAACAGGGACCCATAGCTGCAGCACTGGAGTAGCGTGGGGGAGGTGGTCCGCCCCAGGCGTCACATGTGTGGGGGCGGCGCGGCAGCATGACAGCTCCTCGGCTGCTTTTAGGAAAGGCCCCAGCAGCCGTGTTGCTATGGTAACACTGTAGGACTACATTACCCGTCATGCCTCAGGCGTGCGTTCCTGGTATGACCCCGCTGCAGCGCTGTAGATTGGCAGTCACATGACCGTGGGATCTGCCGAGGCTCCGGCTGTCACATGTCCAAACAGCGAGCGGAGCGGCCGCACAGTACGGAGCATGGCCAATGTGGCCAACAGGGTGTCGTGGTCCAGCCGGGAGCAGCTGGAGGAGGCCGGGGAGAGCACGCCGCTGCTGAACGGAGCCGGCAACCGGCAGGTGAGGGGGGGGAGGGATACTGGGAATTGGGGGGCTGTGCAGATAGGTGACCATGGCGAGGCTGTGCAGGGGAGGACATGGGGGGCTGTGCAGGGGAGGACATGGGGGCTGTGCAGTGGAGGACATGGGGGGGCTCTGTAGGGAGAGGACTTGGGGGGGCTCTGTAGGGAGAGGACATGGGGGGGCTCTGTAGGGGAGGACATGGGCTGTGCAGGGGAGGACATGGGGGCTGTGCAGGGGAGGACATGGGGGCTGTGCAGGGGAGGACATGGGGGCTGTGCAGGGGAGGACATGGGGGGCTGTGCAGGGGGGTACATGGGGGGCTGTGCAAGGGGAGAACATGAGGGCTCTGTATGGAGTGTACTTTGGGTCTGTGCAGGGGGAGGACACGTGGGTCTCCTTACACTGTTTTATGGTGCGGCTCTATGCAGGGCAGTGGTGGCGGTTCAGTAGGGTCATCAAGCTGATACATACATACATATATATAGAGAACTGCAAGAAGATGAAAGTCTAGAAATTTAGAAATAATAACAGCAGAGTTAGTAGTAGACTAAAAATTAGATCTTTGAGTGTAGTGTGGGCTCTTCGGATGCTTCCGGAATATCAACGACCAAAGAGGCGGCAAATTTTTCGACCGCCCCAGGCTCCACAAACAGTTGCTACGCCACGGAGCTGCAGGAATGTATAATGTGTATAATGTGCACAGTAATGAATGTTCTAAATATTCACTGTCATTACCAAGAATTATCCGTGTTATATGGCTGGAACAAGATGCAGTGCCACCGACGGCGCGCAGGCAGGTAAATAGGATGTTTTTTTTTCTTAACAGGAATCATACATACAAAGATAGGGGATAAGGAGCCATGCAGACAATGACAGGGACGGGGGAACCATGCATACCACGGTAGGGATGAGTGGTCAATGCACACCCGGCTTATACTCAAGTCAATAAGTTCACCCAGGTTTTCATGGCAAAAGTAGGTGCCTCGGCTTATACTCTGGTCGGCTAGACCTGGTCTGGTCTAGAGTCGCAGCAGTTACAAAACCTTTTACACAGGTGCCACTATCGCTCTCCTTTATTTTTTGTTTTTAACAATTTTTCCCTGGATCTGTAGCTGGATATTTCCTTCTTTTGAATTGCCTCCTATATACAGTATGAGCCTGCACATCGCTTCCTATATACAGTATGAGGCCGCATATAGCCTCCTATATACAGTATGAGGTCGCGTATAGCCTCCTATATACAGTATGAGCCTGCACATCGCTTACCATATACAGTATGAGGCCACATATAGCCTCCTATTTACAGTATGAGTCTGCACATAGTCTCCTATATACAGTATGAGCCTGCACATTGCTTCCTATATACAGTATGAGCCTGCACATTGCTTCCTATATACAGTATGAGGCCGCATATAGCCTCCTATATACAGTATGAGCCTGCACAGCGCTTCCTATATACAGTATGAGTCTGCACATAGTCTCCTACATACAGTAGGAGGCCGCATATTGCCTCCTATATACAGTATGAGCCTGCACATCGCTTCCTATATACAGTATGAGGCCGCATATAGCCTCCTATATACAGTATGAGCACCCACATATAGCCTCCTGAATGCAGTGTTTACCTCCTATATACAGTATGAGCCTGCACATAGCCTCCTATATACAGTAGCAAAAAAAACATGATTGTATGAGAGTAATGGTTTTGGGTCCTTTCTGTAAAAATCGTATGGGTATCTTTTTAGTCTTGGTTTTAGTTTTCTGTTTTTAATTATTTTTTCCTGTGCTTATACTCCAGTTCTCTATCTTCGCATCGCAATATATGATCTGGCATGGAATTCATTGTTGAGGGCATTTCAAGATTTTATGAAGAAACACTCCTCTCACAAGAAATCTACGGCTCTTTTCGTACCCATTGGGTCTTCAATATTTCATGTTATTTGTTCACATTTTTATTCATTTTTTCTTTTTTTGTTTATTTCATTTACATTTTTGTTTTATTTATATTTTTTTCACTCATTTTTTATTTTTTTCACAATTTTCTTTGTATATTTGTGCTATGTATTATTCATTATACATAATTGTGTGTATAATTACTTTATGATATATGACATTTGATGTATGTATTGAATGCCATGTGTTATTTTTATGTACATTTGTTTTTTAACAGAGACATGATATATAGTTGTTATAGTTATATGATGCACATACACTTTCATATAGCCTGCATACACATTATGCTAATTGTTAAAAAAATTTTATTGCTTGCATAGTGTGCTTATAATTGACACATATGTGTGTGCCTTTGCACTCTATGTCAGGCATATTCACTTTAATGGTTCATACACACCGCTATAATTATTTCAGCATCATTATGTTTTATCCCCTCACTTTCAACACTTGCTATCACTTTAAATAGTGATTATTATTCTTCATAATTATTTTATTTTCTTTTCCTCACTTGAGCGCATGCCCAGTTCAGTCCTCCCTAGGAGCCTTCTGACGTGCTCAGTCTGGTATGTGGCTGTCTCTGGCTGTTTTGCAGCTTGAGCCGCTTTCATGCTGATGATAGACTCGCTGTACATAGTGGGGACTCAACAGCGCATGCGCCGATAATGCTGTGGACGTTTAGAACTGGATACTATTGACGTCATTGTGGACACTACAGCGCAGGTCCTGAATTTTACAAGCTTTATTAGGGAAAGCGGTTTATTGGTTGACCGCACTATATAAACTAGATCCGGGGCACTTGTAAACCACGCCTCCTGAGGAAGCTGCGGTGTAACGCGCGTAGGGGCGGAAGGTTTTACAGCGACATACACAGCACATGTAAGTTGTTACTTTCTAATGCAGTCCTTGTATCTTACTCTGGAATTTGCATAGACAGTTTTTACTCTGTGTACACTTAACGCCTACCAGGCTTATTTGATACAAGGCACTTATGCACTTTATATTCAGCAGTTTACTCTGGGCACTTATTGTATGCAAAACCTTATCTGGGCATACATATTATGTAAATGGAGAGTTTGCTGTTTACTATGCATTCTATTTGTGAAAGGAAAGCAAAGAAACTACATGTTTTATACAGATAAAAACTTTATTAACTGCTATATTGTGTTTATGTCTGCTGTAACTTGCATTTAGCATTTATGCTCTGTTAATTATTCTAAATAAATTATTTAGCTTGAAAAGTCTTAGTTACTCACCGGTTAACGGTATTTTTCGGAGTCCATGACAGCACCACCTGAGAGAGGGGATCCGCCCTTTAGGAACAGGAAACTTACAGATACAAAAAGGGCGGCACCTCTCCCACGCATCAGTTGGATTACAGAGCACAGAGGACCACAATGGTTAATAGCATAACTTATATACAATACTATACACAACTATTTAAATTACCCGTGTACGTATAAGAAGAAGTGCACACCCAAATTAAACTAAAGGGAGGGAATATACGGGTGCTGCCATGGACTCCGAAAAATACCGTTAACCGGTGAGTAACTAAGACTTTATTCGGTCGTCCATGACAGCACCACCTGAGAGAATTACAGAGAGTAATAACTACTTTAGGGAGGGACTACAGCCTGCAGCACCCTTATCCCAAAAGAGAGGTCTGTGGAAGCACCCAAGTCTAGCCTATAATGACTATAAAAGGTGCTCGGAGAGGACCAAGTAGCCGCCTTACATATCTGGTCGATGGAGACTTCTGATCTCTCGGCCCACGAGGTCGCCATGGCTCTGGTGGAATGTGCCCTCAGCTTCCCGGGTGGCGACCTGCCTTTTGAGGTGTATGCTAAGGCAATCGCTTCTCTAATCCACCTGGCTAGTGTATTCTTTGATATTCTACAACCTTTCCTAGGGCCTTGGTGGGAAATAAACAGGGCATCCTCTTTCTTCCAAGGATCGGTAGCTGCCACATATTCTATAAGGCACTTCCTAACATCCAGGGTATGTAGTTTCTCTTCCTTCTTATTAGCCGGATTAGGGAGGAAGGATGGAAGGACTACTTCCTGAGTCCTATGAAAGTTAGAATCCACTTTAGGTAAATACGCTGGATCAGGTGTGAGTATTGCTCTATCATTTTTAATCTGTATATAAGGAGGACGCCTAGATAATGCCTGGATATTGCTAGCTCTGCGAGCAGAGGTTAGAGCTACCAGGAACGCTACTTTGAGGGACAGGTTTTTTATGGAAGCTGATGAAATAGGTTCGAATGGAGCTTCCGTCATGGCCGTGAGGACTAGATTCAAGTCCCATGGCATGAATCTATCCTTCACTACCGGCCTGGATCTTCCTGCTGCTTTAATGAATCTTCTGATCCAGTAATTACTCGCGATGTTGCAGCTAAAGAGGGCCCCTAAGGCTGCTACTTGTACTTTAAGGGTACTAGTGGAAAGCCCCATGTCCAGACCTTTCTGAAGAAATTCTAAGATCTGATTTATAGGTGTTGAACCCCCAGCGACTATTCCCGAGCTGTGAAGGAATTTCTTCCAAATTCTAACATAGATCTTGGTAGTAATGGCCTTTCTACTTTTAAGAAGGGTATTAATTAAGTCTGGGGAGAAGCCTTTATCTTTTAAGAGCGCCCGCTCAAACTCCACGCCGTCAGATGTAGGCCAGCCACCTGAGGATGGAAGACTGGGCCCTGGGATAAGAGATCCGGGATGTCCGGAAGAACCCAAGGATCGGACACCGACATGGTCCTGAGGCAAGAAAACCAAGCCCTCCTGGGCCAAAATGGGGCGATGACTATAACCCTTGCTCTGTCTTTCCTGATCTTTCTCAACACCAAGGGTAGTAGCGATAGGGGAGGGAAGGCATATGCTAGCCTGAAGTCCCACTTTATCAGAAAGGCATCTACTGCCAGGGGGTTGTCTCTGGGATTTAGGGAGCAGAATAGTCTCAATTTTCTGTTTTCTTTGGTGGCGAAGAGGTCTGCCTCTGGCTGTCCCCACCTTTGCACAATCAGGTGGAAGATCGAGATGTTTAGGGACCATTCTCCTTGCCTTAGCAGATTGCGGCTTAAGAAATCTGCCATAATGTTTTCTTTCCCTTTTATGTGTAGCGCTGTCAAAGATAGAAAATGCTGCTCTGCTAGTTGGAACAACCGTTCTGTCACATTCATCAGGGGTTTGGAACGAGTCCCACCTTGGTGGTTGATATAAGCCACGGTGACCTGATTGTCGGAGAGCACTCGCACATGATGGCCCTGCAGATACATAAGTAGCTTCTTAGCTGCCTGTTCTGCTGCTGTCAATTCTTTCAAATTAGATGACATATTTATCTGGTGCTGGTCCCATAGGCCCTGGACCACGACCTCACCCATATGAGCCCCCCAGCCGGAAGGGCTAGCATCCGTAGTGACTATGCGGGATATGTCGAATTCCCAGGGAACTCCTCTGGATAAATTATCCTTGTCCAGCCACCACTCTAGGGACTCCCTTGTGTTTCGGGACAAGGTTAGCTGGCCCTCTAAGTAACCTCCGAGGATTCTTTGATGCAGTAAAACCTCACCCTGAAGTGTTCTTGAATGAAACTGGGCCCACTGCACCGCTGGGATACAGGAGGAAAGGGAACCCAGAAGGGACATGGCTTTCCTAAGGGACATGGTGGGGTTATTGGAAGCATTTAGGACCTGATAGTGTAAACGAACAAGCTTCTCCGGAGGCAAACGGCATTCCTGTTTCTCAGAATCTAGAATCAGGCCTAAAAACTGCTGGCTTTTCATCGGCTGTAACCGAGATTTTTTGATATTCAGCAGTGGATCCTAAATTGCTTCCAGGCTGGCTGGATCTCCATTACCATCTGTACTCAGTGCCCTGGTTTGCAACTCAAAATGTGAGTAAAAGCGTAAAGACTGCACCCCGCTGTGTTCTCCTGTTTATTTGCTGCATCACCTCAGCCCTGCATTACACCCCCCTTGTCTTGTAGACGAGTCACGGTCCCAGAAAGCCGGCAGAGGAGGGGAGCAGCAGGTAACAGAGGCCACCAGTTTCCAGCACACCATACTCACATGCCTGCACGCCTCTCCGCTACCTTAGGCGTGGAGCGCATATTCATTACCTTAATGATCAGTACCACGTGATCACTCGTCAGGAAGAGCTGCAGGCTCCGGCAGCCAGAACGAGCTGCAAAGCCACCAGGGAGGTAAAAAGGATGGTTTTACCAGTTATAGGGCGTGCTGGGTCTGCTGGACAATTGTTTCTCCAAGGATCATTGTGGATACAGGGACCTCATTGCCTACTGATCAGGCACCAGGAAGCCCTGGATGAGATCTGGAGTTTCCGCTGTGGAGTCTCTGATACTTGCCTGGAGTTCATCCTGAGCCATCTGATTCATGAATACAATGCCAGTCCTGTAGTGAACATTGGCACTGATGTATAATGAAGCTCTGCATATTCCCGAGGGCTGGTTAACTCTTCAGCCACTGCACAGGTCTCTGCTGATGTCAGGGGGTGGTCTCACGGGCCCCCTGACTATTGTGCTCAGTGTTATAATTGTGTCCCCTTTATGTGGAGGGCTGGTCCTGGCCTATGAATGGCTGATAACAGGGACCCATAGCTGCAGCACTGGAGTAGCGTGGGGGAGGTGGTCCGCCCCAGGCGTCACATGTGTGGGGGCGGCGCGGCAGCATGACAGCTCCTCGGCTGCTTTTAGGAAAGGCCCCAGCAGCCGTGTTGCTATGGTAACACTGTAGGACTACATTACCCGTCATGCCTCAGGCGTGCGTTCCTGGTATGACCCCGCTGCAGCGCTGTAGATTGGCAGTCACATGACCGTGGGATCTGCCGAGGCTCCGGCTGTCACATGTCCAAACAGCGAGCGGAGCGGCCGCACAGTACGGAGCATGGCCAATGTGGCCAACAGGGTGTCGTGGTCCAGCCGGGAGCAGCTGGAGGAGGCCGGGGAGAGCACGCCGCTGCTGAACGGAGCCGGCAACCGGCAGGTGAGGGGGGGGAGGGATACTGGGAATTGGGGGGCTGTGCAGATAGGTGACCATGGCGAGGCTGTGCAGGGGAGGACATGGGGGGCTGTGCAGGGGAGGACATGGGGGCTGTGCAGTGGAGGACATGGGGGGCTCTGTAGGGAGAGGACTTGGGGGGGCTCTGTAGGGAGAGGACATGGGGGGGCTCTGTAGGGGAGGACATGGGCTGTGCAGGGGAGGACATGGGGGCTGTGCAGGGGAGGACATGGGGGCTGTGCAGGGGAGGACATGGGGGCTGTGCAGGGGAGGACATGGGGGGCTGTGCAGGGGGGTACATGGGGGGCTGTGCAAGGGGAGAACATGAGGGCTCTGTATGGAGTGTACTTTGGGTCTGTGCAGGGGGAGGACACGTGGGTCTCCTTACACTGTTTTATGGTGCGGCTCTATGCAGGGCAGTGGTGGCGGTTCAGTAGGGTCATCAAGCTGATACATACATACATATATATAGAGAACTGCAAGAAGATGAAAGTCTAGAAATTTAGAAATAATAACAGCAGAGTTAGTAGTAGACTAAAAATTAGATCTTTGAGTGTAGTGTGGGCTCTTCGGATGCTTCCGGAATATCAACGACCAAAGAGGCGGCAAATTTTTCGACCGCCCCAGGCTCCACAAACAGTTGCTACGCCACGGAGCTGCAGGAATGTATAATGTGTATAATGTGCACAGTAATGAATGTTCTAAATATTCACTGTCATTACCAAGAATTATCCGTGTTATATGGCTGGAACAAGATGCAGTGCCACCGACGGCGCGCAGGCAGGTAAATAGGATGGTTTTTTTTCTTAACAGGAATCATACATACAAAGATAGGGGATAAGGAGCCATGCAGACAATGACAGGGACGGGGGAACCATGCATACCACGGTAGGGATGAGTGGTCAATGCACACCCGGCTTATACTCAAGTCAATAAGTTCACCCAGGTTTTCGTGGCAAAAGTAGGTGCCTCGGCTTATACTCTGGTCGGCTAGACCTGGTCTGGTCTAGAGTCGCAGCAGTTACAAAACCTTTTACACAGGTGCCACTATCGCTCTCCTTTATTTTTTGTTTTTAACAATTTTTCCCTGGATCTGTAGCTGGATATTTCCTTCTTTTGAATTGCCTCCTATATACAGTATGAGCCTGCACATCGCTTCCTATATACAGTATGAGGCCGCATATAGCCTCCTATATACAGTATGAGGTCGCGTATAGCCTCCTATATACAGTATGAGCCTGCACATCGCTTACCATATACAGTATGAGGCCACATATAGCCTCCTATTTACAGTATGAGTCTGCACATAGTCTCCTATATACAGTATGAGCCTGCACATTGCTTCCTATATACAGTATGAGCCTGCACATTGCTTCCTATATACAGTATGAGGCCGCATATAGCCTCCTATATACAGTATGAGCCTGCACAGCGCTTCCTATATACAGTATGAGTCTGCACATAGTCTCCTACATACAGTAGGAGGCCGCATATTGCCTCCTATATACAGTATGAGCCTGCACATCGCTTCCTATATACAGTATGAGGCCGCATATAGCCTCCTATATACAGTATGAGCACCCACATATAGCCTCCTGAATGCAGTGTTTACCTCCTATATACAGTATGAGCCTGCACATAGCCTCCTATATACAGTAGCAAAAAAAACATGATTGTATGAGAGTAATGGTTTTGGGTCCTTTCTGTAAAAATCGTATGGGTATCTTTTTAGTCTTGGTTTTAGTTTTCTGTTTTTAATTATTTTTTCCTGTGCTTATACTCCAGTTCTCTATCTTCGCATCGCAATATATGATCTGGCATGGAATTCATTGTTGAGGGCATTTCAAGATTTTATGAAGAAACACTCCTCTCACAAGAAATCTACGGCTCTTTTCGTACCCATTGGGTCTTCAATATTTCATGTTATTTGTTCACATTTTTATTCATTTTTTCTTTTTTTGTTTATTTCATTTACATTTTTGTTTTATTTATATTTTTTTCACTCATTTTTTATTTTTTTCACAATTTTCTTTGTATATTTGTGCTATGTATTATTCATTATACATAATTGTGTGTATAATTACTTTATGATATATGACATTTGATGTATGTATTGAATGCCATGTGTTATTTTTATGTACATTTGTTTTTTAACAGAGACATGATATATAGTTGTTATAGTTATATGATGCACATACACTTTCATATAGCCTGCATACACATTATGCTAATTGTTAAAAAAATTTTATTGCTTGCATAGTGTGCTTATAATTGACACATATGTGTGTGCCTTTGCACTCTATGTCAGGCATATTCACTTTAATGGTTCATACACACCGCTATAATTATTTCAGCATCATTATGTTTTATCCCCTCACTTTCAACACTTGCTATCACTTTAAATAGTGATTATTATTCTTCATAATTATTTTATTTTCTTTTCCTCACTTGAGCGCATGCCCAGTTCAGTCCTCCCTAGGAGCCTTCTGACGTGCTCAGTCTGGTATGTGGCTGTCTCTGGCTGTTTTGCAGCTTGAGCCGCTTTCATGCTGATGATAGACTCGCTGTACATAGTGGGGACTCAACAGCGCATGCGCCGATAATGCTGTGGACGTTTAGAACTGGATACTATTGACGTCATTGTGGACACTACAGCGCAGGTCCTGAATTTTACAAGCTTTATTAGGGAAAGCGGTTTATTGGTTGACCGCACTATATAAACTAGATCCGGGGCACTTGTAAACCACGCCTCCTGAGGAAGCTGCGGTGTAACGCGCGTAGGGGCGGAAGGTTTTACAGCGACATACACAGCACATGTAAGTTGTTACTTTCTAATGCAGTCCTTGTATCTTACTCTGGAATTTGCATAGACAGTTTTTACTCTGTGTACACTTAACGCCTACCAGGCTTATTTGATACAAGGCACTTATGCACTTTATATTCAGCAGTTTACTCTGGGCACTTATTGTATGCAAAACCTTATCTGGGCATACATATTATGTAAATGGAGAGTTTGCTGTTTACTATGCATTCTATTTGTGAAAGGAAAGCAAAGAAACTACATGTTTTATACAGATAAAAACTTTATTAACTGCTATATTGTGTTTATGTCTGCTGTAACTTGCATTTAGCATTTATGCTCTGTTAATTATTCTAAATAAATTATTTAGCTTGAAAAGTCTTAGTTACTCACCGGTTAACGGTATTTTTCGGAGTCCATGACAGCACCACCTGAGAGAGGGGATCCGCCCTTTAGGAACAGGAAACTTACAGATACAAAAAGGGCGGCACCTCTCCCACGCATCAGTTGGATTACAGAGCACAGAGGACCACAATGGTTAATAGCATAACTTATATACAATACTATACACAACTATTTAAATTACCCGTGTACGTATAAGAAGAAGTGCACACCCAAATTAAACTAAAGGGAGGGAATATACGGGTGCTGCCATGGACTCCGAAAAATACCGTTAACCGGTGAGTAACTAAGACTTTATTCGGTCGTCCATGACAGCACCACCTGAGAGAATTACAGAGAGTAATAACTACTTTAGGGAGGGACTACAGCCTGCAGCACCCTTATCCCAAAAGAGAGGTCTGTGGAAGCACCCAAGTCTAGCCTATAATGACTATAAAAGGTGCTCGGAGAGGACCAAGTAGCCGCCTTACATATCTGGTCGATGGAGACTTCTGATCTCTCGGCCCACGAGGTCGCCATGGCTCTGGTGGAATGTGCCCTCAGCTTCCCGGGTGGCGACCTGCCTTTTGAGGTGTATGCTAAGGCAATCGCTTCTCTAATCCACCTGGCTAGTGTATTCTTTGATATTCTACAACCTTTCCTAGGGCCTTGGTGGGAAATAAACAGGGCATCCTCTTTCTTCCAAGGATCGGTAGCTGCCACATATTCTATAAGGCACTTCCTAACATCCAGGGTATGTAGTTTCTCTTCCTTCTTATTAGCCGGATTAGGGAGGAAGGATGGAAGGACTACTTCCTGAGTCCTATGAAAGTTAGAATCCACTTTAGGTAAATACGCTGGATCAGGTGTGAGTATTGCTCTATCATTTTTAATCTGTATATAAGGAGGACGCCTAGATAATGCCTGGATATTGCTAGCTCTGCGAGCAGAGGTTAGAGCTACCAGGAACGCTACTTTGAGGGACAGGTTTTTTATGGAAGCTGATGAAATAGGTTCGAATGGAGCTTCCGTCATGGCCGTGAGGACTAGATTCAAGTCCCATGGCATGAATCTATCCTTCACTACCGGCCTGGATCTTCCTGCTGCTTTAATGAATCTTCTGATCCAGTAATTACTCGCGATGTTGCAGCTAAAGAGGGCCCCTAAGGCTGCTACTTGTACTTTAAGGGTACTAGTGGAAAGCCCCATGTCCAGACCTTTCTGAAGAAATTCTAAGATCTGATTTATAGGTGTTGAACCCCCAGCGACTATTCCCGAGCTGTGAAGGAATTTCTTCCAAATTCTAACATAGATCTTGGTAGTAATGGCCTTTCTACTTTTAAGAAGGGTATTAATTAAGTCTGGGGAGAAGCCTTTATCTTTTAAGAGCGCCCGCTCAAACTCCACGCCGTCAGATGTAGGCCAGCCACCTGAGGATGGAAGACTGGGCCCTGGGATAAGAGATCCGGGATGTCCGGAAGAACCCAAGGATCGGACACCGACATGGTCCTGAGGCAAGAAAACCAAGCCCTCCTGGGCCAAAATGGGGCGATGACTATAACCCTTGCTCTGTCTTTCCTGATCTTTCTCAACACCAAGGGTAGTAGCGATAGGGGAGGGAAGGCATATGCTAGCCTGAAGTCCCACTTTATCAGAAAGGCATCTACTGCCAGGGGGTTGTCTCTGGGATTTAGGGAGCAGAATAGTCTCAATTTTCTGTTTTCTTTGGTGGCGAAGAGGTCTGCCTCTGGCTGTCCCCACCTTTGCACAATCAGGTGGAAGATCGAGATGTTTAGGGACCATTCTCCTTGCCTTAGCAGATTGCGGCTTAAGAAATCTGCCATAATGTTTTCTTTCCCTTTTATGTGTAGCGCTGTCAAAGATAGAAAATGCTGCTCTGCTAGTTGGAACAACCGTTCTGTCACATTCATCAGGGGTTTGGAACGAGTCCCACCTTGGTGGTTGATATAAGCCACGGTGACCTGATTGTCGGAGAGCACTCGCACATGATGGCCCTGCAGATACATAAGTAGCTTCTTAGCTGCCTGTTCTGCTGCTGTCAATTCTTTCAAATTAGATGACATATTTATCTGGTGCTGGTCCCATAGGCCCTGGACCACGACCTCACCCATATGAGCCCCCCAGCCGGAAGGGCTAGCATCCGTAGTGACTATGCGGGATATGTCGAATTCCCAGGGAACTCCTCTGGATAAATTATCCTTGTCCAGCCACCACTCTAGGGACTCCCTTGTGTTTCGGGACAAGGTTAGCTGGCCCTCTAAGTAACCTCCGAGGATTCTTTGATGCAGTAAAACCTCACCCTGAAGTGTTCTTGAATGAAACTGGGCCCACTGCACCGCTGGGATACAGGAGGAAAGGGAACCCAGAAGGGACATGGCTTTCCTAAGGGACATGGTGGGGTTATTGGAAGCATTTAGGACCTGATAGTGTAAACGAACAAGCTTCTCCGGAGGCAAACGGCATTCCTGTTTCTCAGAATCTAGAATCAGGCCTAAAAACTGCTGGCTTTTCATCGGCTGTAACCGAGATTTTTTGATATTCAGCAGCCATCCTAACCGCTCCAGGGCAGACATTGCCCTCTGTAGCTGTTCCGTACAATGTTTTGCCGTTTTTCCTATAATCAGGAAGTCATCTAAGTAGGGTACTACTAGAATGTCAGATTCACGTAGATGGGCCATAACTTCCGCTACTACTTTGGTAAATACCCGGGGAGCGACTGCCACCCCAAAGGGGAGGGCCGCGTATTGGAAATGTTCAACTGACCCATTTAACTGAACCGCCACTCTGAGGAAGCGCTGATGAGCTGCATGAATGGGTATATGGTAGTAAGCATCTTTCAAATCCAACACCACCATAAAGCAGTTTTGAAACAATAATTTTATTGTTGAATTAATTGTTTCCATTTTAAACGGGCGTATAACCAAGAATTCATTAAGGGACTTAAGATTAATTATAGTCCTAAAGGAACTGTCTGGCTTGCGGACCAGGAACAGAGGGGAGTAGAAACCTTTCCCCCTTTCACCTTCTGGAACCACAGTTAGGACCTTCTTAAGGCAAAGATCATGAACCTCGGCCTCCAGGGCAGCTTGTTCTGATGTGGAGGACCTGATTGGGGTGACCCTAAATCGATCATGGGGAACCCGGGTGAATTCCAGTTGTAGACCCGTAGCTATCACCCCCCGTATCCAATTACTATCCAAAATCATGGACTAGGCTGGGTAGAAGGCAGCTAGTCACCCCCCTACCAGGGCCTCTAGTCATTGGGGCGGCTTTTTAGTGTCCCGTGCTGGACCTTCCTGGCGCCCCCCTCCTCCGAACATGAAACCTGTACCTCTCCTTCTTTTGTCATCCCATCTGCCCTGATCTCTGGACGACCTTCTACGGAAATATCCTTTCCTGGTAAAGGGGCGTCTATAAGAAGGATTCGGGAGGCTCGGAAACTTCTTTTTATCATCCCCGGCTTTCTATAACAGTTCATCCAGGGCAGAGCCAAATAGATATTCCCCCTCGCAAGGAATGGAGCAGAGTCGTGACCTGGCCTGGATATCCCCTGGCCAGCATTTTAACCAGAGGGCCCTTCGAGCTGCGTTAGATAACCCTGCGGATCTAGCCGCCATCCTTGCAGAGTCTGCTGAGGCATCGGCCAGGAAAGCAGCGGCACTCTGGATAATTGGTAGGGTTTTCCGAATGGATGCTCTTGAGGCTCCATCTCTCAGATGGGAATCCAGTTGATCTAGCCAGACCATCATGGATCTGGCTGTACAAGTGGCAGCTATCGCTGGTCTTAGGGCAGCTAAGTCTGCTGACATCTCCCATGATCCCTTTAGAAAGGAATCCGCTTTTTTATCCAGCGGGTCTTTTAGGGAAGCCATGTCATCGAAAGGGATGGAAGATTTTCTGGAGGCTTTGGCTACTGCCGCATCCAGTTTAGGGGCCTTAACCCATCTGTTCACCACTGGGTCATCAAATGGGTACCTTCGTTTGAAGGCCGGTGGCAAGGAGCCTCTTTTTTCGGGTTTTTTCCACTCCCTATCTATTAAGCTCTGGACCTTATCATTTAAAGGGAAGGCCCTGCGCTTCCTGGGATCTAGACCTCCGAACATCACGTCTTGTGCCGAAATTTCTGGTTTTGAGTCTGTTACTCCCATGGTGGACCTTATTGTTTTAACTAGTTTGTCCATCTGGTCTAACGGGAAGCAGAAACGGCTCGAGTCTTCATCCGAAGACGACGAAGTGGAGGCCGGGGAATCCGAGGAGTCATTGTTCCTAGGAGCAACCGAGGACTCCGAACCTGAGAAGCTAACTTCTCTCCCCCTAGAAGAATCCCTTTTTGACGGGGCTTTCATTTCTGTCCTGATTATTTCTCTCAGGCTTGTGGTGAAATCTGGCGTTTCTTCCGCTACCTGTAAGGACGGGGGAGAATGTAAGGGCCTGTCAGTCTATCCCTGGCCCTCATTCCCTTCCAACCCCTACCGTTTGTCGCACACATGGCTGACAATCTTTTGGGGTGGCCGTCTGGCAAGGGGCAACTACAGAGGGCACATTCCCTGTGCTTCTGTTTTCCCGTAGCTTTCCTCCCCTGCAAAAAATACATAAGGGAACACTGCATCAGGGTACATTCACGAATATCTCTTACCCATGCAGGTGAGGCAGGTACCGGATCACGGAGGGAGGCAGGAGGGTCCTTTAGTCTGGAGGAACTTCCGCGGCTCTGTTCACTCGATCGTTTTTTCTTCTGCTGGCCACTCGCATGAGGCTTCGCCACGGCCTCCTTCTGTGGCCGCTCCTGTATCTCGTCCTGCTGCTCTATGGGGGCTTCTGTCATATCCATCGCTGGGCCTTCAGAAGCACCCCCGCAGCGTTGCCTCCTGCCTTTTAAGGCCTCCCTGTACCCGGGTCAGCAGGGTTCTGGCGTGGCACCTCCCCAGCATCCGCGACCCCCCCTGCATGCTCCGCCTCCCCCCACCCCTCGCCACGGGTACAGCGCGTCCCCCCGGACCGCCGCGCACACGCGGCCCACACTGGAAAGCCGGCCAGCACACGACTTCCTGTTTCGGCATCCCCGGCTCCGCCCCTTCCGCCGCGTCACTTCCACCGTGCGTCAGAGACCGCGGGAGCGCGCGGAACGGAGCCGGCAGGGCGCCCCCGGCTCCGGTGTGCCCGCCGCCCCCACATGCGCCCGCCTGCGCCCGACGACAGTGCGCGACCGCCGACCCGGACGCGGGAGGATAACCGGACCCCAGGGGGAGACTCAGGAGGGGCGTATACGTACCTGGTGCCCGCACTTTGGAGACGGCTGTCCACCGGACCCTATGCTCCACCTGCTCCAACCACAGCCGTGGCGACCTACCCGGCCCCACCGTGGTGCTTCCAGGGACCCCGAACTGGACCGAGGTAGGAGATCCCCCATAGTGGAGTTTGGAGTCAGACTGTTTGAGGGTGTGCACAGGTGTCTTTTTATACTGATAACAAGTTTAAACAGGTGCCATTACTACAGGTAATGAGGGGAGGAAAGAGGAGACTCTTAAAGAAGAAGTTACAGGTCTGTGAGAGCCAGAAATCTTGATTGCTTGTTTCTGACCAAATACTTATTTTCCACCATAATATGCAAATAAAATGAAAAAAAAACAGACAATGTGATTTTCTGGATTTTTTTTTCTCAGTTTGTCTCCCATAGTTGAGGTCTACCTATGATGTAAATTACAGACGCCTCTCATCTTTTTAAGTGGTGGAACTTGCACTATTGCTGACTGACTAAATACTTTTTTTCCCCACTGTACCTCTTCATAAAAGCTTATCAGATTAGTCTGACAGGAAGGGTCTCTTGTAAACCCATGTTGA
The DNA here is from genome assembly GCF_039654945.1 of Dendrobates tinctorius. Taxonomy (NCBI): domain Eukaryota; kingdom Metazoa; phylum Chordata; class Amphibia; order Anura; family Dendrobatidae; genus Dendrobates; species Dendrobates tinctorius. The sequence continues at coordinate 9,607,097 of NW_027361736.1, read as the reverse complement.
TATTGGGTCATAAGGTTTTTCTTCTCCAGATACTCCAGTATAGTATCTCTTAGAAAACCCTCCAGGATTTTACCCACAGTTGAGGTTAAACTTACTGGCCTATAATTTCCAATTTCAGTTTTTGTCCCCTTTTTGAATATTGGCACCACATTTGCTATACGCCAGTCCTGTGGTACAGACCCTGTTATTATGGAATCTTTAAAGATTAAAAATAATGGTCTATCTATGACTGTGCTTAATTCCTGCAGTACTCGGGGGTGTATCCCATCCGGGCCCGGGGATTTGTCAATTTTAGTGATTTGTAGACTCCACCGTACTTCCTGCTGGGTTAAGCAGGTGACATTTAACTTCCTGCTAGGTTAAGCAGGTGACATTTATAGCCTCCTGAATACAGTTTTTGCCTCCTATATACACTCACTGGCCACTTTATTAGGTACACCATGCTAGTAAGGGGTTGGACCCCCTTTTGCCTTCAGAACTGCCTCAATTCTTCGTGGCAGAGATTCAACAAGGTGCTGGAAGCATTCCTCAGAGATTTTGGACCATATTGACATGATGGCATCACACAGTTTGCGCAGATTTGTCGGCTGCACATCCCTGATGCGAATCTCCCGTTCCACCACATCCCAAAGATGCTCTATTGGATTGAGATCTGGTGACTGAGGAGGCCATTTGAGTACAGTAAACTCATTGTCATGTTCAAGAAACCAATCTGAGATGATTCGAGCTTTATGACATGGCGCATTATCCTGCTGAAAGTAGCCATCAGATGTTGGGTACATTGTGGTCATAAAGGGATGGACATGGTCAGCAACAATACTCAGGTAGGCTGTGGCGTTGCAACGATGCTCAATTGGTACCAAGGGGCCCAAAGAGTGCCCAGAAAAAATTCCCCACACCATGACACCACCACCACCAGCCTGAACCGTTGATACAAGGCAGGATGGATCCATGCTTTCATGTTGTTTACGCCAAATTCTGACCCTACCATCCGAATGTCGCAGCAGAAATCGAGACTCATCAGACCAGGCAACGTTTTTCCAATCTTCTACTGTCCAATTTCGATGAGCTTGTGCAAATTGTAGCCTCAGTTTCCTGTTCTTAGCTGAGAGGAGTGGTACCCAGTGTGGTCTTCTGCTGCTGTAGCCCATCTGCCTCAAAGTTCGACGCACTGTGCGTTCAGAGATGCTCTTCTGCCTACCTTGGTTGTAACGGGTGGCAATTTGAGTCACTGTTGCCTTTCTATCAGCTCGAACCAGTCTGCCCATTCTCCTCTGACCTCTGGCATCAACATGGCATTTCCGGCCACAGAACTGCCGCTCACTGGATTTTTTTTCTTTTTCGGACCATTCTCTGTAAACCCTAGAGATGGTTGTGCGTGAAAATCCCAGTAGATCAGCAGTTTCTGAAATTCTCAGACCAGCCCTTCTGGCACCAACAATCATGCCACGTTCAAAGGCACTCAAATCACCTTTCTTCCCCATACTGATGCTCGGTTTGAACTGCAGGAGATTGTCTTGACCATGTCTACATGCCTAAATGCACTGAGTTGCCGCCATGTGATTGGCTGATTAGAAATTAAGTCTTAACACACAGTTGGACAGGTGTACCTAATAAAGTGGCCAGTGAGTGTACATTATGAGCCTGCACATTGCATCCTATATACAGTATGAGCCTGCACATAGCCTCCTATATACAGTATGAGCCTGTACATAGCCTCCTATATACAGTATGAGGCCGCATATAGCCTCCTATATACAGTATGAGCACCTACATATAGCCTCCTATGTACAGTATGAGCCTGCGCATTACTTCCTATAAACAGTATGAGCATCCACATAGCCTCCTATGTACAGTATGAGCCTGCAAATCGCTTCCTATAAACAGTATGAGCCTGCACATCGCTTCCTATAAACAGTATGAGCCCACATATAGCCTCCTGAATACAGTATTTGCCTCCTATATACAGTGTGAGTCCCCATATAGCCTTCTATATACAGTATGAGCCTGCACATCGCTTCCTATATACAGTATGAGGCCACATATAGCCTCCTATATATAGTATGATCACCCACATATAACCTCCTGTATACAATATGATGCTGCATATAGCCTCCTATATACAGTATGAGCCTGTACTTCGCTTCCTATATACAGTATGAGGCCGCATATAGCCTCCTATATACAGTATGAGCACCCACATATAGCATCGTGAATGCAGTGTTTACCTCCTATATACAGTATGAGCCTGCACATTGCTTCCTATATACAGTATGAGCCTGCACATAGCCTGTACATCGCTTCCTATATACAGTATGAGGCTGCATATAGCCTCCTATATACAGTATGAGCCCACATAGCCTCCTGTATACAGTATGAGGCCGCATATAGCCTCCTACATACAGTATGAGCCTGCACATTGCTTCCTATATACAATATGAGCCCACATAGCCTGCTATATACAGTATGAGCCTCCACATCGCTTCCTATATACAGTATGAGGCCACATATAGCATCCTATGTACGGTATGAGCCTGCACATCGCTTCCTATATACAGTATGAGGCCACATATAGCCTCCTATATACAGTATGAGCACCCACATATAGCAACCTGAATACAGTTTTTGCCTCCTATATACAGTATGAGCCTGCACATTGCTTCCTATATACAGTATGAGTCTGCACATAGTCTCCTATATACAGTATGAGCCTGCACATCGCTTCCTATATACAGTATGAGGCCGCATATAGCCTCCTATATACAGTATGAGCCTGCACATCGCTTCCCATATACAGTATGAGGCCACATATAGCCTCCTGAATACAGTATTTGCCTCCTATATACAGTATGAGCACCCACATATTGCCTCCTGAATGCAGTGTTTACCTCCTATAAACAGTATGAGCCTGCACATTGCTTCCTATATACAGTATGAGCCTGCACATAGCCTCCTATATACAGTATGAGCCTGTACATCACTTCCTATATACAGTATGAGGCCGCATATAGCCTCCTATATACAGTATGAGCATCCACATATAGCCTCCTATGTACAGTATGAGCCTGCGCATTGCTTCCTATAAACAGTATGAGCATCCACATAACCTCCTATGTACAGTATGAGCCTGCACATCGCTTCCTATAAACAGTATGAGCCTGCAAATCGCTTCCTATATACAGTATGAGCCCACATATAGCCTCCTGAATACAGTGTTTGCCTCCAATATACAGTGTGAGTCTCCATATAGCCTCCTATATACAGTATGAGCACTCACATATAGCCTCCTGAATACATTGTTTGCCACCATATTGCCTCCTATATACAGTGTGAGTCCCCATATAGCTCCTATATACAGTATGAGCCCCTATATAGCATCCCATATCTAACTGCATTTACCTTGGTATCATTCATTTTCTATGAGACTGCTCTGTTTTCATATTGTGCATTTATGCATTTAGTAGGGCTTAATGGAATGATTGCGCTTGTTACACATCAACTCTAGATGCGCTCACTTATTAAACTTTGGTTGGGGCAACTTTAAAATATAATAATGATAATGGTCCTGTCTAGTGACAAGTTTATTTTACAGGCTTCTGGAGAAAGGCACAATACCAGTCATTCAAGGGTTAATTCTTTGGAACACTGAGAGGGACTTTCTAGCCAATGAAACCACAGTATAAAACACCTGTGATAACTATGGCAACTGCGCTGATGTCATAAACACATGCATCTATGATACAGGAGAAGATTCCAGAACCACAAGTCATTCAGCCGTAGACGGAGCCATACTTGATGTGTCTGGAGACCTGGAGCTTCATCACTCCACAATGGGAGGAAGGGGACACCGCCTAGCCAGCCAGATCAGCCATAGCGCCTAGCCAGCCAGATCAATGGGGTGACAGATGTTGCAGCCAGATCTCCCTCACGTCCGGTACTCGCCGCCTTCACTTTATGTGTACGGCCTGGAGAGGTCGCATTAGGCTTCTCCAAAACAAATATGACACAATGTACAAATTCAGGTACAATTTGCTGTTACATGTTGGCACTAACCTTCTAAGCCCAAGGGAAGGGCAGTCCTGCAGCCATGGTTCCCTAGAGGTTTCCACCACAGGGGGTTTTTCCTCTCCTGAGTGCTGAAGGACGATTCTTCGTGAGTCGGGGGTTCTGCCATTTTCAGTGTCTCTTTCATAGTAATTGGCGGATTCTAAATTTCAGACACTGAAAGAAATAATAATGATGAGATTTGGAATAAAATTCGGTCAATTTAACATCCAATAAAAGTGTTTTGTGTGTTACTTTCACAATCTTCGGTTGGTGAGATTTTGTTGGGGGATGAGGATCCAGCATCTATGATCAAGCCATGAAGCCAGATATGAAGTCAGAGCAATTTAACCCTGCGCTGGAAGACAGGACGGAGCAGAGATGACAAAGTGTGACTGCACAATTAGCACAAGTTCACACTCTTCCTCCCATTCAGATACACGAGGGGATTCAGGGCAGAGTTGGGACTAAAAAGCAGCCCTGGCACACAAAATTCACCAGCCCACATGCAATAAGTGTCCTCAACCCAAATCGTAGAACACTGATAGGTCATGTAGGATTTTGCTTTATCCGTTACCAGGGCCAAAACAAAGTATTTTGGGTGCCCAAGGCAGATGAAGCCGAAGTCGCCCATTTTGCATTTCTACCCAGCTAATTCTTCCCTTTTCCTTTAGGTCTATGACATCATGTGATTAATAACTGATGAGCTGAATCCTTCTAAGTCAGGCCCATATACATTTGTATCTCATGAACCTACAACTCCCAGTATGTCCTTAACAATGGTAAGGAGATGCTGGGAGTTATCAGTCTTTATCAGACTGTGGACTATACAGGAACCATAGTACTGATGAGACACAGTCAGTACCAATAGCTAAAAATGTACATCCTGGTACCTTATAGGTGACCTCTTCTCAGATTGAGTCTTTTCTTTCTCTTAGGCCTGTTTCACACTTCAGTTTTCTGGCGTTAGTCAAAATCCGCCAGTGTGCAAAAGCGGATCCGTTTCCGTTTTGTGGCAAACGGATGCAACTGGATCCGTTTTTTGTACGGATCCGCTTTAGACGCTAGTGCATGAAATTTAAAGTAAGGCCTGTTTCACGAGAGAGAGAGAGATATAGCTGCCAGAATGGGATTTGGGGTTAAATATCATGAAAGGACATTCATTCGGGCATGCTCAGTATAAAAAGGAGGATCCGATGGCAGATTCCGTCAATTAACGGTTGGCAACGGATCCACCGCCTTTTCTCATCCACATCTCGCTTCTTAAGGCCCCTTTCACACTCCAGTCTTTTGCAATCAGTCACAATCCGTCAAAGTGTTCAGATCCGTCAAGTGGACGGATCCTGCGTATATTGCAAAAAACTAATGCACTGGATCTGTTTTTATGACTGATCCGTTGTAGCAGCCTTGCTGTAGGAATTAAAGAAACAGAATTCTGGAGTGAGAGAGAGAGAGAAGGATTTTGTGCCAGAATAGAAAAAGCAGCCGCAGGGAGTTAAAATAAAGGAACAAAAATTATTCCGGGCATGCTCATTTTAAAAGACGGAATCCGTCGCTATCCGACTTTTCGACGTACACAAAAAACGTTCATCTGTCCGTTGTCTCCGGCCGACGGACAGAGATTTTCTGACGGATCCGTTGGACGACAGATGAAACGTGTGGCCATCCGTCACTAATACAAGTCTATGAGAAAAAAAACGGATCAAGCATGAAAAAATGATGGAAAGCCAAAATTAAAAATATATATATTGTATACCAAATTATAATGTGATGACATAAAAATCTGAATAATAAATATATCAATACATCTTGCCAAAATTAGTATATTATCAACACAAAAAATAGAATAAAAAATATATATCAAAAAGTGCTAAGTGCTAAAATATAAAATCTGAATACATACAATAAATAAATCAATACATCTTGCCAAAATTTGTATAATATCAGCACCAGAAAAAAATAAATAAAAAATATGTAAAAAAAAATGCTAAGTGCTAAAATATATCGCTCAAAAAACTTTTTTCTATTAATAATGTGTAAGTTAAATATATAGTGTAGACAATAATATCGTGAAAAGTACTACCATAATATTCTAAAAATTGCACTAAAAAGTGCTATAGTGCTGTAAAACAAAAATTGTGCAAAAGTGAAAAGTATTGCAAGATATAGAATTAAATCCACTGTAAATGATTCAGTACTATAAAGTGCTAGAGGACAAAACATACAATGCACATTGAAAATAAATGAATATACAAGTATAACCAAGAAATAATGTTCTCCAAAAAGTACTGCAATGCTATAGATGAATTGCAGAGTACTGCAAAATATGAGGGATAAATACAAATGAAAGTTTACGTATACTAAAATATGCCAAGATATAAATTACTATAATATGACCCAGTAATATAAGGTGTTATAGTGCTACACCGCCATACACATTAAGTTTGGAGCTGTGACCAAGCTCACCCCAGCGAAGAGCGCTTGACACTGGATGCCAGAGTCCGTGGCTGCACGGGTACAACAGTCCCAGCAGCCAAATCCGGAGGGCAGGAGACTGCAGGCCTCCTGACCCCATCACACACCTGAACGCACAGCAGCATACCAGAGCCAGAGCCACCACGAAGGAGTGACACCTGTGAAAGGCTCAAGCTGCCTGCCATACAGGCAAGGACTAAAGAACCATAAGGAATTGAGGGTAAACTGATTAAATTTGCTGATGACACAAAGCTAGGAGGGATAGATAATACTAGAGAAGAGAGAGAGAGGATTCAAAACGATTTAAATAAACTGGAGAAGTGGGCAGCAACTAACAGAATGGTTTTTAACAGGGAGAAATGCAAAGTACTACATCTGGGCAATAAAAATGAAAAAAGCATATATAGAATGGGAGGAATAGGGCTAAGTGACAGCACATGTGAAAAAGACTTGGGTATACTAATAGATCACAGACTGAATATGAGTCAACAGTGTGATGCAGCAGCAAAAAAGGCAAATGCAATTCTAGGATGTATTAACAGAAGCATACAGTCTAGATCACGTGAAGTCATTATTTCCCTCTACTCCTCTTTGGTCAGACCTCATCTGGAATATTGTGTCCAGTTATGGGCACCACATTTTAAAAAAGACATCAACAAACTGGAGCAAGTTCAGAATAGAGCGACCAGAATGGTGACCGGTCTGCAAACCCTGTCTTATGAGGAAAGGTTGCAGGATTTGGAAATGTTTAGTTTGCAAAAGTGAAGACTGAGAGGAGACTTAATAGCTGTCTACAAATATCTAAAGGGCTGTCACATTGTAGAAGGATCAACTTTATTCTCATTTGCACAAGGAAAGACTAGAAGCAATGGGATGAAACTGAATGGGAGGAGTCACAGATTAGATATTAGAAAAAACTTTTTGACAGTTAGAGTGATCAATGAGTGGAACAGGCTGCCACGAGAAGTGGTGAGTTCTCCTTCAATGGAAGTCTTCAAACAGGATGGTTTTACCAGTTATAGGGCGTGCTGGGTCTGCTGGACAATTGTTTCTCCAAGGATCATTGTGGATACAGGGACCTCATTGCCTACTGATCAGGAACCAGGAAGCCCTGGATGAGATCTGGAGTTTCCTATTGAATAATGAATGTTTTGAATTTTCTCCAAAAGTAAAGTAGTTGTAAACTCATCCTTTTAGAAACTTTTTTGGGCTGTTGAGAGGAGTAAAAAAAAATCAAAAATTTCCATCCTGCACGATTCTACCAAGAAATGTGAGTGTTCATTCAAACCGCTGGTTTTCTCTAGGTCTTCTAGAGAAGAATCATGCAGGACTGAAGTTTTTGATGTTTTTCTACTCCTCTCATGAGCCCAAACAAGTCTCTAAAAGCATGAGTTTGCAACTACTTTACTTTTGGAGAAAATTCAAAACATTCATTATTCAATAGAGCCCAATAGCAAAAATCAGGTTTTGAATGAAGAATCACATTTCTTGGTAGAATCATGCAGGATTGAAATTTTTGATGGTTTTTTACTCCTCTCTACAGCCCAAACAAGTTTCTAAAAGGATGAGTTTGCAACTGCTTTACTTTTGGAGAAAATTCAAAACATTCATTATTCAATAGGGCCCAAACTATCAAAAACCAGCGGTTTGAATGAACACACATTTCTTGGTAGAATCATGCAGGACTCAAATTTTTGATGTTTTTCTACTCCTCTCATGAGCCCAAACAAGTTTCTAAAAGCATGAGTTTGCAACTACTTTACTTTTGGAGAAAATTCAAAACATTCATTATTCAATAGAGCCCAATAGCAAAAATCAGGTTTTGAATGAAGAATCACATTTCTTGGTAGAATCATGCAGGATTGAAATTTTTGATGGTTTTTTACTCCTCTCAACAGCCCAAACAAGTTTCTAAAAGGATGAGTTTGCAACTACTTTACTTTTGGAGAAAATTCAAAACATTCATTATTCAATAGGGCCCAAACTATCAAAAACCAGCGGTTTCAATGAACACACATTTCTTGGTAGAATCATGCAGGACTGAAATTTTTGATGTTTTTCTACTCCTCTCATGAGCCCAAACAAGTCTCTAAAAGCATGAGTTTGCAACTACTTTACTTTTGGAGAAAATTCAAAACATTCATTATTCAATAGAGCCCAATAGCAAAAATCAGGTTTTGAATGAAGAATCACATTTCTTGGTAGAATCATGCAGGATTGAAATTTTTGATGGTTTTTTACTCCTCTCAACAGCCCAAACAAGTTTCTAAAAGGATGAGTTTGCAACTACTTTACTTTTGGAGAAAATTCAAAACATTCATTATTCAATAGGGCCCAAACTATCAAAAACCAGCGGTTTCAATGAACACACATTTCTTGGAAGAATCATGCAGGACTGAAATTTTTGATGTTTTTCTACTCCTCTCATGAGCCCAAACAAGTCTCTAAAAGCATGAGTTTGCAACTACTTTACTTTTGGAGAAAATTCAAAACATTCATTATTCAATAGAGCCCAATAGCAAAAATCAGGTTTTGAATGAAGAATCACATTTCTTGGTAGAATCATGCAGGATTGAAATTTTTGATGGTTTTTTACTCCTCTCAACAGCCCAAACAAGTTTCTAAAAGGATGAGTTTGCAACTACTTTACTTTTGGAGAAAATTCAAAACATTCATTATTCAATAGGGCCCAAACTATCAAAAACCAGCGGTTTCAATGAACACACATTTCTTGGAAGAATCATGCAGGACTGAAATTTTTGATGTTTTTCTACTCCTCTCATGAGCCCAAACAAGTCTCTAAAAGCATGAGTTTGCAACTACTTTACTTTTGGAGAAAATTCAAAACATTCATTATTCAATAGAGCCCAATAGCAAAAATCAGGTTTTGAATGAAGAATCACATTTCTTGGTAGAATCATGCAGGATTGAAATTTTTGATGGTTTTTTACTCCTCTCAACAGCCCAAACAAGTTTCTAAAAGGATGAGTTTGCAAATACTTTACTTTTGGAGAAAATTCAAAACATTCATTATTCAATAGGGCCCAAACTATCAAAAACCAGCGGTTTCAATGAACACACATTTCTTGGTAGAATCATGCAGGACTGAAATTTTTGATGTTTTTCTACTCCTCTCATGAGCCCAAACAAGTCTCTAAAAGCATGAGTTTGCAACTACTTTACTTTTGGAGAAAATTCAAAACATTCATTATTCAATAGAGCCCAATAGCAAAAATCAGGTTTTGAATGAAGAATCACATTTCTTGGTAGAATCATGCAGGATTGAAATTTTTGATGGTTTTTTACTCCTCTCAACAGCCCAAACAAGTTTCTAAAAGGATGAGTTTGCAACTACTTTACTTTTGGAGAAAATTCAAAACATTCATTATTCAATAGGGCCCAAACTATCAAAAACCAGCGGTTTCAATGAACACACATTTCTTGGTAGAATCATGCAGGACTGAAATTTTTGATGTTTTTCTACTCCTCTCATGAGCCCAAACAAGTCTCTAAAAGCATGAGTTTGCAACTACTTTACTTTTGGAGAAAATTCAAAACATTCATTATTCAATAGAGCCCAATAGCAAAAATCAGGTTTTGAATGAAGAATCACATTTCTTGGTAAAATCATGCAGGATTGAAATTTTTGATGGTTTTTTACTCCTCTCAACAGCCCAAACAAGTTTCTAAAAGGATGAGTTTGCAACTACTTTACTTTCGGAGAAAATTCAAAACATTCATTATTCAATAGGGCCCAAACTATCAAAAACCAGCGGTTTCAATGAACACACATTTCTTGGTAGAATCATGCAGGACTGAAATTTTTGATGTTTTTCTACTCCTCTCATGAGCCCAAACAAGTCTCTAAAAGCATGAGTTTGCAACTACTTTACTTTTGGAGAAAATTCAAAACATTCATTATTCAATAGAGCCCAATAGCAAAAATCAGGTTTTGAATGAAGAATCACATTTCTTGGTAGAATCATGCAGGATTGAAATTTTTGATGGTTTTTTACTCCTCTCAACAGCCCAAACAAGTTTCTAAAAGGATGAGTTTGCAACTACTTTACTTTTGGAGAAAATTCAAAACATTCATTATTCAATAGAGCCCAATAGCAAAAATCAGGTTTTGAATGAAGAATCACATTTCTTGGTAGAATCATGCAGGATTGAAATTTTTGATGGTTTTTTACTCCTCTCAACAGCCCAAACAAGTTTCTAAAAGGATGAGTTTGCAACTACTTTACTTTTGGAGAAAATTCAAAACATTCATTATTCAATAGGGCCCAAACTATCAAAAACCAGCGGTTTCAATGAACACACATTTCTTGGTAGAATCATGCAGGACTGAAATTTTTGATGTTTTTCTACTCCTCTCATGAGCCCAAACAAGTCTCTAAAAGGATGAGTTTGCAACTACTTTACTTTTGGAGAAAATTCAAAACATTCATTATTCAATAGAGCCCAATAGCAAAAACCAGCGTTTTGAATGAAGAATCACATTTCTTGGTAGAATCATGCAGGATTGAAATTTTTGATGGTTTTTTACTCCTCTCAACAGCCCAAACAAGTTTCTAAAAGGATGAGTTTGCAACTACTTTACTTTTGGAGAAAATTCAAAACATTCATTATTCAATAGGGCCCAAACTATCAAAAACCAGCGGTTTCAATGAACACACATTTCTTGGTAGAATCATGCAGGACTGAAATTTTTGATGTTTTTCTACTCCTCTCATGAGCCCAAACAAGTCTCTAAAAGCATGAGTTTGCAACTACTTTACTTTTGGAGAAAATTCAAAACATTCATTATTCAATAGAGCCCAATAGCAAAAATCAGGTTTTAAATGAAGAATCACATTTCTTGGTAGAATCATGCAGGATTGAAATTTTTGATGGTTTTTTACTCCTCTCAACAGCCCAAACAAGTTTCTAAAAGAATGAGTTTGCAACTGCTTTACTTTTGGAGAAAATTCAAAACATTCATTATTCAATAGGGCCCAAACTATCAAAAACCAGCGGTTTGAATGAACACACATTTCTTGGTAGAATCATGCAGGACTGAAATTTTTGATGTTTTTCTACTCCTCTCATGAGCCCAAACAAGTCTCTAAAAGCATGAGTTTGCAACTACTTTACTTTTGGAGAAAATTCAAAACATTCATTATTCAATAGAGCCCAATAGCAAAAATCAGGTTTTGAATGAAGAATCACATTTCTTGGTAGAATCATGCAGGATTGAAATTTTTGATGGTTTTTTACTCCTCTCAACAGCCCAAACAAGTTTCTAAAAGGATGAGTTTGCAACTACTTTACTTTTGGAGAAAATTCAAAACATTCATTATTCAATAGGGCCCAAACTATCAAAAAACAGCGGTTTCAATGAACACACATTTCTTGGTAGAATCATGCAGGACTGAAATTTTTGATGTTTTTCTACTCCTCTCATGAGCCCAAACAAGTCTCTAAAAGCATGAGTTTGCAACTACTTTACTTTTGGAGAAAATTCAAAACATTCATTATTCAATAGAGCCCAATAGCAAAAATCAGGTTTTGAATGAAGAATCACATTTCTTGGTAAAATCATGCAGGATTGAAATTTTTGATGGTTTTTTACTCCTCTCAACAGCCCAAACAAGTTTCTAAAAGGATGAGTTTGCAACTACTTTACTTTTGGAGAAAATTCAAAACATTCATTATTCAATAGGGCCCAAACTATCAAAAACCAGCGGTTTCAATGAACACACATTTCTTGGTAGAATCATGCAGGACTGAAATTTTTGATATTTTTCTACTCCTCTCATGAGCCCAAACAAGTCTCTAAAAGCATGAGTTTGCAACTACTTTACTTTTGGAGAAAATTCAAAACATTCATTATTCAATAGAGCCCAATAGCAAAAATCAGGTTTTGAATGAAGAATCACATTTCTTGGTAGAATCATGCAGGATTGAAATTTTTGATGGTTTTTTACTCCTCTCAACAGCCCAAACAAGTTTCTAAAAGGATGAGTTTGCAACTACTTTACTTTTGGAGAAAATTCAAAACATTCATTATTCAATAGGGCCCAAACTATCAAAAACCAGCGGTTTCAATGAACACATATTTCTTGGTAGAATCATGCAGGACTGAAATTTTTGATGTTTTTCTACTCCTCTCATGAGCCCAAACAAGTCTCTAAAAGCATGAGTTTGCAACTACTTTACTTTTGGAGAAAATTCAAAACATTCATTATTCAATAGAGCCCAATAGCAAAAATCAGGTTTTGAATGAAGAATCACAATTCTTGGTAGAAGCATGCAGGATTGAAATTTTTGATGGTTTTTTACTCCTCTCAACAGCCCAAACAATTTTCTAAAAGGATGAGTTTGCAACTACTTTACTTTTGGAGAAAATTCAAAACATTCATTATTCAATAGGGCCCAAACTATCAAAAACCAGCGGTTTCAATGAAAACACATTTCTTGGTAGAATCATGCAGGACTGAAATTTTTGATGTTTTTCTACTCCTCTCATGAGCCCAAACAAGTCTCTAAAAGCATGAGTTTGCAACTACTTTACTTTTGGAGAAAATTCAAAACATTCATTATTCAATAGAGCCCAATAGCAAAAATCAGGTTTTGAATGAAGAATCACATTTCTTGGTAGAATCATGCAGGATTGAAATTTTTGATGGTTTTTTACTCCTCTGAACAGCCCAAACAAGTTTCTAAAAGGATGAGTTTGCAACTACTTTACTTTTGGAGAAAATTCAAAACATTCATTATTCAATAGGGCCCAAACTATCAAAAACCAGCGGTTTCAATGAACACACATTTCTTGGTAGAATCATGCAGGACTGAAATTTTTGATGTTTTTCTACTCCTCTCATGAGCCCAAACAAGTTTCTAAAAGCATGAGTTTGCAACTACTTTACTTTTGGAGAAAATTCAAAACATTCACTATTCAATAGAGCCCAATAGCAAAAATCAGGTTTTGAATGAAGAATCACATTTCTTGGTAAAATCATGCAGGATTGAAATTTTTGATGGTTTTTTTTCTCCTCTCAACAGCCCAAACAAGTTTCTAAAAGGATGAGTTTGCAACTACTTTACTTTTGGAGAAAATTCAAAACATTCATTATTCAATAGGACCCAAACTATCAAAAACCAGCGGTTTCAATGAACACACATTTCTTGGTAGAATCATGCAGTACTGAAATTTTTGATGTTTTTCTACTCCTCTCATGAGCCCAAACAAGTCTCTAAAAGCATGAGTTTGCAACTACTTTACTTTTGGAGAAAATTCAAAACATTCATTATTCAATAGAGCCCAATAGCAAAAATCAGGTTTTGAATGAAGAATCACATTTCTTGGTAGAATCATGCAGGATTGAAATTTTTGATGGTTTTTTACTCCTCTCAACAGCCCAAACAAGTTTCTAAAAGGATGAGTTTGCAACTACTTTACTTTTGGAGAAAATTCAAAACATTCATTATTCAATAGGGCCCAAACTATCAAAAACCAGCGGTTTCAATGAACACACATTTCTTGGTAGAATCATGCAGGACTGAAATTTTTGATGTTTTTCTACTCCTCTCATGAGCCCAAACAAGTCTCTAAAAGCATGAGTTTGCAACTACTTTACTTTTGGAGAAAATTCAAAACATTCATTATTCAATAGAGCCCAATAGCAAAAATCAGGTTTTGAATGAAGAATCACATTTCTTGGTAGAATCATGCAGGATTGAAATTTTTGATGGTTTTTTACTCCTCTCAACAGCCCAAACAAGTTTCTAAAAGGATGAGTTTGCAACTACTTTACTTTTGGAGAAAATTCAAAACATTCATTATTCAATAGGGCCCAAACTATCAAAAACCAGCGGTTTCAATGAACACACATTTCTTGGAAGAATCATGCAGGACTGAAATTTTTGATGTTTTTCTACTCCTCTCATGAGCCCAAACAAGTCTCTAAAAGCATGAGTTTGCAACTACTTTACTTTTGGAGAAAATTCAAAACATTCATTATTCAATAGAGCCCAATAGCAAAAATCAGGTTTTGAATGAAGAATCACATTTCTTGGTAGAATCATGCAGGATTGAAATTTTTGATGGTTTTTTACTCCTCTCAACAGCCCAAACAAGTTTCTAAAAGGATGAGTTTGCAACTACTTTACTTTTGGAGAAAATTCAAAACATTCATTATTCAATAGGGCCCAAACTATCAAAAACCAGCGGTTTCAATGAACACACATTTCTTGGTAGAATCATGCAGGACTGAAATTTTTGATGTTTTTCTACTCCTCTCATGAGCCCAAACAAGTCTCTAAAAGCATGAGTTTGCAACTACTTTACTTTTGGAGAAAATTCAAAACATTCATTATTCAATAGAGCCCAATAGCAAAAATCAGGATTTGAATGAAGAATCACATTTCTTGGTAAAATCATGCAGGATTGAAATTTTTGATGGTTTTTTAATCCTCTCAACAGCCCAAACAAGTTTCTAAAAGGATGAGTTTGCAACTACTTTACTTTTGGAGAAAATTCAAAACATTCATTATTCAATAGGGCCCAAACTATCAAAAACCAGCGGTTTCAATGAACACACATTTCTTGGTAGAATCATGCAGGACTGAAATTTTTGATGTTTTTCTACTCCTCTCATGAGCCCAAACAAGACTCTAAAAGCATGAGTTTGCAACTACTTTACTTTTGGAGAAAATTCAAAACATTCATTATTCAATAGAGCCCAATAGCAAAAATCAGGTTTTGAATGAAGAATCACATTTCTTGGTAGAATCATGCAGGATTGAAATTTTTGATGGTTTTTTACTCCTCTCAACAGCCCAAACAAGTTTCTAAAAGGATGAGTTTGCAACTACTTTACTTTTGGAGAAAATTCAAAACATTCATCATTCAATAGGGCCCAAAATATCAAAAACCAGGGGTTTGAATGAACACACATTTCTTGGTAGAATCGTGCAGGACTGAAATTTTTGATGTTTTTCTACTCCTCTCATGAGCCCAAACAAGTCTCTAAAAGGATGAGTTTGCAACTACTTTACTTTTGGAGAAAATTCAAAACATTCATTATTCAATAGAGCCCAATAGCAAAAACCAGCGTTTTGAATGAAGAATCACATTTCTTGGTAGAATCATGCAGGATTGAAATTTTTGATGGTTTTTTACTCCTCTCAACAGCCCAAACAAGTTTCTAAAAGGATGAGTTTGCAACTACTTTACTTTTGGAGAAAATTCAAAACATTCATTATTCAATAGGGCCCAAACTATCAAAAACCAGCGGTTTGAATGAACACACATTTCTTGGTAGAATCATGCAGGACTGAAATTTTTGATGTTTTTCTACTCCTCTCATGAGCCCAAACAAGTCTCTAAAAGCATGAGTTTGCAACTACTTTACTTTTGGAGAAAATTCAAAACATTCATTATTCAATAGAGCCCAATAGCAAAAATCAGGTTTTGAATGAAGAATCACATTTCTTGGTAGAATCATGGAGGATTGAAATTTTTGATGGTGTTTTACTCCTCTCAACAGACCAAACAAGTTTCTAAAAGGATGAGTTTGCAACTACTTTACTTTTGGAGAAAATTCAAAACATTCATTATTCAATAGGGCCCAAACTATCAAAAACCAGCGGTTTCAATGAACACACATTTCTTGGTAGAATCATGCAGGACTGAAATTTTTGATGTTTTTCTACTCCTCTCATGAGCCCAAACAAGACTCTAAAAGCATGAGTTTGCAACTACTTTACTTTTGGAGAAAATTCAAAACATTCATTATTCAATAGAGCCCAATAGCAAAAATCAGGTTTTGAATGAAGAATCACATTTCTTGGTAAAATCATGCAGGATTGAAATTTTTGATGGTTTTTTACTCCTCTCAACAGCCCAAACAAGTTTCTAAAAGGATGAGTTTGCAACTACTTTACTTTTGGAGAAAATTCAAAACATTCATTATTCAATAGGGCCCAAACTATCAAAAACCAGCGGTTTCAATGAACACACATTTCTTGGTAGAATCATGCAGGACTGAAATTTTTGATGTTTTTCTACTCCTCTCATGAGCCCAAACAAGTCTCTAAAAGCATGAGTTTGCAACTACTTTACTTTTGGAGAAAATTCAAAACATTCATTATTCAATAGAGCCCAATAGCAAAAATCAGGTTTTGAATGAAGAATCACATTTCTTGGTAGAATCATGCAGGATTGAAATTTTTGATGGTTTTTTACTCCTCTCAACAGCCCAAACAAGTTTCTAAAAGGATGAGTTTGCAACTACTTTACTTTTGGAGAAAATTCAAAACATTCATCATTCAATAGGGCCCAAAATATCAAAAACCAGGGGTTTGAATGAACACACATTTCTTGGTAGAATCGTGCAGGACTGAAATTTTTGATGTTTTTCTACTCCTCTCATGAGCCCAAACAAGTCTCTAAAAGGATGAGTTTGCAACTACTTTACTTTTGGAGAAAATTCAAAACATTCATTATTCAATAGAGCCCAATAGCAAAAACCAGCGTTTTGAATGAAGAATCACATTTCTTGGTAGAATCATGCAGGATTGAAATTTTTGATGGTTTTTTACTCCTCTCTACAGCCCAAACAAGTTTCTAAAAGGATGAGTTTGCAACTACTTTACTTTTGGAGAAAATTCAAAACATTCATTATTCAATAGGGCCCAAACTATCAAAAACCAGCGGTTTGAATGAACACACATTTCTTGGTAGAATCATGCAGGACTGAAATTTTTGATGTTTTTCTACTCCTCTCATGAGCCCAAACAAGTCTCTAAAAGCATGAGTTTGCAACTACTTTACTTTTGGAGAAAATTCAAAACATTCATTATTCAATAGAGCCCAATAGCAAAAATCAGGTTTTGAATGAAGAATCACATTTCTTGGTAGAATCATGGAGGATTGAAATTTTTGATGGTGTTTTACTCCTCTCAACAGACCAAACAAGTTTCTAAAAGGATGAGTTTGCAACTACTTTACTTTTGGAGAAAATTCAAAACATTCATTATTCAATAGGGCCCAAACTATCAAAAACCAGCGGTTTCAATGAACACACATTTCTTGGTAGAATCATGCAGGACTGAAATTTTTGATGTTTTTCTACTCCTCTCATGAGCCCAAACAAGTCTCTAAAAGCATGAGTTTGCAACTACTTTACTTTTGGAGAAAATTCAAAACATTCATTATTCAATAGAGCCCAATAGCAAAAATCAGGATTTGAATGAAGAATCACATTTCTTGGTAAAATCATGCAGGATTGAAATTTTTGATGGTTTTTTACTCCTCTCAACAGCCCAAACAAGTTTCTAAAAGGATGAGTTTGCAACTACTTTACTTTTGGAGAAAATTCAAAACATTCATTATTCAATAGGGCCCAAACTATCAAAAACCAGCGGTTTCAATGAACACACATTTCTTGGTAGAATCATGCAGGACTGAAATTTTTGATGTTTTTCTACTCCTCTCATGAGCCCAAACAAGACTCTAAAAGCATGAGTTTGCAACTACTTTACTTTTGGAGAAAATTCAAAACATTCATTATTCAATAGAGCCCAATAGCAAAAATCAGGTTTTGAATGAAGAATCACATTTCTTGGTAAAATCATGCAGGATTGAAATTTTTGATGGTTTTTTACTCCTCTCAACAGCCCAAACAAGTTTCTAAAAGGATGAGTTTGCAACTACTTTACTTTTGGAGAAAATTCAAAACATTCATTATTCAATAGGGCCCAAACTATCAAAAACCAGCGGTTTCAATGAACACACATTTCTTGGTAGAATCATGCAGGACTGAAATTTTTGATGTTTTTCTACTCCTCTCATGAGCCCAAACAAGTCTCTAAAAGCATGAGTTTGCAACTACTTTACTTTTGGAGAAAATTCAAAACATTCATTATTCAATAGAGCCCAATAGCAAAAATCAGGTTTTGAATGAAGAATCACATTTCTTGGTAGAATCATGCAGGATTGAAATTTTTGATGGTTTTTTACTCCTCTCAACAGCCCAAACAAGTTTCTAAAAGGATGAGTTTGCAACTACTTTACTTTTGGAGAAAATTCAAAACATTCATCATTCAATAGGGCCCAAAATATCAAAAACCAGGGGTTTGAATGAACACACATTTCTTGGTAGAATCGTGCAGGACTGAAATTTTTGATGTTTTTCTACTCCTCTCATGAGCCCAAACAAGTCTCTAAAAGGATGAGTTTGCAACTACTTTACTTTTGGAGAAAATTCAAAACATTCATTATTCAATAGAGCCCAATAGCAAAAACCAGCGTTTTGAATGAAGAATCACATTTCTTGGTAGAATCATGCAGGATTGAAATTTTTGATGGTTTTTTACTCCTCTCAACAGCCCAAACAAGTTTCTAAAAGGATGAGTTTGCAACTACTTTACTTTTGGAGAAAATTCAAAACATTCATTATTCAATAGGGCCCAAACTATCAAAAACCAGCGGTTTCAATGAACACACATTTCTTGGTAGAATCATGCAGGACTAAAATTTTTGATGTTTTTCTACTCCTCTCATGAGCCCAAACAAGTCTCTAAAAGCATGAGTTTGCAACTACTTTACTTTTGGAGAAAATTCAAAACATTCATTATTCAATAGAGCCCAATAGCAAAAATCAGGTTTTAAATGAAGAATCACATTTCTTGGTAGAATCATGCAGGATTGAAATTTTTGATGGTTTTTTACTCCTCTCAACAGCCCAAACAAGTTTCTAAAAGAATGAGTTTGCAACTGCTTTACTTTTGGAGAAAATTCAAAACATTCATTATTCAATAGGGCCCAAACTATCAAAAACTAGCGGTTTGAATGAACACACATTTCTTGGTAGAATCATGCAGGACTGAAATTTTTGATGTTTTTCTACTCCTCTCATGAGCCCAAACAAGTCTCTAAAAGCATGAGTTTGCAACTACTTTACTTTTGGAGAAAATTCAAAACATTCATTATTCAATAGAGCCCAATAGCAAAAATCAGGTTTTGAATGAAGAATCACATTTCTTGGTAGAATCATGCAGGATTGAAATTTTTGATGGTTTTTTACTCCTCTCAACAGCCCAAACAAGTTTCTAAAAGGATGAGTTTGCAACTACTTTACTTTTGGAGAAAATTCAAAACATTCATTATTCAATAGGGCCCAAACTATCAAAAAACAGCGGTTTCAATGAACACACATTTCTTGGTAGAATCATGCAGGACTGAAATTTTTGATGTTTTTCTACTCCTCTCATGAGCCCAAACAAGTCTCTAAAAGCATGAGTTTGCAACTACTTTACTTTTGGAGAAAATTCAAAACATTCATTATTCAATAGAGCCCAATAGCAAAAATCAGGTTTTGAATGAAGAATCACATTTCTTGGTAAAATCATGCAGGATTGAAATTTTTGATGGTTTTTTACTCCTCTCAACAGCCCAAACAAGTTTCTAAAAGGATGAGTTTGCAACTACTTTACTTTTGGAGAAAATTCAAAACATTCATTATTCAATAGGGCCCAAACTATCAAAAACCAGCGGTTTCAATGAACACACATTTCTTGGTAGAATCATGCAGGACTGAAATTTTTGATATTTTTCTACTCCTCTCATGAGCCCAAACAAGTCTCTAAAAGCATGAGTTTGCAACTACTTTACTTTTGGAGAAAATTCAAAACATTCATTATTCAATAGAGCCCAATAGCAAAAATCAGGTTTTGAATGAAGAATCACATTTCTTGGTAGAATCATGCAGGATTGAAATTTTTGATGGTTTTTTACTCCTCTCAACAGCCCAAACAAGTTTCTAAAAGGATGAGTTTGCAACTACTTTACTTTTGGAGAAAATTCAAAACATTCATTATTCAATAGGGCCCAAACTATCAAAAACCAGCGGTTTCAATGAACACATATTTCTTGGTAGAATCATGCAGGACTGAAATTTTTGATGTTTTTCTACTCCTCTCATGAGCCCAAACAAGTCTCTAAAAGCATGAGTTTGCAACTACTTTACTTTTGGAGAAAATTCAAAACATTCATTATTCAATAGAGCCCAATAGCAAAAATCAGGTTTTGAATGAAGAATCACAATTCTTGGTAGAAGCATGCAGGATTGAAATTTTTGATGGTTTTTTACTCCTCTCAACAGCCCAAACAAGTTTCTAAAAGGATGAGTTTGCAACTACTTTACTTTTGGAGAAAATTCAAAACATTCATTATTCAATAGGGCCCAAACTATCAAAAACCAGCGGTTTCAATGAAAACACATTTCTTGGTAGAATCATGCAGGACTGAAATTTTTGATGTTTTTCTACTCCTCTCATGAGCCCAAACAAGTCTCTAAAAGCATGAGTTTGCAACTACTTTACTTTTGGAGAAAATTCAAAACATTCATTATTCAATAGAGCCCAATAGCAAAAATCAGGTTTTGAATGAAGAATCACATTTCTTGGTAGAATCATGCAGGATTGAAATTTTTGATGGTTTTTTACTCCTCTCTACAGCCCAAACAAGTTTCTAAAAGGATGAGTTTGCAACTGCTTTACTTTTGGAGAAAATTCAAAACATTCATCATTCAATAGGGCCCAAACTATCAAAAACCAGCGGTTTGAATGAACACACATTTCTTGGTAGAATTATGCAGGACTCAAATTTTTGATGTTTTTCTACTCCTCTCATGAGCCCAAACAAGTTTCTAAAAGCATGAGTTTGCAACTACTTTACTTTTGGAGAAAATTCAAAACATTCATTATTCAATAGAGCCCAATAGCAAAAATCAGGTTTTGAATGAAGAATCACATTTCTTGGTAGAATCATGCAGGATTGAAATTTTTGATGGTTTTTTACTCCTCTGAACAGCCCAAACAAGTTTCTAAAAGGATGAGTTTGCAACTACTTTACTTTTGGAGAAAATTCAAAACATTCATTATTCAATAGGGCCCAAACTATCAAAAACCAGCGGTTTCAATGAACACACATTTCTTGGTAGAATCATGCAGGACTGAAATTTTTGATGTTTTTCTACTCCTCTCATGAGCCCAAACAAGTTTCTAAAAGCATGAGTTTGCAACTACTTTACTTTTGGAGAAAATTCAAAACATTCACTATTCAATAGAGCCCAATAGCAAAAATCAGGTTTTGAATGAAGAATCACATTTCTTGGTAAAATCATGCAGGATTGAAATTTTTGATGGTTTTTTACTCCTCTCAACAGCCCAAACAAGTTTCTAAAAGGATGAGTTTGCAACTACTTTACTTTTGGAGAAAATTCAAAACATTCATTATTCAATAGGGCCCAAACTATCAAAAACCAGCGGTTTCAATGAACACACATTTCTTGGTAGAATCATGCAGGACTGAAATTTTTGATGTTTTTCTACTCCTCTCATGAGCCCAAACAAGTCTCTAAAAGCATGAGTTTGCAACTACTTTACTTTTGGAGAAAATTCAAAACATTCATTATTCAATAGAGCCCAATAGCAAAAATCAGGTTTTGAATGAAGAATCACATTTCTTGGTAGAATCATGCAGGATTGAAATTTTTGATGGTTTTTTACTCCTCTCAACAGCCCAAACAAGTTTCTAAAAGGATGAGTTTGCAACTACTTTACTTTTGGAGAAAATTCAAAACATTCATTATTCAATAGGGCCCAAACTATCAAAAACCAGCGGTTTCAATGAACACACATTTCTTGGAAGAATCATGCAGGACTGAAATTTTTGATGTTTTTCTACTCCTCTCATGAGCCCAAACAAGTCTCTAAAAGCATGAGTTTGCAACTACTTTACTTTTGGAGAAAATTCAAAACATTCATTATTCAATAGAGCCCAATAGCAAAAATCAGGTTTTGAATGAAGAATCACATTTCTTGGTAGAATCATGCAGGATTGAAATTTTTGATGGTTTTTTACTCCTCTCAACAGCCCAAACAAGTTTCTAAAAGGATGAGTTTGCAACTACTTTACTTTTGGAGAAAATTCAAAACATTCATTATTCAATAGGGCCCAAACTATCAAAAACCAGCGGTTTCAATGAACACACATTTCTTGGTAGAATCATGCAGGACTGAAATTTTTGATGTTTTTCTACTCCTCTCATGAGCCCAAACAAGTCTCTAAAAGCATGAGTTTGCAACTACTTTACTTTTGGAGAAAATTCAAAACATTCATTATTCAATAGAGCCCAATAGCAAAAATCAGGATTTGAATGAAGAATCACATTTCTTGGTAAAATCATGCAGGATTGAAATTTTTGATGGTTTTTTACTCCTCTCAACAGCCCAAACAAGTTTCTAAAAGGATGAGTTTGCAACTACTTTACTTTTGGAGAAAATTCAAAACATTCATTATTCAATAGGGCCCAAACTATCAAAAACCAGCGGTTTCAATGAACACACATTTCTTGGTAGAATCATGCAGGACTGAAATTTTTGATGTTTTTCTACTCCTCTCATGAGCCCAAACAAGACTCTAAAAGCATGAGTTTGCAACTACTTTACTTTTGGAGAAAATTCAAAACATTCATTATTCAATAGAGCCCAATAGCAAAAATCAGGTTTTGAATGAAGAATCACATTTCTTGGTAAAATCATGCAGGATTGAAATTTTTGATGGTTTTTTACTCCTCTCAACAGCCCAAACAAGTTTCTAAAAGGATGAGTTTGCAACTACTTTACTTTTGGAGAAAATTCAAAACATTCATTATTCAATAGGGCCCAAACTATCAAAAACCAGCGGTTTCAATGAACACACATTTCTTGGTAGAATCATGCAGGACTGAAATTTTTGATGTTTTTCTACTCCTCTCATGAGCCCAAACAAGTCTCTAAAAGCATGAGTTTGCAACTACTTTACTTTTGGAGAAAATTCAAAACATTCATTATTCAATAGAGCCCAATAGCAAAAATCAGGTTTTGAATGAAGAATCACATTTCTTGGTAGAATCATGCAGGATTGAAATTTTTGATGGTTTTTTACTCCTCTCAACAGCCCAAACAAGTTTCTAAAAGGATGAGTTTGCAACTACTTTAGTTTTGGAGAAAATTCAAAACATTCATCATTCAATAGGGCCCAAAGTATCAAAAACCAGGGGTTTGAATGAACACACATTTCTTGGTAGAATCGTGCAGGACTGAAATTTTTGATGTTTTTCTACTCCTCTCATGAGCCCAAACAAGTCTCTAAAAGGATGAGTTTGCAACTACTTTACTTTTGGAGAAAATTCAAAACATTCATTATTCAATAGAGCCCAATAGCAAAAACCAGCGTTTTGAATGAAGAATCACATTTCTTGGTAGAATCATGCAGGATTGAAATTTTTGATGGTTTTTTACTCCTCTCAACAGCCCAAACAAGTTTCTAAAAGGATGAGTTTGCAACTACTTTACTTTTGGAGAAAATTCAAAACATTCATTATTCAATAGGGCCCAAACTATCAAAAACCAGCGGTTTGAATGAACACACATTTCTTGGTAGAATCATGCAGGACTGAAATTTTTGATGTTTTTCTACTCCTCTCATGAGCCCAAACAAGTCTCTAAAAGCATGAGTTTGCAACTACTTTACTTTTGGAGAAAATTCAAAACATTCATTATTCAATAGAGCCCAATAGCAAAAATCAGGTTTTGAATGAAGAATCACATTTCTTGGTAGAATCATGGAGGATTGAAATTTTTGATGGTGTTTTACTCCTCTCAACAGACCAAACAAGTTTCTAAAAGGATGAGTTTGCAACTACTTTACTTTTGGAGAAAATTCAAAACATTCATTATTCAATAGGGCCCAAACTATCAAAAACCAGCGGTTTCAATGAACACACATTTCTTGGTAGAATCATGCAGGGCTGAAATTTTTGATGTTTTTCTACTCCTCTCATGAGCCCAAACAAGTCTCTAAAAGCATGAGTTTGCAACTACTTTACTTTTGGAGAAAATTCAAAACATTCATTATTCAATAGAGCCCAATAGCAAAAATCAGGATTTGAATGAAGAATCACATTTCTTGGTAAAATCATGCAGGATTGAAATTTTTGATGGTTTTTTACTCCTCTCAACAGCCCAAACAAGTTTCTAAAAGGATGAGTTTGCAACTACTTTACTTTTGGAGAAAATTCAAAACATTCATTATTCAATAGGGCCCAAACTATCAAAAACCAGCGGTTTCAATGAACACACATTTCTTGGTAGAATCATGCAGGACTGAAATTTTTGATGTTTTTCTACTCCTCTCATGAGCCCAAACAAGACACTAAAAGCATGAGTTTGCAACTACTTTACTTTTGGAGAAAATTCAAAACATTCATTATTCAATAGAGCCCAATAGCAAAAATCAGGTTTTGAATGAAGAATCACATTTCTTGGTAAAATCATGCAGGATTGAAATTTTTGATGGTTTTTTACTCCTCTCAACAGCCCAAACAAGTTTCTAAAAGGATGAGTTTGCAACTACTTTACTTTTGGAGAAAATTCAAAACATTCATTATTCAATAGGGCCCAAACTATCAAAAACCAGCGGTTTCAATGAACACACATTTCTTGGTAGAATCATGCAGGACTGAAATTTTTGATGTTTTTCTACTCCTCTCATGAGCCCAAACAAGTCTCTAAAAGCATGAGTTTGCAACTACTTTACTTTTGGAGAAAATTCAAAACATTCATTATTCAATAGAGCCCAATAGCAAAAATCAGGTTTTGAATGAAGAATCACATTTCTTGGTAGAATCATGCAGGATTGAAATTTTTGATGGTTTTTTACTCCTCTCAACAGCCCAAACAAGTTTCTAAAAGGATGAGTTTGCAACTACTTTACTTTTGGAGAAAATTCAAAACATTCATCATTCAATAGGGCCCAAAATATCAAAAACCAGGGGTTTGAATGAACACACATTTCTTGGTAGAATCGTGCAGGACTGAAATTTTTGATGTTTTTCTACTCCTCTCATGAGCCCAAACAAGTCTCTAAAAGGATGAGTTTGCAACTACTTTACTTTTGGAGAAAATTCAAAACATTCATTATTCAATAGAGCCCAATAGCAAAAACCAGCGTTTTGAATGAAGAATCACATTTCTTGGTAGAATCATGCAGGATTGAAATTTTTGATGGTTTTTTACTCCTCTCAACAGCCCAAACAAGTTTCTAAAAGGATGAGTTTGCAACTACTTTACTTTTGGAGAAAATTCAAAACATTCATTATTCAATAGGGCCCAAACTATCAAAAACCAGCGGTTTCAATGAACACACATTTCTTGGTAGAATCATGCAGGACTGAAATTTTTGATGTTTTTCTACTCCTCTCATGAGCCCAAACAAGTCTCTAAAAGCATGAGTTTGCAACTACTTTACTTTTGGAGAAAATTCAAAACATTCATTATTCAATAGAGCCCAATAGCAAAAATCAGGTTTTGAATGAAGAATCACATTTCTTGGTAAAATCATGCAGGATTGAAATTTTTGATGGTTTTTTACTCCTCTCAACAGCCCAAACAAGTTTCTAAAAGGATGAGTTTGCAACTACTTTACTTTTGGAGAAAATTCAAAACATTCATTATTCAATAGGGCCCAAACTATCAAAAACCAGCGGTTTCAATGAACACACATTTCTTGGTAGAATCATGCAGGACTGAAATTTTTGATGTTTTTCTACTCCTCTCATGAGCCCAAACAAGTCTCTAAAAGCATGAGTTTGCAACTACTTTACTTTTGGAGAAAATTCAAAACATTCATTATTCAATAGAGCCCAATAGCAAAAATCAGGTTTTAAATGAAGAATCACATTTCTTGGTAGAATCATGCAGGATTGAAATTTTTGATGGTTTTTTACTCCTCTCAACAGCCCAAACAAGTTTCTAAAAGAATGAGTTTGCAACTGCTTTACTTTTGGAGAAAATTCAAAACATTCATTATTCAATAGGGCCCAAACTATCAAAAACCAGCGGTTTGAATGAACACACATTTCTTGGTAGAATCATGCAGGACTGAAATTTTTGATGTTTTTCTACTCCTCTCATGAGCCCAAACAAGTCTCTAAAAGCATGAGTTTGCAACTACTTTACTTTTGGAGAAAATTCAAAACTTTCATTATTCAATAGAGCCCAATAGCAAAAATCAGGTTTTGAATGAAGAATCACATTTCTTGGTAGAATCATGCAGGATTGAAATTTTTGATGGTTTTTTACTCCTCTCAACAGCCCAAACAAGTTTCTAAAAGGATGAGTTTGCAACTACTTTACTTTTGGAGAAAATTCAAAACATTCATTATTCAATAGGGCCCAAACTATCAAAAAACAGCGGTTTCAATGAACACACATTTCTTGGTAGAATCATGCAGGACTGAAATTTTTGATGTTTTTCTACTCCTCTCATGAGCCCAAACAAGTCTCTAAAAGCATGAGTTTGCAACTACTTTACTTTTGGAGAAAATTCAAAACATTCATTATTCAATAGAGCCCAATAGCAAAAATCAGGTTTTGAATGAAGAATCACATTTCTTGGTAAAATCATGCAGGATTGAAATTTTTGATGGTTTTTTACTCCTCTCAACAGCCCAAACAAGTTTCTAAAAGGATGAGTTTGCAACTACTTTACTTTTGGAGAAAATTCAAAACATTCATTATTCAATAGGGCCCAAACTATCAAAAACCAGCGGTTTCAATGAACACACATTTCTTGGTAGAATCATGCAGGACTGAAATTTTTGATATTTTTCTACTCCTCTCATGAGCCCAAACAAGTCTCTAAAAGCATGAGTTTGCAACTACTTTACTTTTGGAGAAAATTCAAAACATTCATTATTCAATAGAGCCCAATAGCAAAAATCAGGTTTTGAATGAAGAATCACATTTCTTGGTAGAATCATGCAGGATTGAAATTTTTGATGGTTTTTTACTCCTCTCAACAGCCCACACAAGTTTCTAAAAGGATGAGTTTGCAACTACTTTACTTTTGGAGAAAATTCAAAACATTCATTATTCAATAGGGCCCAAACTATCAAAAACCAGCGGTTTCAATGAACACATATTTCTTGGTAGAATCATGCAGGACTGAAATTTTTGATGTTTTTCTACTCCTCTCATGAGCCCAAACAAGTCTCTAAAAGCATGAGTTTGCAACTACTTTACTTTTGGAGAAAATTCAAAACATTCATTATTCAATAGAGCCCAATAGCAAAAATCAGGTTTTGAATGAAGAATCACAATTCTTGGTAGAAGCATGCAGGATTGAAATTTTTGATGGTTTTTTACTCCTCTCAACAGCCCAAACAAGTTTCTAAAAGGATGAGTTTGCAACTACTTTACTTTTGGAGAAAATTCAAAACATTCATTATTCAATAGGGCCCAAACTATCAAAAACCAGCGGTTTCAATGAAAACACATTTCTTGGTAGAATCATGCAGGACTGAAATTTTTGATGTTTTTCTACTCCTCTCATGAGCCCAAACAAGTCTCTAAAAGCATGAGTTTGCAACTACTTTACTTTTGGAGAAAATTCAAAACATTCATTATTCAATAGAGCCCAATAGCAAAAATCAGGTTTTGAATGAAGAATCACATTTCTTGGTAGAATCATGCAGGATTGAAATTTTTGATGGTTTTTTACTCCTCTCTACAGCCCAAACAAGTTTCTAAAAGGATGAGTTTGCAACTGCTTTACTTTTGGAGAAAATTCAAAACATTCATCATTCAATAGGGCCCAAACTATCAAAAAACAGCGGTTTGAATGAACACACATTTCTTGGTAGAATTATGCAGGACTCAAATTTTTGATGTTTTTCTACTCTCATGAGCCCAAACAAGTTTCTAAAAGCATGAGTTTGCAACTACTTTACTTTTGGAGAAAATTCAAAACATTCATTATTCAATAGAGCCCAATAGCAAAAATCAGGTTTTGAATGAAGAATCACATTTCTTGGTAGAATCATGCAGGATTGAAATTTTTGATGGTTTTTTACTCCTCTGAACAGCCCAAACAAGTTTCTAAAAGGATGAGTTTGCAACTACTTTACTTTTGGAGAAAATTCAAAACATTCATTATTCAATAGGGCCCAAACTATCAAAAACCAGCGGTTTCAATGAACACACATTTCTTGGTAGAATCATGCAGGACTGAAATTTTTGATGTTTTTCTACTCCTCTCATGAGCCCAAACAAGTCTCTAAAAGCATGAGTTTGCAACTACTTTACTTTTGGAGAAAATTCAAAACATTCATTATTCATTAGAGCCCAATAGCAAAAATCAGGTTTTGAATGAAGAATCACATTTCTTGGTAGAATCATGCAGGATTGAAATTTTTGATGGTTTTTTACTCCTCTCAACAGCCCAAACAAGTTTCTAAAAGGATGAGTTTGCAACTACTTTACTTTTGGAGAAAATTCAAAACATTCATTATTCAATAGGGCCCAAACTATCAAAAACCAGCGGTTTCAATGAACACACATTTCTTGGTAGAATCATGCAGGACTGAAATTTTTGATGTTTTTCTACTCCTCTCATGAGCCCAAACAAGTCTCTAAAAGCATGAGTTTGCAACTACTTTACTTTTGGAGAAAATTCAAAACATTCATTATTCAATAGAGCCCAATAGCAAAAATCAGGTTTTGAATGAAGAATCACATTTCTTGGTAGAATCATGCAGGATTGAAATTTTTGATGGTTTTTTACTCCTCTCAACAGCCCAAACAAGTTTCTAAAAGGATGAGTTTGCAACTACTTTACTTTTGGAGAAAATTCAAAACATTCATTATTCAATAGGGCCCAAACTATCAAAAACCAGCGGTTTCAATGAACACACATTTCTTGGAAGAATCATGCAGGACTGAAATTTTTGATGTTTTTCTACTCCTCTCATGAGCCCAAACAAGTCTCTAAAAGCATGAGTTTGCAACTACTTTACTTTTGGAGAAAATTCAAAACATTCATTATTCAATAGAGCCCAATAGCAAAAATCAGGTTTTGAATGAAGAATCACATTTCTTGGTAGAATCATGCAGGATTGAAATTTTTGATGGTTTTTTACTCCTCTCAACAGCCCAAACAAGTTTCTAAAAGGATGAGTTTGCAACTACTTTACTTTTGGAGAAAATTCAAAACATTCATTATTCAATAGGGCCCAAACTATCAAAAACCAGCGGTTTGAATGAACACACATTTCTTGGTAGAATCATGCAGGACTGAAATTTTTGATGTTTTTCTACTCCTCTCATGAGCCCAAACAAGTCTCTAAAAGCATGAGTTTGCAACTACTTTACTTTTGGAGAAAATTCAAAACATTCATTATTCAATAGAGCCCAATAGCAAAAATCAGGTTTTGAATGAAGAATCACATTTCTTGGTAGAATCATGGAGGATTGAAATTTTTGATGGTGTTTTACTCCTCTCAACAGACCAAACAAGTTTCTAAAAGGATGAGTTTGCAACTACTTTACTTTTGGAGAAAATTCAAAACATTCATTATTCAATAGGGCCCAAACTATCAAAAACCAGCGGTTTCAATGAACACACATTTCTTGGTAGAATCATGCAGGACTGAAATTTTTGATGTTTTTCTACTCCTCTCATGAGCCCAAACAAGTCTCTAAAAGCATGAGTTTGCAACTACTTTACTTTTGGAGAAAATTCAAAACATTCATTATTCAATAGAGCCCAATAGCAAAAATCAGGATTTGAATGAAGAATCACATTTCTTGGTAAAATCATGCAGGATTGAAATTTTTGATGGTTTTTTACTCCTCTCAACAGCCCAAACAAGTTTCTAAAAGGATGAGTTTGCAACTACTTTACTTTTGGAGAAAATTCAAAACATTCATTATTCAATAGGGCCCAAACTATCAAAAACCAGCGGTTTCAATGAACACACATTTCTTGGTAGAATCATGCAGGACTGAAATTTTTGATGTTTTTCTACTCCTCTCATGAGCCCAAACAAGACTCTAAAAGCATGAGTTTGCAACTACTTTACTTTTGGAGAAAATTCAAAACATTCATTATTCAATAGAGCCCAATAGCAAAAATCAGGTTTTGAATGAAGAATCACATTTCTTGGTAAAATCATGCAGGATTGAAATTTTTGATGGTTTTTTACTCCTCTCAACAGCCCAAACAAGTTTCTAAAAGGATGAGTTTGCAACTACTTTACTTTTGGAGAAAATTCAAAACATTCATTATTCAATAGGGCCCAAACGATCAAAAACCAGCGGTTTCAATGAACACACATTTCTTGGTAGAATCATGCAGGACTGAAATTTTTGATGTTTTTCTACTCCTCTCATGAGCCCAAACAAGTCTCTAAAAGCATGAGTTTGCAACTACTTTACTTTTGGAGAAAATTCAAAACATTCATTATTCAATAGAGCCCAATAGCAAAAATCAGGTTTTGAATGAAGAATCACATTTCTTGGTAGAATCATGCAGGATTGAAATTTTTGATGGTTTTTTACTCCTCTCAACAGCCCAAACAAGTTTCTAAAAGGATGAGTTTGCAACTACTTTACTTTTGGAGAAAATTCAAAACATTCATCATTCAATAGGGCCCAAAATATCAAAAACCAGGGGTTTGAATGAACACACATTTCTTGGTAGAATCGTGCAGGACTGAAATTTTTGATGTTTTTCTACTCCTCTCATGAGCCCAAACAAGTCTCTAAAAGGATGAGTTTGCAACTACTTTACTTTTGGAGAAAATTCAAAACATTCATTATTCAATAGAGCCCAATAGCAAAAACCAGCGTTTTGAATGAAGAATCACATTTCTTGGTAGAATCATGCAGGATTGAAATTTTTGATGGTTTTTTACTCCTCTCAACAGCCCAAACAAGTTTCTAAAAGGATGAGTTTGCAACTACTTTACTTTTGGAGAAAATTCAAAACATTCATTATTCAATAGGGCCCAAACTATCAAAAACCAGCGGTTTCAATGAACACACATTTCTTGGTAGAATCATGCAGGACTGAAATTTTTGATGTTTTTCTACTCCTCTCATGAGCCCAAACAAGTCTCTAAAAGCATGAGTTTGCAACTACTTTACTTTTGGAGAAAATTCAAAACATTCATTATTCAATAGAGCCCAATAGCAAAAATCAGGTTTTGAATGAAGAATCACATTTCTTGGTAAAATCATGCAGGATTGAAATTTTTGATGGTTTTTTACTCCTCTCAACAGCCCAAACAAGTTTCTAAAAGGATGAGTTTGCAACTACTTTACTTTTGGAGAAAATTCAAAACATTCATTATTCAATAGGGCCCAAACTATCAAAAACCAGCGGTTTCAATGAACACACATTTCTTGGTAGAATCATGCAGGACTGAAATTTTTGATGTTTTTCTACTCCTCTCATGAGCCCAAACAAGTCTCTAAAAGCATGAGTTTGCAACTACTTTACTTTTGGAGAAAATTCAAAACATTCATTATTCAATAGAGCCCAATAGCAAAAATCAGGTTTTGAATGAAGAATCACATTTCTTGGTAGAATCATGCAGGATTGAAATTTTTGATGGTTTTTTACTCCTCTCAACAGCCCAAACAAGTTTCTAAAAGGATGAGTTTGCAACTACTTTACTTTTGGAGAAAATTCAAAACATTCATTATTCAATAGGGCCCAAACTATCAAAAACCAGCGGTTTGAATGAACACACATTTCTTGGTAGAATCATGCAGGACTGAAATTTTTGATGTTTTTCTACTCCTCTCATGAGCCCAAACAAGTCTCTAAAAGCATGAGTTTGCAACTACTTTACTTTTGGAGAAAATTCAAAACATTCATTATTCAATAGAGCCCAATAGCAAAAATCAGGTTTTGAATGAAGAATCACAATTCTTGGTAGAAGCATGCAGGATTGAAATTTTTGATGGTTTTTTACTCCTCTCAACAGCCCAAACAAGTTTCTAAAAGGATGAGTTTGCAACTACTTTACTTTTGGAGAAAATTCAAAACATTCATTATTCAATAGGGCCCAAACTATCAAAAACCAGCGGTTTCAATGAAAACACATTTCTTGGTAGAATCATGCAGGACTGAAATTTTTGATGTTTTTCTACTCCTCTCATGAGCCCAAACAAGTCTCTAAAAGCATGAGTTTGCAACTACTTTACTTTTGGAGAAAATTCAAAACATTCATTATTCAATAGAGCCCAATAGCAAAAATCAGGTTTTGAATGAAGAATCACATTTCTTGGTAGAATCATGCAGGATTGAAATTTTTGATGTTTTTTTACTCCTCTCTACAGCCCAAACAAGTTTCTAAAAGGATGAGTTTGCAACTGCTTTACTTTTGGAGAAAATTCAAAACATTCATTATACAATAGGGCCCAAACTATCAAAAACCAGCGGTTTGAATGAACACACATTTCTTGGTAGAATCATGCAGGACTCAAATTTTTGATGTTTTTCTACTCCTCTCATGAGCCCAAACAAGTTTCTAAAAGCATGAGTTTGCAACTACTTTACTTTTGGAGAAAATTCAAAACATTCATTATTCAATAGAGCCCAATAGCAAAAATCAGGTTTTGAATGAAGAATCACATTTCTTGGTAGAATCATGCAGGATTGAAATTTTTGATGGTTTTTTACTCCTCTCAACAGCCCAAACAAGTTTCTAAAAGGATGAGTTTGCAACTACTTTACTTTTGGAGAAAATTCAAAACATTCATTATTCAATAGAGCCCAATAGCAAAAATCAGGTTTTGAATGAAGAATCACATTTCTTGGTAGAATCATGCAGGATTGAAATTTTTGATGGTTTTTTACTCCTCTCAACAGCCCAAACAAGTTTCTAAAAGGATGAGTTTGCAACTACTTTACTTTTGGAGAAAATTCAAAGCATTCATTATTCAATAGGGCCCAAACTATCAAAAACCAGCGGTTTCAATGAACACACATTTCTTGGTAGAATCATGCAGGACTGAAATTTTTGATGTTTTTCTACTCCTCTCATGAGCCCAAACAAGTCTCTAAAAGCATGAGTTTGCAACTACTTTACTTTTGGAGAAAATTCAAAACATTCATTATTCAATAGAGCCCAATAGCAAAAATCAGGTTTTGAATGAAGAATCACATTTCTTGGTAAAATCATGCAGGATTGAAATTTTTGATGGTTTTTTACTCCTCTCAACAGCCCAAACAAGTTTCTAAAAGGATGAGTTTGCAACTACTTTACTTTTGGAGAAAATTCAAAACATTCATTATTCAATAGGGCCCAAACTATCAAAAACCAGCGGTTTCAATGAACACACATTTCTTGGTAGAATCATGCAGGACTGAAATTTTTGATGTTTTTCTACTCCTCTCATGAGCCCAAACAAGTTTCTAAAAGCATGAGTTTGCAACTAGTTTACTTTTGGAGAACATTCAAAACATTCACTATTCAATAGAGCCCAATAGCAAAAATCAGGTTTTGAATG
This sequence comes from Dendrobates tinctorius, assembly GCF_039654945.1. Taxonomy (NCBI): domain Eukaryota; kingdom Metazoa; phylum Chordata; class Amphibia; order Anura; family Dendrobatidae; genus Dendrobates; species Dendrobates tinctorius. The sequence continues at coordinate 9,573,185 of NW_027361736.1, read as the reverse complement.
AAGAATCACATTTCTTGGTAAAATCATGCAGGATTGAAATTTTTGATGGTTTTTTACTCCTCTCAACAGCCCAAACAAGTTTCTAAAAGGATGAGTTTGCAACTACTTTACTTTTGGAGAAAATTCAAAACATTCATTATTCAATAGGGCCCAAACTATCAAAAACCAGCGGTTTCAATGAACACACATTTCTTGGTAGAATCATGCAGGACTGAAATTTTTGATGTTTTTCTACTCCTCTCATGAGCCCAAACAAGTCTCTAAAAGCATGAGTTTGCAACTACTTTACTTTTGGAGAAAATTCAAAACATTCATTATTCAATAGAGCCCAATAGCAAAAATCAGGTTTTGAATGAAGAATCACATTTCTTGGTAGAATCATGCAGGATTGAAATTTTTGATGGTTTTTTACTCCTCTCAACAGCCCAAACAAGTTTCTAAAAGGATGAGTTTGCAACTACTTTACTTTTGGAGAAAATTCAAAACATTCATTATTCAATAGGGCCCAAACTATCAAAAACCAGCGGTTTCAATGAACACACATTTCTTGGTAGAATCATGCAGGACTGAAATTTTTGATGTTTTTCTACTCCTCTCATGAGCCCAAACAAGTCTCTAAAAGCATGAGTTTGCAACTACTTTACTTTTGGAGAAAATTCAAAACATTCACTTTTCAATAGAGCCCAATAGCAAAAATCAGGTTTTGAATGAAGAATCACATTTCTTGGTAGAATCATGCAGGATTGAAATTTTTGATGGTTTTTTACTCCTCTCAACAGCCCAAACAAGTTTCTAAAAGGATGAGTTTGCAACTACTTTACTTTTGGAGAAAATTCAAAACATTCATTATTCAATAGGGCCCAAACTATCAAAAACCAGCGGTTTGAATGAACACACATTTCTTGGTAGAATCATGCAGGACTGAAATTTTTGATGTTTTTCTACTCCTCTCATGAGCCCAAACAAGTCTCTAAAAGCATGAGTTTGCAACTACTTTACTTTTGGAGAAAATTCAAAACATTCATTATTCAATAGAGCCCAATAGCAAAAATCAGGTTTTGAATGAAGAATCACATTTCTTGGTAGAAGCATGCAGGATTGAAATTTTTGATGGTTTTTTACTCCTCTCAACAGCCCAAACAAGTTTCTAAAAGGATGAGTTTGCAACTACTTTACTTTTGGAGAAAATTCAAAACATTCATTATTCAATAGGGCCCAAACTATCAAAAACCAGCGGTTTCAATGAACACACATTTCTTGGTAGAATCATGCAGGACTGAAATTTTTGATGTTTTTCTACTCCTCTCATGAGCCCAAACAAGTCTCTAAAAGCATGAGTTTGCAACTACTTTACTTTTGGAGAAAATTCAAAACATTCATTATTCAATAGAGCCCAATAGCAAAAATCAGGTTTTGAATGAAGAATCACATTTCTTGGTAGAATCATGCAGGATTGAAATTTTTGATGGTTTTTTACTCCTCTCTACAGCCCAAACAAGTTTCTAAAAGGATGAGTTTGCAACTGCTTTACTTTTGGAGAAAATTCAAAACATTCATTATTCAATAGGGCCCAAACTATCAAAAACCAGCGGTTTGAATGAACACACATTTCTTGGTAGAATCATGCAGGACTCAAATTTTTGATGTTTTTCTACTCCTCTCATGAGCCCAAACAAGTTTCTAAAAGCATGAGTTTGCAACTACTTTACTTTTGGAGAAAATTCAAAACATTCATTATTCAATAGAGCCCAATAGCAAAAATCAGGTTTTGAATGAAGAATCACATTTCTTGGTAGAATCATGCAGGATTGAAATTTTTGATGGTTTTTTACTCCTCTCAACAGCCCAAACAAGTTTCTAAAAGGATGAGTTTGCAACTACTTTACTTTTGGAGAAAATTCAAAACATTCATTATTCAATAGGGCCCAAACTATCAAAAACCAGCGGTTTCAATGAACACACATTTCTTGGTAGAATCATGCAGGACTGAAATTTTTGATGTTTTTCTACTCCTCTCATGAGCCCAAACAAGTTTCTAAAAGCATGAGTTTGCAACTACTTTACTTTTGGAGAAAATTCAAAACATTCACTATTCAATAGAGCCCAATAGCAAAAATCAGGTTTTGAATGAAGAATCACATTTCTTGGTAAAATCATGCAGGATTGAAATTTTTGATGGTTTTTTACTCCTCTCAACAGCCCAAACAAGTTTCTAAAAGGATGAGTTTGCAACTACTTTACTTTTGGAGAAAATTCAAACCATTCATTATTCAATAGGGCCCAAACTATCAAAAACCAGCGGTTTCAATGAACACACATTTCTTGGTAGAATCATGCAGGACTGAAATTTTTGATGTTTTTCTACTCCTCTCATGAGCCCAAACAAGTCTCTAAAAGCATGAGTTTGCAACTACTTTACTTTTGGAGAAAATTCAAAACATTCATTATTCAATAGAGCCCAATAGCAAAAATCAGGTTTTGAATGAAGAATCACATTTCTTGGTAGAATCATGCAGGATTGAAATTTTTGATGGTTTTTTACTCCTCTCAACAGCCCAAACAAGTTTCTAAAAGGATGAGTTTGCAACTACTTTACTTTTGGAGAAAATTCAAAACATTCATTATTCAATAGGGCCCAAACTATCAAAAACCAGCGGTTTCAATGAACACACATTTCTTGGAAGAATCATGCAGGACTGAAATTTTTGATGTTTTTCTACTCCTCTCATGAGCCCAAACAAGTTTCTAAAAGCATGAGTTTGCAACTACTTTACTTTTGGAGAAAATTCAAAACATTCATTATTCAATAGAGCCCAATAGCAAAAATCAGGTTTTGAATGAAGAATCACAGTTCTTGGTAGAATCATGCAGGATTGAAATTTTTGATGGTTTTTTACTCCTCTCAACAGCCCAAACAAGTTTCTAAAAGGATGAGTTTGCAACTACTTTACTTTTGGAGAAAATTCAAAACATTCATTATTCAATAAAGCCCAATAGCAAAAATCAGGTTTTGAATGAAGAATCACATTTCTTGGTAAAATCATGCAGGATTGAAATTTTTGATGGTTTTTTACTCCTCTCAACAGCCCAAACAAGTTTCTAAAAGGATGAGTTTGCAACTACTTTACTTTTGGAGAAAATTCAAAACATTCATTATTCAATAGGGCCCAAACTATCAAAAACCAGCGGTTTCAATGAACACACATTTCTTGGTAGAATCATGCAGGACTGAAATTTTTGATGTTTTTCTACTCCTCTCATAAGCCCAAACAAGTCTCTAAAAGCATGAGTTTGCAACTACTTTACTTTTGGAGAAAATTCAAAACATTCATTATTCAATAGAGCCCAATAGCAAAAATCAGGTTTTGAATGAAGAATCACATTTCTTGGTAAAATCATGCAGGATTGAAATTTTTGATGGTTTTTTACTCCTCTCAACAGCCCAAACAAGTTTCTAAAAGGATGAGTTTGCAACTACTTTACTTTTGGAGAAAATTCAAAACATTCATTATTCAATAGGGCCCAAACTATCAAAAACCAGCGGTTTCAATGAACACACATTTCTTGGTAGAATCATGCAGGACTGAAATTTTTGATGTTTTTCTACTCCTCTCAACAGCCCAAACAAGTTTCTAAAAGGATGAGTTTGCAACTACTTTACTTTTGGAGAAAATTCAAAACATTCATTATTCAATAGAGCCCAATAGCAAAAATCAGGTTTTGAATGAAGAATCACATTTCTTGGTAGAATCATGCAGGATTGAAATTTTAGATGGTTTTTTACTCCTCTCAACAGCCCAAACAAGTTTCTAAAAGGATGAGTTTGCAACTACTTTACTTTTGGAGAAAATTCAAAACATTCATTATTCAATAGGGCCCAAACTATCAAAAACCAGCGGTTTCAATGAACACACATTTCTTGGAAGAATCATGCAGGACTGAAATTTTTGATGTTTTTCTACTCCTCTCATGAGCCCAAACAAGTCTCTAAAAGCATGAGTTTGCAACTACTTTACTTTTGGAGAAAATTCAAAACATTCATTATTCAATAGAGCCCAATAGCAAAAATCAGGTTTTGAATGAAGAATCACATTTCTTGGTAGAATCATGCAGGATTGAAATTTTTGATGGTTTTTTACTCCTCTCAACAGCCCAAACAAGTTTCTAAAAGGATGAGTTTGCAACTACTTTACTTTCGGAGAAAATTCAAAACATTCTTTATTCAATAGGGCCCAAACTATCAAAAACCAGCGGTTTCAATGAACACACATTTCTTGGTAGAATCATGCAGGACTCAAATTTTTGATGTTTTTCTACTCCTCTCATGAGCCCAAACAAGTCTCTACAAGCATGAGTTTGCAACTACTTTACTTTTGGAGAAAATTCAAAACATTCATTATTCAATAGAGCCCAATAGCAAAAATCAGGTTTTGAATGAAGAATCACATTTCTTGGTAGAATCATGCAGGATTGAAATTTTTGATGGTTTTTTACTCCTCTCAACAGCCCAAACAAGTTTCTAAAAGGATGAGTTTGCAACTGCTTTACTTTTGGAGAAAATTCAAAACATTCATTATTCAATAGGGCCCAAACTATCAAAAACCAGCGGTTTCAATGAACACACATTTCTTGGTAGAATCATGCAGGACTGAAATTTTTGATGTTTTTCTACTCCTCTCATGAGCCCAAACAAGTCTCTAAAAGCATGAGTTTGCAACTACTTTACTTTTGGAGAAAATTCAAAACATTCATTATTCAATAGAGCCCAATAGCAAAAATCAGGTTTTGAATGAAGAATCACATTTCTTGGTAGAATCATGCAGGATTGAAATTTTTGATGGTTTTTTACTCCTCTCTACAGCCCAAACAAGTTTCTAAAAGGATGAGTTTGCAACTGCTTTACTTTTGGAGAAAATTCAAAACATTCATTATTCAATAGGGCCCAAACTATCAAAAACCAGCGGTTTGAATGAACACACATTTCTTGGTAGAATCATGCAGGACTCAAATTTTTGATGTTTTTCTACTCCTCTCATGAGCCCAAACAAGTTTCTAAAAGCATGAGTTTGCAACTACTTTACTTTTGGAGAAAATTCAAAACATTCATTATTCAATAGAGCCCAATAGCAAAAATCAGGTTTTGAATGAAGAATCACATTTCTTGGTAGAATCATGCAGGATTGAAATTTTTGATGGTTTTTTACACCTCTCAACAGCCCAAACAAGTTTCTAAAAGGATGAGTTTGCAACTACTTTACTTTTGGAGAAAATTCAAAACATTCAATATTCAATAGGGCCCAAACTATCAAAAACCAGCGGTTTCAATGAACACACATTTCTTGGTAGAATCATGCAGGACTGAAATTTTTGATGTTTTTCTACTCCTCTCATGAGCCCAAACAAGTCTCTAAAAGCATGAGTTTGCAACTACTTTACTTTTGGAGAAAATTCAAAACATTCATTATTCAATAGAGCCCAATAGCAAAAATCAGGTTTTGAATGAAGAATCACAGTTCTTGGTAGAATCATGCAGGATTGAAATTTTTGATGGTTTTTTACTCCTCTCAACAGCCCAAACAAGTTTCTAAAAGGATGAGTTTGCAACTACTTTACTTTTGGAGAAAATTCAAAACATTCATTATTCAATAGGGCCCAAACTATCAAAAACCAGCGGTTTCAATGAACACACATTTCTTGGAAGAATCATGCAGGGCTGAAATTTTTGATGTTTTTCTACTCCTCTCATGAGCCCAAACAAGTCTCTAAAAGCATGAGTTTGCAACTACTTTACTTTTGGAGAAAATTCAAAACATTCATTATTCAATAGAGCCCAATAGCAAAAATCAGGTTTTGAATGAAGAATCACATTTCTTGGTAAAATCATGCAGGATTGAAATTTTTGATGGTTTTTTACTCCTCTCAACAACCCAAACAAGTTTCTAAAAGGATGAGTTTGCAACTACTTTACTTTTGGAGAAAATTCAAAACATTAATTATTCAATAGGGCCCAAACTATCAAAAACCAGCGGTTTCAATGAACACACATTTCTTGGTAGAATCATGCAGGACTGAAATTTTTGATGTTTTTCTACTCCTCTCATGAGCCCAAACAAGTCTCTAAAAGCATGAGTTTGCAACTACTTTACTTTTGGAGAAAATTCAAAACATTCATTATTCAATAGAGCCCAATAGCAAAAATCAGGTTTTGAATGAAGAATCACATTTCTTGGTAGAATCATGCAGGATTGAAATTTTTGATGGTTTTTTACTCCTCTCAACAGCCCAAACAAGTTTCTAAAAGGATGAGTTTGCAACTACTTTACTTTTGGAGAAAATTCAAAACATTCATTATTCAATAGGGCCCAAACTATCAAAAACCAGCGGTTTCAATGAACACACATTTCTTGGAAGAATCATGCAGGACTGAAATTTTTGATGTTTTTCTACTCCTCTCATGAGCCCAAACAAGTTTCTAAAAGCATGAGTTTGCAACTACTTTACTTTTGGAGAAAATTCAAAACATTCATTATTCAATAGAGCCCAATAGCAAAAATCAGGTTTTGAATGAAGAATCACAGTTCTTGGTAGAATCATGCAGGATTGAAATTTTTGATGGTTTTTTACTCCTCTCAACAGCCCAAACAAGTTTCTAAAAGGATGAGTTTGCAACTACTTTACTTTTGGAGAAAATTCAAAACATTCATTATTCAATAGAGCCCAATAGCAAAAATCAGGTTTTGAATGAAGAATCACATTTCTTGGTAGAATCATGCAGGATTGAAATTTTTGATGGTTTTTTACTCCTCTCAACAGCCCAAACAAGTTTCTAAAAGGATGAGTTTGCAACTACTTTACTTTTGGAGAAAATTCAAAACATTCATTATTCAATAGGGCCCAAACTATCAAAAACCAGCGGTTTCAATGAACACACATTTCTTGGTAGAATCATGCAGGACTGAAATTTTTGATGTTTTTCTACTCCTCTCATAAGCCCAAACAAGTCTCTAAAAGCATGAGTTTGCAACTACTTTACTTTTGGAGAAAATTCAAAACATTCATTATTCAATAGAGCCCAATAGCAAAAATCAGGTTTTGAATGAAGAATCACATTTCTTGGTAAAATCATGCAGGATTGAAATTTTTGATGGTTTTTTACTCCTCTCAACAGCCCAAACAAGTTTCTAAAAGGATGAGTTTGCAACTACTTTACTTTTGGAGAAAATTCAAAACATTCATTATTCAATAGGGCCCAAACTATCAAAAACCAGCGGTTTCAATGAACACACATTTCTTGGTAGAATCATGCAGGACTGAAATTTTTGATGTTTTTCTACTCCTCTCGTGAGCCCAAACAAGTTTCTAAAAGCATGAGTTTGCAACTACTTTACTTTTGGAGAAAATTCAAAACATTCACTATTCAATAGAGCCCAATAGCAAAAATCAGGTTTTGAATGAAGAATCACATTTCTTGGTAAAATCATGCAGGATTGAAATTTTTGATGGTTTTTTACTCCTCTCAACAGCCCAAACAAGTTTCTAAAAGGATGAGTTTGCAACTACTTTACTTTTGGAGAAAATTCAAAACATTCATTATTCAATAGGGCCCAAACTATCAAAAACCAGCGGTTTCAATGAACACACATTTCTTGGTAGAATCATGCAGGACTGAAATTTTTGATGTTTTTCTACTCCTCTCATGAGCCCAAACAAGTCTCTAAAAGCATGAGTTTGCAACTACTTTACTTTTGGAGAAAATTCAAAACATTCATTATTCAATAGAGCCCAATAGCAAAAATCAGGTTTTGAATGAAGAATCACATTTCTTGGTAGAATCATGCAGGATTGAAATTTTTGATGGTTTTTTACTCCTCTCAACAGCCCAAACAAGTTTCTAAAAGGATGAGTTTGCAACTACTTTACTTTTGGAGAAAATTCAAAACATTCATTATTCAATAGGGCCCAAACTATCAAAAACCAGTGGTTTCAATGAACACACATTTCTTGGTAGAATCATGCAGGACTGAAATTTTTGATGTTTTTCTACTCCTCTCATGAGCCCAAACAAGTCTCTAAAAGCATGAGTTTGCAACTACTTTACTTTTGGAGAAAATTCAAAACATTCACTTTTCAATAGAGCCCAATAGCAAAAATCAGGTTTTGAATGAAGAATCACATTTCTTGGTAGAATCATGCAGGATTGAAATTTTTGATGGTTTTTTACTCCTCTCAACAGCCCAAACAAGTTTCTAAAAGGATGAGTTTGCAACTACTTTACTTTTGGAGAAAATTCAAAACATTCATTATTCAATAGGGCCCAAACTATCAAAAACCAGCGGTTTGAATGAACACACATTTCTTGGTAGAATCATGCAGGACTGAAATTTTTGATGTTTTTCTACTCCTCTCATGAGCCCAAACAAGTCTCTAAAAGCATGAGTTTGCAACTACTTTACTTTTGGAGAAAATTCAAAACATTCATTATTCAATAGAGCCCAATAGCAAAAATCAGGTTTTGAATGAAGAATCACATTTCTTGGTAGAAGCATGCAGGATTGAAATTTTTGATGGTTTTTTACTCCTCTCAACAGCCCAAACAAGTTTCTAAAAGGATGAGTTTGCAACTACTTTATTTTTGGAGAAAATTCAAAACATTCATTATTCAATAGGGCCCAAACTATCAAAAACCAGCGGTTTCAATGAACACACATTTCTTGGTAGAATCATGCAGGACTGAAGTTTTTGATGTTTTTCTACTCCTCTCATGAGCCCAAACAAGTCTCTAAAAGCATGAGTTTGCAACTACTTTACTTTTGGAGAAAATTCAAAACATTCATTATTCAATAGAGCCCAATAGCAAAAATCAGGTTTTGAATGAAGAATCACATTTCTTGGTAGAATCATGCAGGATTGAAATTTTTGATGGTTTTTTACTCCACTCTACAGCCCAAACAAGTTTCTAAAAGGATGAGTTTGCAACTGCTTTACTTTTCGAGAAAATTCAAAACATTCATTATTCAATAGGGCCCAAACTATCAAAAACCAGCGGTTTGAATGAACACACATTTCTTGGTAGAATCATGCAGGACTCAAATTTTTGATGTTTTTCTACTCCTCTCATGAGCCCAAACAAGTTTCTAAAAGCATGAGTTTGCAACTACTTTACTTTTGGAGAAAATTCAAAACATTCATTATTCAATAGAGCCCAATAGCAAAAATCAGGTTTTGAATGAAGAATCACATTTCTTGGTAAAATCATGCAGGATTGAAATTTTTGATGGTTTTTTACTCCTCTCAACAGCCCAAACAAGTTTCTAAAAGGATGAGTTTGCAACTACTTTACTTTTGGAGAAAATTCAAAACATTCATTATTCAATAGAGCCCAATAGCAAAAATCAGGTTTTGAATGAAGAATCACATTTCTTGGTAGAATCATGCAGGATTGAAATTTTTGATGGTTTTTTACTCCTCTCAACAGCCCAAACAAGTTTCTAAGAGGATGAGTTTGCAACTCTTTTACTTTTGGAGAAAATTCAAAACATTCATTATTCAATAGGGCCCAAACTATCAAAAACCAGCGGTTTCAATGAACACACATTTCTTGGTAGAATCATGCAGGACTGAAATTTTTGATGTTTTTCTACTCCTCTCATAAGCCCAAACAAGTCTCTAAAAGCATGAGTTTGCAACTACTTTACTTTTGGAGAAAATTCAAAACATTCATTATTCAATAGAGCCCAATAGCAAAAATCAGGTTTTGAATGAAGAATCACATTTCTTGGTAAAATCATGCAGGATTGAAATTTTTGATGGTTTTTTACTCCTCTCAACAGCCCAAACAAGTTTCTAAAAGGATGAGTTTGCAACTACTTTACTTTTGGAGAAAATTCAAAACATTCTTTATTCAATAGGGCCCAAACTATCAAAAACCAGCGGTTTCAATGAACACACATTTCTTGGTAGAATCATGCAGGACTCAAATTTTTGATGTTTTTCTACTCCTCTCATGAGCCCAAACAAGTTTCTAAAAGCATGAGTTTGCAACTACTTTACTTTTGGAGAAAATTCAAAACATTCACTATTCAATAGAGCCCAATAGCAAAAATCAGGTTTTGAATGAAGAATCACATTTCTTGGTAAAATCATGCAGGATTGAAATTTTTGATGGTTTTTTACTCCTCTCAACAGCCCAATCAAGTTTCTAAAAGGATGAGTTTGCAACTACTTTACTTTTGGAGAAAATTCAAAACATTCATTATTCAATAGGGCCCAAACTATCAAAAACCAGCGGTTTCAATGAACACACATTTCTTGGTAGAATCATGCAGGACTGAAATTTTTGATGTTTTTCTACTCCTCTCATGAGCCCAAACAAGTCTCTAAAAGCATGAGTTTGCAACTACTTTACTTTTGGAGAAAATTCAAAACATTCATTATTCAATAGAGCCCAATAGCAAAAATCAGGTTTTGAATGAAGAATCACATTTCTTGGTAGAATCATGCAGGATTGAAATGTTTGATGGTTTTTTACTCCTCTCAACAGCCCAAACAAGTTTCTAAAAGGATGAGTTTGCAACTACTTTACTTTTGGAGAAAATTCAAAACATTCATTATTCAATAGGGCCCAAACTATCAAAAACCAGCGGTTTCAATGAACACACATTTCTTGGTAGAATCATGCAGGACTGAAATTTTTGATGTTTTTCTACTCCTCTCATGAGCCCAAACAAGTCTCTAAAAGCATGAGTTTGCAACTACTTTACTTTTGGAGAAAATTCAAAACATTCACTTTTCAATAGAGCCCAATAGCAAAAATCAGGTTTTGAATGAAGAATCACATTTCTTGGTAGAATCATGCAGGATTGAAATTTTTGATGGTTTTTTACTCCTCTCAACAGCCCAAACAAGTTTCTAAAAGGATGAGTTTGCAACTACTTTACCTTTGGAGAAAATTCAAAACATTCATTATTCAATAGGGCCCAAACTATCAAAAACCAGCGGTTTGAATGAACACACATTTCTTGGTAGAATCATGCAGGACTGAAATTTTTGATGTTTTTCTACTCCTCTCATGAGCCCAAACAAGTCTCTAAAAGCATGAGTTTGCAACTACTTTACTTTTGGAGAAAATTCAAAACATTCATTATTCAATAGAGCCCAATAGCAAAAATCAGGTTTTGAATGAAGAATCACATTTCTTGGTAGAAGCATGCAGGATTGAAATTTTTGATGGTTTTTTACTCCTCTCAACAGCCCAAACAAGTTTCTAAAAGGATGAGTTTGCAACTACTTTACTTTTGGAGAAAATTCAAAACATTCATTATTCAATAGGGCCCAAACTATCAAAAACCAGCGGTTTCAATGAACACACATTTCTTGGTAGAATCATGCAGGACTGAAGTTTTTGATGTTTTTCTACTCCTCTCATGAGCCCAAACAAGTCTCTAAAAGCATGAGTTTGCAACTACTTTACTTTTGGAGAAAATTCAAAACATTCATTATTCAATAGAGCCCAATAGCAAAAATCAGGTTTTGAATGAAGAATCACATTTCTTGGTAGAATCATGCAGGATTGAAATTTTTGATGGTTTTTTACTCCTCTCAACAGCCCAAACAAGTTTCTAAAAGGATGAGTTTGCAACTACTTTACTTTTGGAGAAAATTCAAAACATTCATTATTCAATAGAGCCCAATAGCAAAAATCAGGTTTTGAATGAAGAATCACATTTCTTGGTAGAATCATGCAGGATTGAAATTTTTGATGGTTTTTTACTCCTCTCAACAGCCCAAACAAGTTTCTAAAAGGATGAGTTTGCAACTCTTTTACTTTTGGAGAAAATTCAAAACATTCATTATTCAATAGGGCCCAAACTATCAAAAACCAGCGGTTTCAATGAACACACATTTCTTGGTAGAATCATGCAGGACTGAAATTTTTGATGTTTTTCTACTCCTCTCATAAGCCCAAACAAGTCTCTAAAAGCATGAGTTTGCAACTACTTTACTTTTGGAGAAAATTCAAAACATTCATTATTCAATAGAGCCCAATAGCAAAAATCAGGTTTTGAATGAAGAATCACATTTCTTGGTAAAATCATGCAGGATTGAAATTTTTGATGGTTTTTTACTCCTCTCAACAGCCCAAACAAGTTTCTAAAAGGATGAGTTTGCAACTACTTTACTTTTGGAGAAAATTCAAAACATTCTTTATTCAATAGGGCCCAAACTATCAAAAACCAGCGGTTTCAATGAACACACATTTCTTGGTAGAATCATGCAGGACTCAAATTTTTGATGTTTTTCTACTCCTCTCATGAGCCCAAACAAGTTTCTAAAAGCATGAGTTTGCAACTACATTACTTTTGGAGAAAATTCAAAACATTCACTATTCAATAGAGCCCAATAGCAAAAATCAGGTTTTGAATGAAGAATCACATTTCTTGGTAAAATCATGCAGGATTGAAATTTTTGATGGTTTTTTACTCCTCTCAACAGCCCAAACAAGTTTCTAAAAGGATGAGTTTGCAACTACTTTACTTTTGGAGAAAATTCAAAACATTCATTATTCAATAGGGCCCAAACTATCAAAAACCAGCGGTTTCAATGAACACACATTTCTTGGTAGAATCATGCAGGACTGAAATTTTTGATGTTTTTCTACTCCTCTCATGAGCCCAAACAAGTCTCTAAAAGCATGAGTTTGCAACTACTTTACTTTTGGAGAAAATTCAAAACATTCATTATTCAATAGAGCCCAATAGCAAAAATCAGGTTTTGAATGAAGAATCACATTTCTTGGTAGAATCATGCAGGATTGAAATGTTTGATGGTTTTTTACTCCTCTCAACAGCCCAAACAAGTTTCTAAAAGGATGAGTTTGCAACTACTTTACTTTTGGAGAAAATTCAAAACATTCATTATTCAATAGGGCCCAAACTATCAAAAACCAGCGGTTTCAATGAACACACATTTCTTGGTAGAATCATGCAGGACTGAAATTTTTGATGTTTTTCTACTCCTCTCATGAGCCCAAACAAGTCTCTAAAAGCATGAGTTTGCAACTACTTTACTTTTGGAGAAAATTCAAAACATTCACTTTTCAATAGAGCCCAATAGCAAAAATCAGGTTTTGAATGAAGAATCACATTTCTTGGTAGAATCATGCAGGATTGAAATTTTTGATGGTTTTTTACTCCTCTCAACAGCCCAAACAAGTTTCTAAAAGGATGAGTTTGCAACTACTTTACTTTTGGAGAAAATTCAAAACATTCATTATTCAATAGGGCCCAAACTATCAAAAACCAGCGGTTTGAATGAACACACATTTCTTGGTAGAATCATGCAGGACTGAAATTTTTGATGTTTTTCTACTCCTCTCATGAGCCCAAACAAGTCTCTAAAAGCATGAGTTTGCAACTACTTTACTTTTGGAGAAAATTCAAAACATTCATTATTCAATAGAGCCCAATAGCAAAAATCAGGTTTTGAATGAAGAATCACATTTCTTGGTAGAAGCATGCAGGATTGAAATTTTTGATGGTTTTTTACTCCTCTCAACAGCCCAAACAAGTTTCTAAAAGGATGAGTTTGCAACTACTTTACTTTTGGAGAAAATTCAAAACATTCATTATTCAATAGGGCCCAAACTTTCAAAAACCAGCGGTTTCAATGAACACACATTTCTTGGTAGAATCATGCAGGACTGAAGTTTTTGATGTTTTTCTACTCCTCTCATGAGCCCAAACAAGTCTCTAAAAGCATGAGTTTGCAACTACTTTACTTTTGGAGAAAATTCAAAACATTCATTATTCAATAGAGCCCAATAGCAAAAATCAGGTTTTGAATGAAGAATCACATTTCTTGGTAGAATCATGCAGGATTGAAATTTTTGATGGTTTTTTACTCCTCTCTACAGCCCAAACAAGTTTCTAAAAGGATGAGTTTGCAACTGCTTTACTTTTGGAGAAAATTCAAAACATTCATTATTCAATAGGGCCCAAACTATCAAAAACCAGCGGTTTGAATGAACACACATTTCTTGGTAGAATCATGCAGGACTCAAATTTTTGATGTTTTTCTACTCCTCTCATGAGCCCAAACAAGTTTCTAAAAGCATGAGTTTGCAACTACTTTACTTTTGGAGAAAATTCAAAACATTCATTATTCAATAGAGCCCAATAGCAAAAATCAGGTTTTGAATGAAGAATCACATTTCTTGGTAAAATCATGCAGGATTGAAATTTTTGATGGTTTTTTACTCCTCTCAACAGCCCAAACAAGTTTCTAAAAGGATGAGTTTGCAACTACTTTACTTTTGGAGAAAATTCAAAACATTCTTTATTCAATAGGGCCCAAACTATCAAAAACCAGCGGTTTCAATGAACACACATTTCTTGGTAGAATCATGCAGGACTGAAGTTTTTGATGTTTTTCTACTCCTCTCATGAGCCCAAACAAGTTTCTAAAAGCATGAGTTTGCAACTACATTACTTTTGGAGAAAATTCAAAACATTCACTATTCAATAGAGCCCAATAGCAAAAATCAGGTTTTGAATGAAGAATCACATTTCTTGGTAAAATCATGCAGGATTGAAATTTTTGATGGTTTTTTACTCCTCTCAACAGCCCAAACAAGTTTCTAAAAGGATGAGTTTGCAACTACTTTACTTTTGGAGAAAATTCAAAACATTCATTATTCAATAGGGCCCAAACTATCAAAAACCAGCGGTTTCAATGAACACACATTTCTTGGTAGAATCATGCAGGACTGAAATTTTTGATGTTTTTCTACTCCTCTCATGAGCCCAAACAAGTCTCTAAAAGCATGAGTTTGCAACTACTTTACTTTTGGAGAAAATTCAAAACATTCATTATTCAATAGAGCCCAATAGCAAAAATCAGGTTTTGAATGAAGAATCACATTTCTTGGTAGAATCATGCAGGATTGAAATGTTTGATGGTTTTTTACTCCTCTCAACAGCCCAAACAAGTTTCTAAAAGGATGAGTTTGCAACTACTTTACTTTTGGAGAAAATTCAAAACATTCATTATTCAATAGGGCCCAAACTATCAAAAACCAGCGGTTTCAATGAACACACATTTCTTGGTAGAATCATGCAGGACTGAAATTTTTGATGTTTTTCTACTCCTCTCATGAGCCCAAACAAGTCTCTAAAAGCATGAGTTTGCAACTACTTTACTTTTGGAGAAAATTCAAAACATTCACTTTTCAATAGAGCCCAATAGCAAAAATCAGGTTTTGAATGAAGAATCACATTTCTTGGTAGAATCATGCAGGATTGAAATTTTTGATGGTTTTTTACTCCTCTCAACAGCCCAAACAAGTTTCTAAAAGGATGAGTTTGCAACTACTTTACTTTTGGAGAAAATTCAAAACATTCATTATTCAATAGGGCCCAAACTATCAAAAACCAGCGGTTTGAATGAACACACATTTCTTGGTAGAATCATGCAGGACTGAAATTTTTGATGTTTTTCTACTCCTCTCATGAGCCCAAACAAGTCTCTAAAAGCATGAGTTTGCAACTACTTTACTTTTGGAGAAAATTCAAAACATTCATTATTCAATAGAGCCCAATAGCAAAAATCAGGTTTTGAATGAAGAATCACATTTCTTGGTAGAAGCATGCAGGATTGAAATTTTTGATGGTTTTTTACTCCTCTCAACAGCCCAAACAAGTTTCTAAAAGGATGAGTTTGCAACTACTTTACTTTTGGAGAAAATTCAAAACATTCATTATTCAATAGGGCCCAAACTTTCAAAAACCAGCGGTTTCAATGAACACACATTTCTTGGTAGAATCATGCAGGACTGAAGTTTTTGATGTTTTTCTACTCCTCTCATGAGCCCAAACAAGTCTCTAAAAGCATGAGTTTGCAACTACTTTACTTTTGGAGAAAATTCAAAACATTCATTATTCAATAGAGCCCAATAGCAAAAATCAGGTTTTGAATGAAGAATCACATTTCTTGGTAGAATCATGCAGGATTGAAATTTTTGATGGTTTTTTACTCCTCTCTACAGCCCAAACAAGTTTCTAAAAGGATGAGTTTGCAACTGCTTTACTTTTGGAGAAAATTCAAAACATTCATTATTCAATAGGGCCCAAACTATCAAAAACCAGCGGTTTGAATGAACACACATTTCTTGGTAGAATCATGCAGGACTCAAATTTTTGATGTTTTTCTACTCCTCTCATGAGCCCAAACAAGTTTCTAAAAGCATGAGTTTGCAACTACTTTACTTTTGGAGAAAATTCAAAACATTCATTATTCAATAGAGCCCAATAGCAAAAATCAGGTTTTGAATGAAGAATCACATTTCTTGGTAAAATCATGCAGGATTGAAATTTTTGATGGTTTTTTACTCCTCTCAACAGCCCAAACAAGTTTCTAAAAGGATGAGTTTGCAACTACTTTACTTTTGGAGAAAATTCAAAACATTCATTATTCAATAGAGCCCAATAGCAAAAATCAGGTTTTGAATGAAGAATCACATTTCTTGGTAGAATCATGCAGGATTGAAATTTTTGATGGTTTTTTACTCCTCTCAACAGCCCAAACAAGTTTCTAAGAGGATGAGTTTGCAACTCTTTTACTTTTGGAGAAAATTCAAAACATTCATTATTCAATAGGGCCCAAACTATCAAAAACCAGCGGTTTCAATGAACACACATTTCTTGGTAGAATCATGCAGGACTGAAATTTTTGATGTTTTTCTACTCCTCTCATAAGCCCAAACAAGTCTCTAAAAGCATGAGTTTGCAACTACTTTACTTTTGGAGAAAATTCAAAACATTCATTATTCAATAGAGCCCAATAGCAAAAATCAGGTTTTGAATGAAGAATCACATTTCTTGGTAAAATCATGCAGGATTGAAATTTTTGATGGTTTTTTACTCCTCTCAACAGCCCAATCAAGTTTCTAAAAGGATGAGTTTGCAACTACTTTACTTTTGGAGAAAATTCAAAACATTCATTATTCAATAGGGCCCAAACTATCAAAAACCAGCGGTTTCAATGAACACACATTTCTTGGTAGAATCATGCAGGACTGAAATTTTTGATGTTTTTCTACTCCTCTCATGAGCCCAAACAAGTCTCTAAAAGCATGAGTTTGCAACTACTTTACTTTTGGAGAAAATTCAAAACATTCATTATTCAATAGAGCCCAATAGCAAAAATCAGGTTTTGAATGAAGAATCACATTTCTTGGTAGAATCATGCAGGATTGAAATGTTTGATGGTTTTTTACTCCTCTCAACAGCCCAAACAAGTTTCTAAAAGGATGAGTTTGCAACTACTTTACTTTTGGAGAAAATTCAAAACATTCATTATTCAATAGGGCCCAAACTATCAAAAACCAGCGGTTTCAATGAACACACATTTCTTGGTAGAATCATGCAGGACTGAAATTTTTGATGTTTTTCTACTCCTCTCATGAGCCCAAACAAGTCTCTAAAAGCATGAGTTTGCAACTACTTTACTTTTGGAGAAAATTCAAAACATTCACTTTTCAATAGAGCCCAATAGCAAAAATCAGGTTTTGAATGAAGAATCACATTTCTTGGTAGAATCATGCAGGATTGAAATTTTTGATGGTTTTTTACTCCTCTCAACAGCCCAAACAAGTTTCTAAAAGGATGAGTTTGCAACTACTTTACCTTTGGAGAAAATTCAAAACATTCATTATTCAATAGGGCCCAAACTATCAAAAACCAGCGGTTTGAATGAACACACATTTCTTGGTAGAATCATGCAGGACTGAAATTTTTGATGTTTTTCTACTCCTCTCATGAGCCCAAACAAGTCTCTAAAAGCATGAGTTTGCAACTACTTTACTTTTGGAGAAAATTCAAAACATTCATTATTCAATAGAGCCCAATAGCAAAAATCAGGTTTTGAATGAAGAATCACATTTCTTGGTAGAAGCATGCAGGATTGAAATTTTTGATGGTTTTTTACTCCTCTCAACAGCCCAAACAAGTTTCTAAAAGGATGAGTTTGCAACTACTTTACTTTTGGAGAAAATTCAAAACATTCATTATTCAATAGGGCCCAAACTATCAAAAACCAGCGGTTTCAATGAACACACATTTCTTGGTAGAATCATGCAGGACTGAAGTTTTTGATGTTTTTCTACTCCTCTCATGAGCCCAAACAAGTCTCTAAAAGCATGAGTTTGCAACTACTTTACTTTTGGAGAAAATTCAAAACATTCATTATTCAATAGAGCCCAATAGCAAAAATCAGGATTTGAATGAAGAATCACATTTCTTGGTAGAATCATGCAGGATTGAAATTTTTGATGGTTTTTTACTCCTCTCAACAGCCCAAACAAGTTTCTAAAAGGATGAGTTTGCAACTACTTTACTTTTGGAGAAAATTCAAAACATTCATTATTCAATAGAGCCCAATAGCAAAAATCAGGTTTTGAATGAAGAATCACATTTCTTGGTAGAATCATGCAGGATTGAAATTTTTGATGGTTTTTTACTCCTCTCAACAGCCCAAACAAGTTTCTAAAAGGATGAGTTTGCAACTCTTTTACTTTTGGAGAAAATTCAAAACATTCATTATTCAATAGGGCCCAAACTATCAAAAACCAGCGGTTTCAATGAACACACATTTCTTGGTAGAATCATGCAGGACTGAAATTTTTGATGTTTTTCTACTCCTCTCATAAGCCCAAACAAGTCTCTAAAAGCATGAGTTTGCAACTACTTTACTTTTGGAGAAAATTCAAAACATTCATTATTCAATAGAGCCCAATAGCAAAAATCAGGTTTTGAATGAAGAATCACATTTCTTGGTAAAATCATGCAGGATTGAAATTTTTGATGGTTTTTTACTCCTCTCAACAGCCCAAACAAGTTTCTAAAAGGATGAGTTTGCAACTACTTTACTTTTGGAGAAAATTCAAAACATTCTTTATTCAATAGGGCCCAAACTATCAAAAACCAGCGGTTTCAATGAACACACATTTCTTGGTAGAATCATGCAGGACTCAAATTTTTGATGTTTTTCTACTCCTCTCATGAGCCCAAACAAGTTTCTAAAAGCATGAGTTTGCAACTACATTACTTTTGGAGAAAATTCAAAACATTCACTATTCAATAGAGCCCAATAGCAAAAATCAGGTTTTGAATGAAGAATCACATTTCTTGGTAAAATCATGCAGGATTGAAATTTTTGATGGTTTTTTACTCCTCTCAACAGCCCAAACAAGTTTCTAAAAGGATGAGTTTGCAACTACTTTACTTTTGGAGAAAATTCAAAACATTCATTATTCAATAGGGCCCAAACTATCAAAAACCAGCGGTTTCAATGAACACACATTTCTTGGTAGAATCATGCAGGACTGAAATTTTTGATGTTTTTCTACTCCTCTCATGAGCCCAAACAAGTCTCTAAAAGCATGAGTTTGCAACTACTTTACTTTTGGAGAAAATTCAAAACATTCATTATTCAATAGAGCCCAATAGCAAAAATCAGGTTTTGAATGAAGAATCACATTTCTTGGTAGAATCATGCAGGATTGAAATGTTTGATGGTTTTTTACTCCTCTCAACAGCCCAAACAAGTTTCTAAAAGGATGAGTTTGCAACTACTTTACTTTTGGAGAAAATTCAAAACATTCATTATTCAATAGGGCCCAAACTATCAAAAACCAGCGGTTTCAATGAACACACATTTCTTGGTAGAATCATGCAGGACTGAAATTTTTGATGTTTTTCTACTCCTCTCATGAGCCCAAACAAGTCTCTAAAAGCATGAGTTTGCAACTACTTTACTTTTGGAGAAAATTCAAAACATTCACTTTTCAATAGAGCCCAATAGCAAAAATCAGGTTTTGAATGAAGAATCACATTTCTTGGTAGAATCATGCAGGATTGAAATTTTTGATGGTTTTTTACTCCTCTCAACAGCCCAAACAAGTTTCTAAAAGGATGAGTTTGCAACTACTTTACTTTTGGAGAAAATTCAAAACATTCATTATTCAATAGGGCCCAAACTATCAAAAACCAGCGGTTTGAATGAACACACATTTCTTGGTAGAATCATGCAGGACTGAAATTTTTGATGTTTTTCTACTCCTCTCATGAGCCCAAACAAGTCTCTAAAAGCATGAGTTTGCAACTACTTTACTTTTGGAGAAAATTCAAAACATTCATTATTCAATAGAGCCCAATAGCAAAAATCAGGTTTTGAATGAAGAATCACATTTCTTGGTAGAATCATGCAGGATTGAAATTTTTGATGGTTTTTTACTCCTCTCTACAGCCCAAACAAGTTTCTAAAAGGATGAGTTTGCAACTGCTTTACTTTTGGAGAAAATTCAAAACATTCATTATTCAATAGGGCCCAAACTATCAAAAACCAGCGGTTTGAATGAACACACATTTCTTGGTAGAATCATGCAGGACTCAAATTTTTGATGTTTTTCTACTCCTCTCATGAGCCCAAACAAGTTTCTAAAAGCATGAGTTTGCAACTACTTTACTTTTGGAGAAAATTCAAAACATTCATTATTCAATAGAGCCCAATAGCAAAAATCAGGTTTTGAATGAAGAATCACATTTCTTGGTAGAATCATGCAGGATTGAAATTTTTGATGGTTTTTTACTCCTCTCAACAGCCCAAACAAGTTTCTAAAAGGATGAGTTTGCAACTACTTTACTTTTGGAGAAAATTCAAAACATTCATTATTCAATAGGGCCCAAACTATCAAAAACCAGCGGTTTCAATGAACACACATTTCTTGGTAGAATCATGCAGGACTGAAATTTTTGATGTTTTTCTACTCCTCTCATGAGCCCAAACAAGTCTCTAAAAGCATGAGTTTGCAACTACTTTACTTTTGGAGAAAATTCAAAACATTCATTATTCAATAGAGCCCAATAGCAAAAATCAGGTTTTGAATGAAGAATCACATTTCTTGGTAGAATCATGCAGGATTGAAATTTTTGATGGTTTTTTACTCCTCTCAACCGCCCAAACAAGTTTCTAAAAGGATGAGTTTGCAACTACTTTACTTTTGGAGAAAATTCAAAACATTCATTATTCAATAGGGCCCAAACTATCAAAAACCAGCGGTTTCAATGAACACACATTTCTTGGAAGAATCATGCAGGACTGAAATTTTTGATGTTTTTCTACTCCTCTCATGAGCCCAAACAAGTCTCTAAAAGCATGAGTTTGCAACTACTTTACTTTTGGAGAAAATTCAAAACATTCATTATTCAATAGAGCCCAATAGCAAAAATCAGGTTTTGAATGAAGAATCACATTTCTTGGTAGAATCATGCAGGATTGAAATTTTTGATGGTTTTTTACTCCTCTCAACAGCCCAAACAAGTTTCTAAAAGGATGAGTTTGCAACTACTTTACTTTTGGAGAAAATTCAAAACATTCATTATTCAATAGGGCCCAAACTATCAAAAACCAGCGGTTTCAATGAACACACATTTCTTGGAAGAATCATGCAGGACTGAAATTTTTGATGTTTTTCTACTCCTCTCATGAGCCCAAACAAGTCTCTAAAAGCATGAGTTTGCAACTACTTTACTTTTGGAGAAAATTCAAAACATTCATTATTCAATAGAGCCCAATAGCAAAAATCAGGTTTTGAATGAAGAATCACATTTCTTGGTAGAATCATACAGGATTGAAATTTTTGATGGTTTTTTACTCCTCTCAACAGCCCAAACAAGTTTCTAAAAGGATGAGTTTGCAACTACTTTACTTTTGGAGAAAATTCAAAACATTCATTATTCAATAGGGCCCAAACTATCAAAAACCAGCGGTTTCAATGAACACACATTTCTTGGTAGAATCATGCAGGACTGAAATTTTTGATGTTTTTCTACTCCTCTCATGAGCCCAAACAAGTCTCTAAAAGCATGAGTTTGCAACTACTTTACTTTTGGAGAAAATTCAAAACATTCATTATTCAATAGAGCCCAATAGCAAAAATCAGGTTTTGAATGAAGAATCACATTTCTTGGTAGAATCATGCAGGATTGAAATTTTTGATGGTTTTTTACTCCTCTCAACCGCCCAAACAAGTTTCTAAAAGGATGAGTTTGCAACTACTTTACTTTTGGAGAAAATTCAAAACATTCATTATTCAATAGGGCCCAAACTATCAAAAACCAGCGGTTTCAATGAACACACATTTCTTGGTAGAATCATGCAGGACTGAAATTTTTGATGTTTTTCTACTCCTCTCATGAGCCCAAACAAGTCTCTAAAAGCATGAGTTTGCAACTACTTTACTTTTGGAGAAAATTCAAAACATTCATTATTCAATAGAGCCCAATAGCAAAAATCAGGTTTTGAATGAAGAATCACATTTCTTGGTAGAATCATGCAGGATTGAAATGTTTGATGGTTTTTTACTCCTCTCAACAGCCCAAACAAGTTTCTAAAAGGATGAGTTTGCAACTACTTTACTTTTGGAGAAAATTCAAAACATTCATTATTCAATAGGGCCCAAACTATCAAAAACCAGCGGTTTGAATGAACACACATTTCTTGGTAGAATCATGCAGGACTGAAATTTTTGATGTTTTTCTACTCCTCTCATGAGCCCAAACAAGTCTCTAAAAGCATGAGTTTGCAACTACTTTACTTTTGGAGAAAATTCAAAACATTCATTATTCAATAGAGCCCAATAGCAAAAATCAGGTTTTGAATGAAGAATCACATTTCTTGGTAGAAGCATGCAGGATTGAAATTTTTGATGGTTTTTTACTCCTCTCAACAGCCCAAACAAGTTTCTAAAAGGATGAGTTTGCAACTACTTTACTTTTGGAGAAAATTCAAAACATTCATTATTCAATAGGGCCCAAACTTTCAAAAACCAGCGGTTTCAATGAACACACATTTCTTGGTAGAATCATGCAGGACTGAAGTTTTTGATGTTTTTCTACTCCTCTCATGAGCCCAAACAAGTCTCTAAAAGCATGAGTTTGCAACTACTTTACTTTTGGAGAAAATTCAAAACATTCATTATTCAATAGAGCCCAATAGCAAAAATCAGGTTTTGAATGAAGAATCACATTTCTTGGTAGAATCATGCAGGATTGAAATTTTTGATGGTTTTTTACTCCTCTCTACAGCCCAAACAAGTTTCTAAAAGGATGAGTTTGCAACTGCTTTACTTTTGGAGAAAATTCAAAACATTCATTATTCAATAGGGCCCAAACTATCAAAAACCAGCGGTTTGAATGAACACACATTTCTTGGTAGAATCATGCAGGACTCAAATTTTTGATGTTTTTCTACTCCTCTCATGAGCCCAAACAAGTTTCTAAAAGCATGAGTTTGCAACTACTTTACTTTTGGAGAAAATTCAAAACATTCATTATTCAATAGAGCCCAATAGCAAAAATCAGGTTTTGAATGAAGAATCACATTTCTTGGTAGAATCATGCAGGATTGAAATTTTTGATGGTTTTTTACTCCTCTCAACAGCCCAAACAAGTTTCTAAAAGGATGAGTTTGCAACTACTTTACTTTTGGAGAAAATTCAAAACATTCATTATTCAATAGGGCCCAAACTATCAAAAACCAGCGGTTTCAATGAACACACATTTCTTGGTAGAATCATGCAGGACTGAAATTTTTGATGTTTTTCTACTCCTCTCATGAGCCCAAACAAGTCTCTAAAAGCATGAGTTTGCAACTACTTTACTTTTGGAGAAAATTCAAAACATTCATTATTCAATAGAGCCCAATAGCAAAAATCAGGTTTTGAATGAAGAATCACATTTCTTGGTAGAATCATGCAGGATTGAAATTTTTGATGGTTTTTTACTCCTCTCAACCGCCCAAACAAGTTTCTAAAAGGATGAGTTTGCAACTACTTTACTTTTGGAGAAAATTCAAAACATTCATTATTCAATAGGGCCCAAACTATCAAAAACCAGCGGTTTCAATGAACACACATTTCTTGGAAGAATCATGCAGGACTGAAATTTTTGATGTTTTTCTACTCCTCTCATGAGCCCAAACAAGTCTCTAAAAGCATGAGTTTGCAACTACTTTACTTTTGGAGAAAATTCAAAACATTCATTATTCAATAGAGCCCAATAGCAAAAATCAGGTTTTGAATGAAGAATCACATTTCTTGGTAGAATCATGCAGGATTGAAATTTTTGATGGTTTTTTACTCCTCTCAACAGCCCAAACAAGTTTCTAAAAGGATGAGTTTGCAACTACTTTACTTTTGGAGAAAATTCAAAACATTCATTATTCAATAGGGCCCAAACTATCAAAAACCAGCGGTTTCAATGAACACACATTTCTTGGAAGAATCATGCAGGACTGAAATTTTTGATGTTTTTCTACTCCTCTCATGAGCCCAAACAAGTCTCTAAAAGCATGAGTTTGCAACTACTTTACTTTTGGAGAAAATTCAAAACATTCATTATTCAATAGAGCCCAATAGCAAAAATCAGGTTTTGAATGAAGAATCACATTTCTTGGTAGAATCATGCAGGATTGAAATTTTTGATGGTTTTTTACTCCTCTCAACAGCCCAAACAAGTTTCTAAAAGGATGAGTTTGCAACTACTTTACTTTTGGAGAAAATTCAAAACATTCATTATTCAATAGGGCCCAAACTATCAAAAACCAGCGGTTTCAATGAACACACATTTCTTGGTAGAATCATGCAGGACTGAAATTTTTGATGTTTTTCTACTCCTCTCATGAGCCCAAACAAGTCTCTAAAAGCATGAGTTTGCAACTACTTTACTTTTGGAGAAAATTCAAAACATTCATTATTCAATAGAGCCCAATAGCAAAAATCAGGTTTTGAATGAAGAATCACATTTCTTGGTAGAATCATGCAGGATTGAAATTTTTGATGGTTTTTTACTCCTCTCAACAGCCCAAACAAGTTTCTAAAAGGATGAGTTTGCAACTACTTTACTTTCGGAGAAAATTCAAAACATTCATTATTCAATAGGGCCCAAACTATCAAAAACCAGCCGTTTCAATGAACACACATTTCTTGGTAGAATCATGCAGGACTGAAATTTTTGATGTTTTTCTACTCCTCTCATGAGCCCAAACAAGTCTCTAAAAGCATGAGTTTGCAACTACTTTACTTTTGGAGAAAATTCAAAACATTCATTATTCAATAGAGCCCAATAGCAAAAATCAGGTTTTGAATGAAGAATCACATTTCTTGGTAGAATCATGTAAGATTGAAATTTTTGATGGTTTTTTACTCCTCTCAACAGCCCAAACAAGTTTCTAAAAGGATGAGTTTGCAACTGCTTTACTTTTGGAGAAAATTCAAAACATTCATTATTCAATAGGGCCCAAACTATCAAAAACCAGCGGTTTCAATGAACACACATTTCTTGGTAGAATCATGCAGGACTGAAATTTTTGATGTTTTTCTACTCCTCTCATGAGCCCAAACAAGTCTCTAAAAGCATGAGTTTGCAACTACTTTACTTTTGGAGAAAATTCAAAACATTCATTATTCAATAGAGCCCAATAGCAAAAATCAGGTTTTGAATGAAGAATCACATTTCTTGGTAGAATCATGCAGGATTGAAATTTTTGATGGTTTTTTACTCCTCTCTACAGCCCAAACAAGTTTCTAAAAGGATGAGTTTGCAACTGCTTTACTTTTGGAGAAAATTCAAAACATTCATTATTCAATAGGGCCCAAACTATCAAAAACCAGCGGTTTGAATGAACACACATTTCTTGGTAGAATCATGCAGGACTCAAATTTTTGATGTTTTTCTACTCCTCTCATGAGCTCAAACAAGTTTCTAAAAGCATGAGTTTGCAACTACTTTACTTTTGGAGAAAATTCAAAACATTCATTATTCAATAGAGCCCAATAGCAAAAATCAGGTTTTGAATGAAGAATCACATTTCTTGGTAGAATCATGCAGGATTGAAATTTTTGATGGTTTTTTACTCCTCTCAACAGCCCAAACAAGTTTCTAAAAGGATGAGTTTGCAACTACTTTACTTTTGGAGAAAATTCAAAACATTCATTATTCAATAGGGCCCAAACTATCAAAAACCAGCGGTTTCAATGAACACACATTTCTTGGTAGAATCATGCAGGACTGAAATTTTTGATGTTTTTCTATTCCTCTCATGAGCCCAAACAAGTCTCTAAAAGCATGAGTTTGCAACTACTTTACTTTTGGAGAAAATTCAAAACATTCATTATTCAATAGAGCCCAATAGCAAAAATCAGGTTTTGAATGAAGAATCACATTTCTTGGTAGAATCATGCAGGATTGAAATTTTTGATGGTTTTTTACTCCTCTCAACAGCCCAAACAAGTTTCTAAAAGGATGAGTTTGCAACTACTTTACTTTTGGAGAAAATTCAAAACATTCATTATTCAATAGGGCCCAAACTATCAAAAACCAGCGGTTTCAATGAACACACATTTCTTGGAAGAATCATGCAGGACTGAAATTTTTGATGTTTTTCTACTCCTCTCATGAGCCCAAACAAGTTTCTAAAAGCATGAGTTTGCAACTACTTTACTTTTGGAGAAAATTCAAAACATTCATTATTCAATAGAGCCCAATAGCAAAAATCAGGTTTTGAATGAAGAATCACATTTCTTGGTAGAATCATGCAGGATTGAAATTTTTGATGGTTTTTTACTCCTCTCAACAGCCCAAACAAGTTTCTAAAAGGATGAGTTTGCAACTACTTTACTTTTGGAGAAAATTCAAAACATTCATTATTCAATAGAGCCCAATAGCAAAAATCAGGTTTTGAATGAAGAATCACATTTCTTGGTAGAATCATGCAGGATTGAAATTTTTGATGGTTTTTTACTCCTCTCAACAGCCCAAACAAGTTTCTAAAAGGATGAGTTTGCAACTACTTTACTTTTGGAGAAAATTCAAAACATTCATTATTCAATAGGGCCCAAACTATCAAAAACCAGCGGTTTCAATGAACACACATTTCTTGGTAGAATCATGCAGGACTGAAATTTTTGATGTTTTTCTACTCCTCTCATGAGCCCAAACAAGTCTCTAAAAGGATGAGTTTGCAACTACTTTACTTTTGGAGAAAATTCAAAACATTCATTATTCAATAGGGCCCAAAATATCAAAAACCAGGGGTTTGAATGAACACACATTTCTTGGTAGAATCGTGCAGGACTGAAATTTTTGATGTTTTTCTACTCCTCTCATGAGCCCAAACAAGTCTCTAAAAGGATGAGTTTGCAACTACTTTACTTTTGGAGAAAATTCAAAACATTCATTATTCAATAGAGCCCAATAGCAAAAACCAGCGTCTTGAATGAAGAATCACATTTCTTGGTAGAATCATGCAGGATTGAAATTTTTGATGGTTTTTTACTCCTCTCAACAGCCCAAACAAGTTTCTAAAAGGATGAGTTTGCAACTACTTTACTTTTGGAGAAAATTCAAAACATTCATTATTCAATAGGGCCCAAAATATCAAAAACCAGCGGTTTCAATGAACACACATTTCTTGGAAGAATCATGCAGGACTGAAATTTTTGATGTTTTTCTACTCCTCTCATGAGCCCAAACAAGTCTCTAAAAGCATGAGTTTGCAACTACTTTACTTTTGGAGAAAATTCAAAACATTCATTATTCAATAGAGCCCAATAGCAAAAATCAGGTTTTGAATGAAGAATCACATTTCTTGGTAAAATCATGCAGGATTGAAATTTTTGATGGTTTTTTACTCCTCTCAACAGCCCAAACAAGTTTCTAAAAGGATGAGTTTGCAACTACTTTACTTTTGGAGAAAATTCAAAACATTCATTATTCAATAGGGCCCAAACTATCAAAAACCAGCGGTTTCAATGAACACACATTTCTTGGTAGAATCATGCAGGACTGAAATTTTTGATGTTTTTCTACTCCTCTCATGAGCCCAAACAAGTTTCTAAAAGCATGAGTTTGCAACTACTTTACTTTTGGAGAAAATTCAAAACATTCACTATTCATTAGAGCCCAATAGCAAAAATCAGGTTTTGAATGAAGAATCACATTTCTTGGTAAAATCATGCAGGATTGAAATTTTTGATGGTTTTTTACTCCTCTCAACAGCCCAAACAAGTTTCTAAAAGGATGAGTTTGCAACTACTTTACTTTTGGAGAAAATTCAAAACATTCATTATTCAATAGGGCCCAAACTATCAAAAACCAGCGGTTTCAATGAACACACATTTCTTGGTAGAATCATGCAGGACTGAAATTTTTGATGTTTTTCTACTCCTCTCATGAGCCCAAACAAGTCTCTAAAAGCATGAGTTTGCAACTACTTTACTTTTGGAGAAAATTCAAAACATTCATTATTCAATAGAGCCCAATAGCAAAAATCAGGTTTTGAATGAAGAATCACATTTCTTGGTAGAATCATGCAGGATTGAAATTTTTGATGGTTTTTTACTCCTCTCAACAGCCCAAACAAGTTTCTAAAAGGATGAGTTTGCAACTACTTTACTTTTGGAGAAAATTCAAAACATTCATTATTCAATAGGGCCCAAACTATCAAAAACCAGCGGTTTCAATGAACACACATTTCTTGGTAGAATCATGCAGGACTGAAATTTTTGATGTTTTTCTACTCCTCTCATGAGCCCAAACAAGTCTCTAAAAGCATGAGTTTGCAACTGCTTTACTTTTGGAGAAAATTCAAAACATTCACTTTTCAATAGAGCCCAATAGCAAAAATCAGGTTTTGAATGAAGAATCACATTTCTTGGTAGAATCATGCAGGATTGAAATTTTTGATGGTTTTTTACTCCTCTCAACAGCCCAAACAAGTTTCTAAAAGGATGAGTTTGCAACTACTTTACTTTTGGAGAAAATTCAAAACATTCATTATTCAATAGGGCCCAAACTATCAAAAACCAGCGGTTTCAATGAACACACATTTCTTGGTAGAATCATGCAGGACTGAAGTTTTTGATGTTTTTCTACTCCTCTCATGAGCCCAAACAAGTCTCTAAAAGCATGAGTTTGCAACTACTTTACTTTTGGAGAAAATTCAAAACATTCATTATTCAATAGAGCCCAATAGCAAAAATCAGGTTTTGAATGAAGAATCACATTTCTTGGTAGAATCATGCAGGATTGAAATTTTTGATGGTTTTTTACTCCTCTCTACAGCCCAACCAAGTTTCTAAAAGGATGAGTTTGCAACTGCTTTACTTTTGGAGAAAATTCAAAACATTCATTATTCAATAGGGCCCAAACTATCAAAAACCAGCGGTTTGAATGAACACACATTTCTTGGTAGAATCATGCAGGACTCAAATTTTTGATGTTTTTCTACTCCTCTCATGAGCCCAAACAAGTTTCTAAAAGCATGAGTTTGCAACTACTTTACTTTTGGAGAAAATTCAAAACATTCATTATTCAATAGAGCCCAATAGCAAAAATCAGGTTTTGAATGAAGAATCACATTTCTTGGTAGAATCATGCAGGATTGAAATTTTTGATGGTTTTTTACTCCTCTCAACAGCCCAAACAAGTTTCTAAAAGGATGAGTTTGCAACTACTTTACTTTTGGAGAAAATTCAAAACATTCATTATTCAATAGGGCCCAAACTATCAAAAACCAGCGGTTTCAATGAACACACATTTCTTGGAAGAATCATGCAGGACTGAAATTTTTGATGTTTTTCTACTCCTCTCATGAGCCCAAACAAGTCTCTAAAAGCATGAGTTTGCAACTACTTTACTTTTGGAGAAAATTCAAAACATTCATTATTCAATAGAGCCCAATAGCAAAAATCAGGTTTTGAATGAAGAATCACATTTCTTGGTAGAATCATGCAGGATTGAAATTTTTGATGGTTTTTTACTCCTCTCAACAGCCCAAACAAGTTTCTAAAAGGATGAGTTTGCAACTACTTTACTTTTGGAGAAAATTCAAAACATTCCTTATTCAATAGGGCCCAAACTATCAAAAACCAGCGGTTTCAATGAACACACATTTCTTGGTAGAATCATGCAGGACTGAAATTTTTGATGTTTTTCTACTCCTCTCATGAGCCCAAACAAGTCTCTAAAAGCATGAGTTTGCAACTACTTTACTTTTGGAGAAAATTCAAAACATTCATTATTCAATAGAGCCCAATAGCAAAAATCAGGTTTTGAATGAAGAATCACATTTCTTGGTAGAATCATGCAGGATTGAAATTTTTGATGGTTTTTTACTCCTCTCAACAGCCCAAACAAGTTTCTAAAAGGATGAGTTTGCAACTACTTTACTTTTGGAGAAAATTCAAAACATTCATTATTCAATAGGGCCCAAACTATCAAAAACCAGCAGTTTCAATGAACACACATTTCTTGGAAGAATCATGCAGGACTGAAATTTTTGATGTTTTTCTACTCCTCTCATGAGCCCAAACAAGTCTCTAAAAGCATGAGTTTGCAACTACTTTACTTTTGGAGAAAATTCAAAACATTCATTATTCAATAGAGCCCAATAGCAAAAATCAGGTTTTGAATGAAGAATCACATTTCTTGGTAGAATCATGCAGGATTGAAATTTTTGATGGTTTTTTACTCCTCTCAACAGCCCAAACAAGTTTCTAAAAGGATGAGTTTGCAACTACTTTAATTTTGGAGAAAATTCAAAACATTCATTATTCAATAGGGCCCAAACT